>NC_064048.1:9417687-9738937 GCF_932526225.1 Nematostella vectensis | reverse complement strand
AGAAGTGTTGCAAAACTTCGGTAAGTCGAAGTTAGGCTTCTTTGTTTTTATCGTTTTACTTTATAAAATAGAGACCTTACGCAAGGACGTCCTGACAGCGCATGTAGAACGCGAAAATAGGAAAATGCCGTTCTAGATTTGCCGTCGCGGACGACACGCCGTGTTGTGTGAGCAGTTCGTGAGCGCGCGCGCCATTCTTGATGCCGTCCCGTTCTTGCGTAAGGTCTCTAATATAATAATAGAACTAAGCAACGGTAGCGCAGAGAATATTTCGGGTATTCAGTCTGAGTTCCTACGGTATTTCTCCTCATGCTCACATTCGCATTGGCTTTTGTTTCTTGAGGAACGTCGATGCTATTATCTTTTGCGGCATTGTCTGGCTCGATTTTGGATTTCTTTCCTCCGTGATTTGTAAATACTCTTGCTTTTGGTGGCGGACGTTTGGAAGCACAAGCAGCTTTACAGTTCTAAACTACGGAGTACATTCTTATAAAAGCATGAAGTATTTGAACCCAGGGCGACGGTAGACCTCGACGGCGTTTCGTTCTATTTTGTAACGGGCCGTAAGAAGTAAGAGCGTGCAGCACCTCTGTATTATGACTTCAGTGCTAAAACTCGGAGCAATTATTAGCAGTTGGACGTCATAGGACGACAATAGGAGCCCACCTCTAGGGCCGTACAACTGTGAAAGGTACTATGAGTGAGCCCATCACTTGGTCGGTACAACAGTGACTTGCAGTTTTTTTATTTGGATTTCAGACTCACAGCGCAAGGCAAGCAGTTTGAAAACGAGCTGCTTGAGGGAGGCAACGACAGCGTTGACCGAGGTAACATTATAAGAATAGGAAAATCCACAGAATATTAAATGCATTCTTCGCATCCCTTACGTGAATGTTTTTGTTAGTTAATTTACCTTCACACAATTGATAATACTTTGCTAAAATAGTATATTAGTGTTAATGTAATGTTATATACCTAGAAGTAACGTAAAGTAAACACTTAAGGATACTGTAGACCCGGGCGGTAATTACCCCGATCGTCCCGGCAAAACGCGCTTAATTTTAAGTGCTTTTGTCTGGTCCAAAGTGCTTAAACTTAAACAAGAGGTAAAAAACCTGAAAGTTCTAGCGATGCAAGCTCTCAATTTGAAGCCCTACATGTACGGTACAGTACTTAATGGTCATTCCGGGTGAGTGAACACCATTCAACCAACAAATCTTTATGTGTTGCCTATAGCATTATTGCTAAGCAGCTCATCTCTTTTCTCAATATGTAATGTTCACAAACATGGGCATGTAGTATAATGGTTCCTTAACACAAATTCCGAATAATGGTTCCGAAACACAATTTACATTATACAGCTTCTTAAATGTGACTTGATTGATGGGGAATAATTAATGAGGAAATTTTAATGTTGAAAATGAAATTTGGAAACTTCATGTGACTAGGCTTTATCACATTAATAACAAATGGTTAGTTATTTATTTCAGATGACAAACAGCCACTCTGATTTAATGCTACTGCAAAATCTTCAATATGGAAAAAAAATTGTCATTCGTTCTCGTAGCAATTTGTAAGAACGACAAAATCTATCGCATACTAAAACGCCATTTTTTCATTCAAAATGGATGGAAAAACAGACTTAAATACGATTATTGAAATTACGGCGAAATGAAACCTCAAGAAACACGTGTTTTCAAGTTTGAATCATTGAATTCCATAAAAAAAAAACACAGGAAAATCTTAGAAGCAATAACTCGCCATAGAAAAGTAAATAATACTCGAGGGGTCGATCTTCAACCCTTAGGTAAAACTATTAGGATATCAAAATAACTAAAATTCACGGGAAGAAATAAGAAAGCGAAGGGAATGTTAAATTAAAAAAGAAATTAATTTGGAATTAAGTTGATCGCATGGTTTTGTCTCGACGAAAAATGTGAACGCCAACCGAAATAAAATAACATGGATTTTCCATAAAGCAAAGTCTTAGCGTTTTCCCTCGATTTTAAATGATAAACAAAGTTTGTCTTTTAGTGTATGAGTAAAAGACTATCAAGAGCCTCATCTAGAGCTTTCTAACTGTAATAATATATATCTTCATCCGCTAATCGCACAAGTGGTAATTAACAAAAATAACATGTTCGATATAGGTTAGTTTCTTTTCATAAATAAGGTTTATGGGGGGCTACTTTACGAAAAGTAGACCAATCATACACTTGTTATCTTTCTTGCTAGACCACAAAGGTGATAGATAAGACTACATTGTAAAGGCTCCTGTTTGCGACAATTTTTAAATTTCCGCGCAAAATTCGAGCTTTGCTGAGTCGGTAATGTGTACCATTACTTAGCATTATGCGTAATCTCTCACCTCAAATTTCTATAAATCTTACTCCAATAGTGTGCTATGACCTCGTGCTTGATGTACAAAACACGCCCACTAGTAAAAATGAAAGATACGCACAGAAGTATAATATGTTCTTATGTTAGATTTATTGAGATATCGGAACCTCTTTAATCTAATAGGATTAGGTGATCTTTAAATCCTTGTAAAAGAGCTTTTAAGATAGATAAAAAAGGCTAACATAATAACAGGAAGTCTGCGCCTTAAATTTCAATGAATATCAAGTACTAGAAGACAGGTGCAAATCTTTCTTGTGGGTATAAGATAATGATCTCTAAGTTATGTCTGGTTTTGAAAGTGTTTGTTTTGAAAGCCCTCTAAGAAAATGATATTGCAAAAGGGCTTGGCATGTTATTTATTTATTTGTTTTTTTTAAAGAACAAAGACTGATAAAATAAGTGAATAAATATATATAAATATAATATCCAACTCTATACCCTGTGTATCGAGCACTCTTCTATGGACCCTACACCTATATGAAACATATAACATAAAGTAAACCCCACAGAAACAAAACTTCAGCATAATCACACGGTGTAAACTCACCATCACCATCACCATCACCATCACCATCACCATCACCATCACCATCACCATCACCATCACCATCACCATCACCATCACCATCACTACGGCGGCTTCGGTATTCTGAATCCACTCCCTGGATATGAGGAATTTGGCTCTCAAACATAGGAAATATTTAGGCACAAATTCAAATTCGGTACTTTTCTCGTGCCCGGCTTGGATTTTATGATTTTGTTAATTATGTATCATATATTAGTAGCCGAATGCAGTGAATGTAACACTATCAGCAAGTAGTTTTGGATTTTTTAAAGGCTGTGACTGTGCGGTTTTTGCACATTGTAATAGTCCTCTCCGCTGTTATCACATAAAGAATATTGTTTTTTTTTTTTTGTATTTTTTATAGGTTTACAAAGATGTTCCTGCAGAGGATCAGCCCAGTCCAGTGGTACGTCGATAAAACATAAAACAAACAATTTAACCGGAACAGAGAACTCGTATAGACTATATACACGCCTGATTGCTTATACACCGATTTTAGCTGTTTTCAATTAATTGTTCAATTTATTCTTTACAGTCACAACAAAAGCAGAAAATTAAATATCTGTCAAAGCCCCTGGAAGGGGTGAAGAGGCTCCTGTCAGACCTCTTTACCGAAGAAGAGCTCATGCGGTGCACACTGAAGGGGAAGGGAAGGACCAGCAACAAGATGCAGATAATTTATGGTAATTCACAACAGTGCGAGAAATGCAGAAAGGTATCACTTACTTAACTGCAACTATCATTATTTTTGCAGGTGCAATGAGGGGAAATTACGGAATGACTGATGAGAAAATGGACCAGGAGAAGATTAGATTAGAAATCAGCAAAAATCCTTAAAAGACAAAACCAAAAAAGTCTTCAGTAAAGCTAAGTGAAATGTCCATTGTTGGTGTAAAATGTCCGCTTAAGTAGGTTTTTTAATCATAGAGATATTTTAGCTTGCCTTATATACCAACTTTTTGTCGAATTTGGTTTTGTCTTTTAACGATTTTTGCTGATTTCTATAACGTTATAGAAGTCACTGTTCACGTTGTATCCGAAAATTATAAAGTTGATTATCAAATTTTGAGATAATTGTAAATTTGTTCTGTATTCTAAAAATAAAATTATTTGCTGGAAAATATTGCTAGCTATTTGTAATAAATTACCGGATATCCAAGAAAAGCGTATAATATTCTGCAAAATGACAATATGTCAATAACAATAACAATTTCCTTCAATTCCGAAAAATCTTATAAAATCCGATTATGCATTCACTAAAATCAAAGAAAATCCAATATTGTCAAAGAATATCGTTCTTTATCGCAAAAGGAACAACGCATCTATGCATTCCCTGTCACATTAATGCATATTCCAAAAAATCGCATTATATCCAATTGGATATTCCAGAATATCGTAGAAAATCCTGTTTAAAGTAAGACTATGCCTTTTGAGATATCCTAGAATATCCTGGAATATCGGTCCAAATTTACCGTGAAAATTCACACCTTGTATCTAGAATATCCTAGGAAATCGCAGGATGTTCTAAGATGAATATCGTGAGATATTCAAGGATATTACAGAAAGTCTTGGAATATCCCAGTTTCATTTCGCACGGGTACTTCAACACAACCTCCGAGCACTTGGTACACAGTAAATGCAGGTGAAGCATGTTAGAACTTCGTGCCCAAATGGTAAGTACTTCAACACAACCTCCCAGCACTTGGTACATAGTAAATGGCAAGTACTTCAACACAACCTCCCAGCACTTGGTACACAGTAAATGGCAAGTACTTCAACACAACCTCCGAGCACTTGGTACACAGTAAATGGTAAGTACTTCAACACAACCTCCCAGCACTTGGTACATAGTAAATGGTAAGTACTTCAACACAACCTCCGAGCACTTGGTACACAGTAAATGGTAAGTACTTCAACACAACCTCCCAGCACTTGGTACATAGTAAATGCAATTGAAGCACGTCAGTACTGGTGCCCAAATGGTAAGTACAGAAAGCGCCACACAAATGATTGGCTGATAATTTCTACGGTTACAAATCTTCTTTTAAATTAAGAGTGCTGAAACAGAGCAATTTTCGAATATCTAATTCTAAATCTGATATATTTTCTTCACGGTTTGTGTGTGTGTGGTGGGGACTCTCCAGAAAAATTGGCTGCCATCCCTTAGGGGGTGTTGAAGGATTTTTCCGATTTTGCCATCTCTTAGGGTATAAATTTCTGCTATTTCTAAGGGGATGTTTAACGTCTTTTTTTTCGATTCTGTTATGTCTTAGGGAATAAAATTCGACCAATTTCTATTTCTAAGGGGGTGTTGAACTTTTTTCCGATTCTGCCATCTCTTAGAGTTTAAAATTCCTTCGACCACAAGAATTTCTGTTGACCACGCCCAAAGTGCCATTCTTAGGGTTGAAATCGATTTTGCCGATTTTGACGATCACCACCGTCTGTTCTTATCCCCCCTTGGATACTTTTTCATCTTTCTTCCTCCAGAAATCAACGAGTGTGATAGCAGTCCGTGTAAAAATGGAGGAAACTGCACTGATCAAGTCAACAATTATACATGCACGTGTCAGCCAGGATATACAGAGAGAAACTGCGAGATAGGTGTGTTAAAAAAAGCCACATTTACTCTGAATTGCACCCACATCAACACAATGTTAGTCTCCAATTTTCCAATGAAGTTATTCTTCATATAATATCTACAAATAACATACCAAAGAATATAATTACGCCAATAATAATCGGCGAGAATACAATAATAAAAAGGGCGGGGAAACACCATCTCCCCAAAAGGGACAAAGGGCGAATCGATAAATCTTGGAGCTGATTAAAATTTAGTAACGTTTATGCTTAACGTGAATGTTCCATGGGTACCGACTAGTTAGCTATAATAAGGCCATTCCAGCTAAAAGTTTGCTCGCATTACCATGGAAACCTACTTCAACTACCAGCATGCAGCGTGCGCATTTTTAAGCCTGCACCAAACGACGCGCGCGTTGCATGACGGTAGTTGAGGTAGGTTTCCATGGTGAGTGCGCGCGCATGCTTATAGCTGAAATGGCCTATTCTTTCAACAGACATAGACGAGTGCGCTGGAAACCCCTGTTTGAATGATGGTAACTGTACGGATCACGCGAATAACTATTCATGCAAGTGTCAACCAGGTTTTACGGGAATAAACTGCGAAAAAGGTAAATGTCACTAGAAAAGTACGAATAGGAAACCGCTCCTATATGCAATTGTTAGCCTGGCTATACTATACTATTACTATATACCTATACTATTTTTTCTATAGCTCCTCGAAGTTGTGCGTCCATCCGAGCCCTCGATTTCACATTCAGCGGTGTCTACCGTATAAGGACCCCTAACGGATCCGGGGCTTTGAGCGATGTTTACTGTGAAATGACGAAGATGGATGGTGGTAATAAATATCATCTATTTTCTTTTGTTGTATTAGAAGTGTGGCTTTTAATGAAGGATTAAGGGGTCACACCCAGCTGCTGACGAAATTCTTGCACCATGAAATAACAAGATATTTAAAGCTTTCATATCATATACTTTTTCTGCACAATAGTCCTGTTTAAACTGTGCCCTATCAATGACCAATTTTGATGTATTTCTATTAAATCATCCACCCATTTTATTTTCTTGTTTATCTGTCTCTCCCATTTTGATGTCTGAATCCGCCAAAAATGGCAATGACATGTATTGAACGTCATCGCTTCATTTTCACATTTTCTAAGCCGCGTGTTGTAATATAAATTTTGTTTTTTAGGATGGACAATGGTATTCAAAGCCGTCTCTGGAGCTTCACCGCTGACCGCTTCTGCTTTGTGGGCCTCTGATGTCACGCGTGACATGGACAGTAACGTATTCTCCGTCATGAAGACAAACACAAGCCATTACAAGAGTATAATCGTAGAGGAGTGGGATGCCTTCGGACCGAGTGAGGTATTTTTATACTTCACTATTTTACAGCCCGTCAAAACAGCACAAGCCGGGCACAAACCAAGCGCGACGCTGGCCAAACAATGTTAACAAACGTTTGAGCACTGTTTTAAGACCCGTGTCAGCACCAACAGCACAGCACCAACAACAGTCAGCATATTGTTGGCATTCTTGCTCGACTGACCACGTGACACAGGGATTCCAGCATGCCCTTTGTCTTGTGGCCAGTGAATAAAGACCAGCAGCGCTGCCTGATCGCTGCCTGATGTTGGTGCTGTTTACACGGGACGTGGGGAGGTGATGTATAATGGCATTAGAACGTATTTAAACGACGAAATTTGCCATTTTAACGTGTTTCGGGAAGGGGGGCTCGTTGTATGCCCTTGGCTGTAAGGCTGTTTGGCACAACATTTCCTGTGCCTTATGGTCAACGGCCCTTGCATGCTTGCTTATTGGCCCTGTTTACACTGAGCGTAACCTCATTAGAATATCTGATATCAGTATAATATCGTCCATAGAGAAATGTTGATCATTATAGCATAAATAAAGGAACCACGTAATAATCCAAGCTCTTAAAGCCGCATTGTCACCAGTTTACTTCCGGAGGTCCGACGGAAACCTCAACTGTTAAAAGACAAAATAATCTATTAGAATCCGAGATATTTAACAGGCCATCCGCTCTAAATTATCAATCACATTCTCAAAGAAACTTCCAATAGACACACTGCTTTCAATATTTTGAAATATTTTTTCGAGTTTTCCGTTAAAAATCATCGGATATTGTTAGGTAATCGATCGGAAGTAAACTGGTGACAATGCGGTTTTAAGCCCCGTGCAAACTGCGCCAACACTTGCCAGCATTGCTGGCGAATTTTGCTTGACTGACAATAAGATAAAGGAAATGTCAAACTGGGAAATGGACTTTCTGACATTTCCTTTGTCTTGTGGTTAGTCTAGCAAATATTCGCCAGCAATGGCGGCAGGTGCTGGCGCAGTTTGCACGGGTTTTTATAAATTGGCCAGCACGCACAGTAACAGAGCGGTCGCCCCACCCACCTCCTTCAAACAAGGAGGATAATGACAAACTTTCATACTCTAGGTTACTGGGGCATGTCCAACCCAAAATTTCTATTCATTACCTTAACAATACTATTGAAAAGGGAGTAATATTACATTATATCACCCTTATAATATCACCAGGACATGTAAATTACACAATAGAACAATAAAAGCAATTACATAAAAACAAAAACATTGTTACAACGTAACAATGAAAATCGAAACCTGGAGGAACGTCTACAATAACTGATTCCTTTCGCGAACAAAACGTTAAAAAAAGTGTTTGGCTCTCGCCATTTGTTCTATAAATCCCCTCGTCCCCATTCGCCTCGGTGAAATCCCTGAAAGAAATCGCTTCTGCCTTATTCACCCCTCACTTTAGTAACGATTAACGGCATCAAAATATTTCTTAACAGGTGCTTGTAAATGCGTATGTTGAGGGGGTCTCGGTGCTTCACATGATTTTCAACGCAAAGAAATCCGACAAGATGAGCTGGATGCAAAAAAGTCGAGTTCTTAGTTCGTCGTGGACCGACCCAGCTCTGAGTGTCGCGATTCTTGAGTTTACTCTGAAAGGGATCTGCCCTGACTACCCTGGAGTCTGTCAACAGTTTGATGTTCTTCAAAGCGGACGCGGTGGCTGCAATTTAACAGGTATGTCTCTATATTAAAAAGAGGGCAAATGGACACAGAGCAGACGCGTACACAGGGCCGCTTGGCGGCCAAAAAGAGGGTCATTTCTTATAAAGGAATCTTCATATACAAGGCTTTTTCCATAAAAGATACCTATGACCTCACACCTCTAGTTTCAGGACGCGCAAAGACCGCGCGACCAACCGGTCGCAGAGCTTTCAAATTTCCAAATAAGGAGAGAAGACCTCTATACGTGTTCGTGATCTACCCGAATTCTTGGACATTTCAGATTACGTGTAGGATTTACATACTTTTGATGAAATGAGCTAGCAAATGTTTTTTTAAGACTATTCTTTTTCCTCAGGATAATTGAATGCTAAATTACCTTCAGGAACATAGCGATTTTATTATTGATCCATTATTCATTTCTATACTGATTTCTAGCTGATCAGCCTGTGGTCGACGTTATGACTGTGCATCTGCGCTGAGTATGGTGTTGCTAAACATAGCGTCGAAATTACACAAAAAAGGAGAAGTCCAGTATTGATTAAAGCCGCAATGTCACCAGTTCACTTCCGGAGGTCCGACGGAAACCTCGACCGTTAAAAGACAAAAGAATCTATTAGAATCCAAGATATGTAACATGACATTCGCTCTAAATTATCACATCCTCGAAGAAACATGCAATAGACACACTGCTTTCAATATTTGGAAATATATTTCGCGTTTTCCGTTAAAAATCATCGGAGATTGTTACGTAATCGACTGGTGACAATGCGGCTTTAATCTCCATTGCCAACGCGTCTGTAAGGGAAAGACTGCGTCAGAGTAGTGTGTCGTCAGTCGCCAAATGGCCGTCCTCTGGTGCAGGTGGCCACCTCTTGATGTTTATTTAAGACGGATATGTCAAGTTTTACCTCAAAAACTTTTTTTTAACTTTTTAGACACTTAGCATCGTTGCATTTTAACGATGAGGAATTAGAAATAGTTTTTTTGTAGGTTGCAGAAAATGATACAAAGGGTATAGTTTTTTCTCGCAATGTTCGGGCAACTCGACAAAAATTGCATTGCAAGGTGCAAAAGAAAAGCAGATGTTAACACATAAGTAATTGTC
The DNA here is from genome assembly GCF_932526225.1 of Nematostella vectensis. Classification (NCBI taxonomy): domain Eukaryota; kingdom Metazoa; phylum Cnidaria; class Anthozoa; order Actiniaria; family Edwardsiidae; genus Nematostella; species Nematostella vectensis. Next base: position 9,729,218 of record NC_064048.1, on the reverse strand, counting down.
TTACAAATCGCATTAAAAATTGCGTGTCAAGTTTCAGCAAAAAACTGCTTTCAGTCTGATTAAGAGTCGCACTGAGCGGGCACTACCAGCGAATAATAAACAGAATAATATTTTAGTACGATATGTCAGGCTGACTGATGTTCACTCTTCAAATACTTTAGATTGAGTAGAGTTAATCTTGAGAGTCTGGAGTTTGTGTTTGAGCTCCGAAGTGTGATCTTGTATTTGAGCTCCTGGTGCAAACAAATGCTCACGGACATAGAACACAGCCAGTAGAAAGGGATAAGGGATGTTTGTAGCAGTTCGGCAGATTATAAAAGCTAACATCCTCATACATCCCAAAAAATATCTGACTATCTGAATCTAAAAAAAATCAGGCCATTTTTTTTTTCAAGCAACAATGAAACAGGAAATACGTCGTATCTCCTGTCAATATCCGATCACCCCCTATTTTCCCGATGGGCTGATTACAATACTCCAGGGAGAAACGCAGGGCCGTACTAAGCCTCTCGGGGACAGGGAAGGGAGGCAGCAATGTCCCTTTTAGGTATCTCCTTATACTTTTTGAAATGAACTGGGGCTGGGGCACGGGCCATTCAGCCCCTATGGGCAACTCGGCACTGTAGCGTCTTTCTATTCTCTTTTACAAAAGCTACCAATAATGACAGGGCGACGCGCGCTACCGTGGACACTTTGACAATTTTGGAATTCACAGCACGCATCTTTTTGTGTAATCGCCTAAATAAAGTGGGACGGTAAAACAGACACAATACTCTCATGAGAGTGTGAACAGGGTGGAAAATTGATAAATGGGCTGAGGAAATACAGAATCCGTTTCCTCAGGCGAAATGGCATTAGTTTTCCGTAATGAAAATAGACGGAGATAGGTTATACCCTAATTGGAGGTTTCATTTCCTTAACCCGTCAGGTTTAATTACCCTTGTCGAAAATAACGTAAAATCTCTGAAGTGAACTAATGCACGTTCAGGCATTTGAATCCAAAATTGGTTGCTAGTGAATTTATCGTTTTCTTCGACCCAGATATTTTAATATTTTTATCTTTAAAAATCTATTCTTTCCCAAGTGTCAAATCATTAGCTGGTACAGTAGGTAGGAATTTAAACAAGAGCTAGGGATATTGTACTGCTACTATTGTATTGCTCAAATAATAGTTTCTAGCATTGCATGAGCCCTATGAATCTAAATAGATATATAGCCGCGTTTATATCATGGAAAATGCTTCTTTTCTTCTTCTTCTTCTTCTTCTTCTTCTTCTTCTTCTTCTTCTTCTTCTTCTTCTTCTTCTTCTTCTTCTTCTTCTTCTTCTTTTTACCTTTCAACGCTGTGTAATGTCTTTTACACATATGCGCAAATATAAAAACAGTTGTGCTTAGAAATGTCTTTTTACTGTATACACCTTTTAAATAAAAAATAGATGCGTCAGCGCGGAAGCTAACAACTGGCATTATTTTTGACCGTTTCTAAGTTTCTTAGGAATAATTATTTGTAAGAATAAACTAATTGCTTGATTTGATTTGCCTGTATTTTCTTGCATCCTATAGAAATATGACAAGACGCAGTGTTGTAATAAGTGTGATTTAATAAGTACTTTGTACAAAAATTTGGTATCCTATCTGGACGGCTAGATATCAGGGACCGACCTGATAACACCTGATATCTGACTAGCTAGTGGAGCTTTATCTAGTTTCTGTCTCTTGTGGACTTTAGTTTTTACGAACTTGGCAAAATGCAAATATGTACAAATAATAAATTATCATGATTATTATTGATGATATTTAACAAAAAAAAACTAAACTCGTAAGCATAACGCTCGTCTTTTTTTAATCTCTATCTTTATTTTAAGTTAAGCACTGGCAACGATTGCCGTCTAAGAATATTTTTATTTTGCATTAATGTTGAAGCCCAACTGTAAAGACTAGCAGTATCTTAAATTAAACCAATAAATTATCCACAGTTCTTGTATGCCATAGTAATCCATACTTACTGTTTTGTACATAAAGGCTATGGTGCAAACGGGAGCCGATTTGTCTAACCGATTGTCGTCCAGAGTACTTATATCTGCGATTTTTCGGGACCTGGCCTCGGTTGGTGAAGCGAAAATCGGGCTTGACATAGGAAATAGGCGTGCATATCAGCAAGAAAACACAATGAATATCAAGGAATTTCATTATTTCATTGTGCCAGTTTTCACGCAAAATCAATGTCTGCATATTTAGTATCACTTGCCCCTCTATTCCGACCGGAAACAGTTTTTATGCAGCTTCAATTTCTGTCGATTTAGTATCATTTGCCCCTCTATTCCGACAGGAAACGGATGACACACCTGCTGATGCTTCAACGTGTACAACCGCTGAATTTCGACCACGGAAACTTGCGAGTCTAAAAACGTGTTTGTATTCCTCCCTGAACATAGGGTTCATGGCGCCGTATATAAAAGGGTTGATGACCGAGGAAAGAACTCCTACGTAGGTATAGAGAAAATACAGTTCTCGAGGAAGAGCGAATTCCCCTTTAACGAAATCGATTATGTCCATGACTAAAATAGGTGTCCAACAAATTAGAAATCCTACAACAGTCAAAAAAAGAGTTCGTGTGACTTTTATATCTTGCGTACTTGGCCCTGATATAGAATTCCTGTTTTCCTTCAAGGCGGCTTGGTGGTTTTTAATTGTACGGAAAATCTTGTAATAACACAAGATAATGACGTTCATTGAGATGAAAACGTTTGCATATACCAGCCATGTGTTGAGTTGCAAGCTGTGTTCTTGAAAGCAAAAGCACTTCCCTGGGTTGAAGATATATCGTCCGCCACTTGCCAGATACTGAGTAGGTGTGATACAAGCCAGCAACCATGCCGCACATATGATGAGTTTTGTACGCCTTGGGGTGAATATGAGTCGGTAATAGTTCCTTCGCACAACTTGGAAGTAGCGATTCACTGCCGCAGCTGCCATAACGAGGACCGAAGCACTGACGCATAAGAAGTTAAGGATTCCATGCAACTGGCAAAAGATATCATGGAAGGGCCATTTGCTCAGAGCTAAAACTGGAGTAGTTAGAAATATGTGATCTGCAATCAGTAGAATGTCTGAAACAGCTAGTGCGGCGATAAAGTAATGTATCACTTTTCCGTCGCGTCTCTTTTTGTAGAGGACCCATACAACTAGGAAATTCCCAAGAATCCCAATGATAAACTCAGTGAAAAACACAAAAATCTCTATAAAAATACGTGCCGTCCCTCGGGACGCGAGATCTTCTTGCAGTCGATCCAAGCTCTTTTCCATAGCAAAATTTTGGAAGAATCACTTTGAGGATCTGTGATAAATTGAAGATAAAACAATGGCAATGCGTTTGTTTTACAAAGCGAAACAATTAGGTGCCGGATAAGGCTTTTACATGCGGACACAAATGCTATAGAATTTGCGCAATTTCATCAAGTGTCCCGCAGTAAAATGTAATAGTGTGTCGGCTCTGTTTCCCAAACGAGCTAACTGCGACTGATTTGCGCACGTATTATGTTGATATAAGGCGGGAAAATGTACTTGCTACGTTAAGATCTCCATAACAATGGAAAAGAGCGGAATCAATATTTCATAAGCATAAATGTGCGATGTCATTCTCCTATTGAACTGTTGATATTCGGAATAAGCAATAATGTTAACCGCTGGGTTCGTTTGGATTAGCTTAATCAGGATTGGTTTACGAATGATAATAATCTTAATAAACGTTTTATTTAGGCCTCGGTGTATAAATGTCATGCAATTGATCGAAGATATGGTAGCAAACGTTTTTTTTTGTGTATAACTATAAAAAAGCGCAGACTTATATAGAATACAGCAAGCGGAAATATAAAAGTGATTTTTTGTTTTCCAAGGCGGGAACATAATTGCCTTGAGGCTATTTGTCATAGGTAAATGCTATTTTTATACAAGTTTATTCAGCTTGTGCAAACACAGGAAATATAGGCGAATATTTGCTAAAAAAAAAAGTTAATTTGCCCAAAAAAGGATGTGATCAACCTGCCTAATAATATAATCAATTGGATGGGTATTTTTGGGTAAATGAAGAAACAATAATAAAATCTTCACTTAAAGTTACAAATATACACCTATTTCAAATAAGATTGGCATAAGGTCGCATTAGCTCATGATTTATGAATGATTGGAGGAATTATGGTCTGTGCAAGCCAAGGATTATTCAGCTTTCCAAAGGTGTTTTTATGAGGCTCGTTTGTTTACCACTGGATGCAACATTCGGATTCAATTTGACAGCGTGGCTTGAATTACCAATCAGCGCGTCGCTTTAAAGCATGAATCTGGTGACAACACAGGCAGCCCAAGGCTACCGTCAGTGGCAGTGGCGGATCTAGGATTTAGAAAAGGAGGGGGGTGACTTTTTTGAAAGGCTGTCTCGATTTTTTTCCAGATTTCAAGGAATATATATTTCATGTTACAAAATCTTCTACAAAATTTCGAGAATACATTTAATTTCCCTGTTTGTGAAAATCACGTTACTTATTGAAGTTTCGAATTAGTAGAGAACCAAAAGCATAACAGCTCCTCTTACTACGGACTTTTTTGGAGGAACACTTAGAAAAGAAGATAACGCCATCCGCCATGGTTGCGCTGCAATAAAACGCCTACAGACCTCCATTCTGTCGATCGACACTATTACATATCCTAACGTGCAACCCAGCAAATTTTGCGAAAATCTTCCAGTTTGCGCTTTCTATTTTCGAGTGCAAGTGCATTAATCACAACACAATTTTAAAGGAATTCTGCCGGCGAGTTGTCAAAAAAACTTGAAAAGCTCATGGTAAGAACCCAACATATTGCTTGCTATATTGCAGGCGGTGGCAAACGACTTTTTTCAGTGAATGAAGGTAGCATCCTTTCGGCGTCTGGAGCTGACTTAGCTATTCCCACATAACCTCCTACGAGATACTAGATTCAGTAAATGAACGCAGCATCCTTGATATTCGACATCCGGTGCTGACTTATCTATTCCCACATAACCTTTCTTATCCGAGCTCATTTATGAACTCATATGCCTATGCCGGCGGCAGTTGGTTAAAATTGCCAGGAATTCTTGTATCGCTGTTGCTAAAGCTTTGCCAGTGGGGCAAGTTGATAAGTTCCTCGCAGCTTCAGTTTGCTTAACCACCCTACTATTTGTTAGCATGAAATTTCCGGTTGCGCATTCAATTCATGCTATAAAATTCTTACGCTTTTGCCATCCATTATTAGGGGTCTCACCGGTCTCACAGTGATTTTAGAGCTTAGGATTAGAAACTGCTTCGACCATACCCAATGTGCCATCTTTTAGTTTTAAAAAGGTTGTTGAAAAGTGCTTTTCTGTTCCGCAAGTCAGAACATTCTGATTCAAAATGAACGCCTTGTTTCGCCTAGTGCAGTGGCCTGGCTTTCTGTCACGAACTTTGCTTGATTTCCGTCCAGTGAATAGCATCGCGATACATCCAACTCGGCTATAACAATTTGAAACGATTTATCTTTTTATGTTTATAAACGCTTTTTTTCTCCCAAAAGGGGGGCGACATGTCACCCCCGTCACCACCCCTGGATCCGCCACTGAGTGGGATATAAATGAATGTTTAGGGGAATATGTATGTTAGCGAAAAAGTGCTTTATCGTAATAAAATGAAATTTAGATTACCGTATTACACTTTATTTTCGCAACGTATAATTTTCGTGATTTTGAGATGGCGATATTTCGAAACTTTTTTTTTCGCGATTTTTCCTATTTTCGTAAAAACCAGAATACTTTATTTTCGCGATTTCGCGATTTTGGGATGATAGAATGAAGCAAAACAAGTGAAATTAAAATGTGCTGTTGTAACAAAAAGATGCGTGGGCTAAATTTAGTTTCATAAAAATCTATAAATACAAGTCCAACTCAACCCCTTACCGTTCTTTATGAACCTTAGAAGACTAAATAAACAAGGTGTTCCATAAAGCTTATTAAACGGCCAATATTCCCCCCAAAGGCTTCTTGTGTACTCACAATTCTCGCGCATCCTAATTTTCGCGACACTTAATTTTCGCGGATCTTTTAAAATCGCAAAATTCGCGAGATTAAAGTGACGCGAAAATTAAGTGTAATTTGGTATGTAATATTGTGTTTGAGTCTTTCTTTATTTCATCCGCGCGTCTAAGAAAAGCCTGATCCTGGTAAACGCCGTGATACTTATATAATACAAGAATGTGTACAAGTTGATTTTCCCTACTTTTGAGCCCCTGGTAGAAGTCAAACTCAGATTTCATTACCGAAATTCCGAAATGTCGTTTGTGGGGCGTTTGTTCAAACTTGTAAGCTTAGGGGGTGGGGGGGGGGGGGGGCGTTCATTACGCCTATCGGATAGCAGGATAGGAGCCGTTCTTTAGATAGTTCTTTAGTCATAGGAAATTGGGGTATAACTATACGCTAAAGTTCCTGTGTTTACGATGGGATTCCTGTGCATTTTCCCGTTTCAGGGGGTCGTTTCACAAAACTCCAGGTAATTACCGGGCCCGTTAGGGTCCCGGGAGAGTTTTCGGGATACTTTTACGGGCGAGGAAGAGCGTTTCTCAAAGCTTGCGGTAGCGTCCCGGCTGTTTACGGCTTCCCGATAAGCAAATTATAATTTTCAGAGTATAAGAATAGATTGGCTAAATAATTATTGAATATCAATAAAAATCGTAGATTTGTCGATGTCTGTAGACAACTGGTACCCCAAACACTGCTGTGGCATCGGCACTTTTCAAAAAAAAGAAAAAGAACAACTAGATAAAAAGTCTCATTTTGTAGCAAACTTGACAGCTAAATGTCAAATCATTTGACAGAAAAGGAACCTGATTGGCTGGTAGGTAATCCCATAAATTGATGTTAGCCGTGACTGGCCCACTCCTTTCCTCAAGTGATGAAAATTCACTACAACTCTACACAACTTGAAAATTGCGAGATTTAATCGGAAAAAAAGCAACAAATTGGATAGTTCAACTTGGCCAATTCTAGATGAATAGTTGATCTGTAAATTCAGCTGAAAATATTAAGGGAAAACATCGTTTTGGGTATCAATTATCGCATTAAAAGTAATTCCCGGTAAGTTTAACGGGAGCTCTTGAGCTCCCGTAAGTTACCGGGATTTTTTCCGGACCCGACAATAACGGGCGTTTTGAGAAACACCCGTAAAGTTTATCGGGGGCTTACCGGGTGACTTTCCGGGTTTCCGGATTTATCGGGACTTTTGAGAAACGACCCCCTGGTGTCTGGTTTTTTGGCGCGAGAGTGGGGACGTGCGTAAAACGGGAAAAGAAGCACTCACTCGGTTGTTTTTTCCTAAAAACTTCAAACAGCAACTTTAGGGAGAATGTATATAGAGCAGAACAATAATTATTGAGACGACTTGAAGACTTCCCAGAAGTAAGTGACTACACAGAAGCAAGAAAAACTACTAGACCCAAGATAAGAACCAAGACGCTAATATTTTCAAGTGTTGTATAAAACGAAGAGCCAAAAAAAGGCAGAGCGCAATAAAGCAAAGATAGCTCGAGAGACGGTAAGTTCGTTTTATTGTGAAGTGAAGTTATCCGATACTTAAGTATGTGTTTTGTCGTTGGGAGTAAACGAAAGGATAAAACTAAGGGAGGCAAAGCACTTCGCTAGTGTGCAGTTCAATGTTTCGCTTGAGTCCAAACCGTTTGTAGGCAATCAAAGCCAAAAACAATTCTCTAATACCAACACTCTACTCGGTCGTCTGGAAAGTACGGTGGCCCATATCTGTCACGGCGGAAGGAAATAGCTCAAGGAGAAAAGAAATAGCTAACCGAAAAAAATGAATTATGGCGAAAGGAAATATAATTCACAAAGAAAACCGGAAAACCGGTAATTATCGGGCCAGTTAGGTTTTACCGGGAGAGTTTTTTGGGACACTTTTCCGAGTGGGAATAAGCAAATTATAATTTTCGTAATTTATGAATTTTTAGATTGGCGAAATAATTACTGAATTTCAATAGAAATCCTAGATTTGCCGATTTGTGTAGACAATTGGTACCCCAAACACTGCTGTGGCATCGGCACTTTCCGAAACAAGGACAAAAAACAAGTAGATAAAGTCTCAGTTTGTAGCAAACTTCCAATACCTTCGCAAAAGTTGTTTACATTTTTTAGGCGCACGGTGACATCTAAATGTCATATCATTAGACAGAAAAGAAACCCGATTGGTTGGAATAGAATCCCATAAAATGATGCTAGCCGTGATTGGCTCACTTCTTGTCGGGCAGTAGGTTGGTTTTCTCAGTGATGAAAACTCTATCGGCCCAGCGATCCATCGACCCAGCGAACCATCGACCCAGATATTCATCGGCCTAGCGATCCATCGACCCAGCGATCCATCGGCCCAACATTCTAGCGATTTAAAGATATGCGGATCTAGTGTTCCATCGAGTCAGTTTCTCCTGACTTATGCAGTTGATTGAGAGGTATTGATATAACATGTTATCAGCATAAACACTGTTAGTGGCTTGTGACGTCAGTTGTGAGGTTCTTACACCGAGGTGTAAGAACACCGTGTTTGTACCATGAGCTCCCCGAGCTCGGGAGACTGGGTGACCACTCCTCACGACAACGACGGAAAATAAATTATTGCATTGCATTGCATTGCATTGCATTGCATTGCATTGCATTGCATTGCATTGCATTGCATTGTACTGTATTGTATGTAAAGCCCATATTTTACACTTACATGACTTACAACACCTATGCTGTACTTTATTAAAATCGACATGGTTAAAATGATGAGATTCAATGAGAGAGATCAAAATATTTTATAGTAAGAACATAAAATTCATCTTAGGGTAGCCGGTTAAGTGTCCAATGTAAAGTAGATTCATCGACAAAGCGATTTGTAGGAGACGATTTTCATCAATTGTTTCAAACTACTTCCACTTCAAAATAGATGAAGCAATCAAGGTAAATACCTCGAGTCCATTCGTGAGTGTCCAGAGCACATTTAATTACGTCTTGAAGTAAGCTGTATGAGTCTAAAGCAGTCAGTTATCTTGAGCCGCGTGTCTCGCACTCGGGTCGCAAATGTAAACACGAGTAAATACAGCGAAATCAATCCAAGCTGAGATGATTTTCCATAATAACTTGGTAGAAATTGAGGCTATGGTTAAATATGCAGTTATTAAATCGCGAATCGGGCCTTCAACTGCACAAATAACATGGATCTGAGAGCTGGAATCTCAAATTCAAGATGGCAGCCATGACACAGTTTTAAATTATTCAAAATTTTTGGTAACTATGCGTTGCGATGACGTAGGACAGTAAGCTAGATACTTCGTGTAAGAAAAAGGCTCCAGTAAGGTCGCAATCAATACACTAAAACAAGCGAAGTAGTGACTATGGCGCAAAGGCTCTTGGGGTATTGCGAAACATTGCAGATTTCCCGGGACCACGGAAAAAAAAAAAAACAGTTGCAATTTATAACTTGGCTACCACAGGTATCCCAGTAATAAAACGGTCATTTTTTTCCCGTACACACTATGCAGTAAAATTATTCACAGCGTCATTCGTGCAGCTCTCGTTGATTGATCTCTCGGTCTAAACAATGAATCGAATACCAAGTTTGCAGGAAAGCAACGTAAAATTTCGGCAGAAATAAACTTGGTGACAGCAGATATAGTAGAGCCTCTGAAATCTTTGAGGTACAAGGAGAAATGAAACCATCTCGTAGTCCTGCTGGACCATTCTCTTGCCATAGTTTTTAATCGCGACTCACGACTTGGAAGTCGCAGTAATTGGGATTCGGTCACGATAAAATACGGGCCTAGATGTTGCGGTTTATCTTTTAAGCTGTCAAACGATTTTATTGACGTTTTCTATTTGGTATTGCGAGAAAAATGCTGTTTTAATTAGCTGATAGAGCCTGTATTATTATCTTAAAGCCGGAAGTATCAACCGATACGTTAAATTGTGGTTTATTATAAAATACATGTCGGGCGATAAGGGCCACAATTGGCGTGAGACTAGCAGAATTGGAAAAAAAAAGTCTTAAAAATCCTCTAAAGGATAGCAGTTGGTAAAAATTGTATACCCTAAAAGATAGATCGATCGCCCCGTCTACTTTTCTGGAGAGTCCCCGCATATTGGCTAATATGATTGACTTATATGCATAATGTTGCACACCCCCTTCACACTTAAATGACATCTGTCAAGTTAAACCGCCTAATGATGTTTCTATGATGAGATATGAGTATTGCCGTTTTCAATGACGTCATCGATGACGTCATGCTGAGGCACCATATCGTTGCACCCCCCTTGACACCTACATGACATCTGCCAAGTTAGACCGCCTTATGATGTTTCTATGGTTAGATATGGGTATTGCCGCTTTTAGTAACGTCATCGTTGACGTCATGATACTCAGTTGACACTCCCTTGACACCTACAGACATCTACCAAGTTAGACCACCTTATTATGTTTCTTTGATGATATATAAGTATTGCCATTTTAGTAACGTCATCGTTGATGTCATGCTCAGTTGGCATATCGTTGCACCCCCCTTGACACCTACATGACATCTGCCAAGTTAGACCGAACTATTATGTTTCTAATTATGTTTCTATTATGAGATATGAGTATTGCCGTTTTAAATGACGTCATCGATGACGTCATGCTGAGTTGACATACCGTTGCACCCCCCTTGACACCTACAAGACATCTGCCAAGTTTGGTTGTCTTATGTTGTTTCTATGAGTCGAAATTATAAGTTATAACATTTATGGGCGACGTGTTATTACATTTATGGTTAACGTGGTTTATAACATTTATGGGCGACGTGTTCTTACATTTATGGTTGACTGTTTATTACATTTATTGGCAATGTGTTATAACATTTATGGTTGTTATAACATTTATGGGTAACTGTTATTACATTTATGGTTGTTATAACATTTATGGGTGTTGTTACATTTTTGGGTGATACAGACGCAACGAAAACCATTTGCAGTACTGAGTAGTCAACTCCAGGGTCTAGAATCCATGCCTGCTTGTCCACCGTTAAGTTTGCATTCGAATTCCAGTATAATTACGCTTCCAAGCTGTAATTCAATCGTGATGACCATCATCCTCGCTGTCATCTATTGACTATAGCGAATCGGACTTTCACACCGAACATAGCCATTCGAAATATAAATTTTAACACATCTTTGCGCCCAAAGGCTTTTCTACAAGTCTTTCAAGTTTTGATACGTCTAAAACCCTACCAAAAAGCAGAAAGATACTGTTTTATGCTCTTATTCTCGTCTCTCTATGGCCGCCATGTGTTATGACGGCATCTTACAATTTGATCTGTGATTGGTTGTTTCAATGTTTGATGCCTCGAATGTCAAAAAACAAAAAAGTGTTTCCAGAAAAGGAAATATTCCGAGCTGATAAATAGGGCTATGGCAAGAACAAGCCACTCTAACTTTTACCAAGATAGCATAACATAAGAGAGGGACACTTTGGTATTACCCGCGCGCCATGCCGATTCCGAATGCGGCTATTTTAGTAACCACCACCCCACCACTGCGCGTGAGGATTTGCTCCTTTTATTTTGTCCTACTCCTCCGCGGGTTGCGTGTTGTTGTTTTTCAACTAATAGGAATGAAAAGAGATCATTTAAAATAACTCGGAAGAAGAAAACAAGTCTAACTTAAATAAGCAAGATTGGCAAATATACTCACAGAAGCTAAATCCCTGAATAGTTTGACTGTTTTGTTTGTCTGAGCGGCGTAGTCAAGTGAAGAAGAAAGAAAAAACCGAAGAACGATAAAATGGCTGTGATACCGCGTTTGATTCAAACCCCGACTCCAGCTTGTATAATAACAACATAATAACATCTAATAATAACACCATCAAAGAAGTACAGCAATATCTCCCTCTTTATTTTCTCACCATAGATACTTCAGCTTGCTGGCTTTGATCATCACAAAAATGCATTCCCTCGCTTCAAGGATAGTTTTATGAAAAGTATTTTTCTTGGAATCCTTCTCAATTCACTGGAATATTCATAAAAATCAATATCATATCGAATGTCTAACTTACAGATTTCGTTTGACCATTAGGAAGATAATGAATGTTGAGACACCAGGAAGAAGCAGCAAGTTAGAGCGAAAACGGTGTTTGAAGCACGAGGTTTTTCCCTTTTGATTTTCAATGAAGTCTCTTTTTTTTAAACGTTTTCGAAATCTTGCAATCATCGAAGTACTACATCCCCTTAATATACCGCAACTGCCTTGTATCTTTGATGCTAGAATGAAATTATTGATGGTATTTGTGCAAATAATGTGTTTTTTTTAGTTTTCAAGTAACAAAACAGCGGCAAACAACAAGATGTAAATGCTAAAGCGCGGGGGTAGGGTGAGTAGAAATGCTCACGCGCAATGGTGGGGTAGTGGTTACTAAAAATAGCCAGATTAGGAATCGACATGGCGCGCGGGTAATACCAAAGTGTCACTCTCTTATCGTATGCTCTCTTGCTTTTACATTTTTCAAACATTGTTTCATTTCAGAAAATTCGTCAATTTTTTAAAATTATCAAATGTAATTGTAACATATTTGCTACATGAAAAATGTAACGGTTAATACTGTCAATCAATAAAAAACATTTCAATAGGCAAGTCTTCCACTATGCTATGTACTGTTTGTACATTTTTTAGATCAATGAAATTATTTCTCCTTTTATGTATCAAAACAGAGAATCATTAACCTAAAGATAACATTCTAGGCCGGGTTCCTAGAAAGCAGGTTAACGCTAACACATAGATAAATAAGGTTGTCATCCAATCAAATGTCTCGATAACAATATTTATTAGTGGATTAGCGATTTGTCAGTGCTCTGTGCGATGGTTATGTGCCGTGAAACGCGTTTGTCGATTTGTCAGTCGACAGGTCGGCAAAATTTGTCAGTGTTGATTTGTCAGTGCTCTATGCGGTGCTTATATGCTTTAAACGCGTTTGTCGATTTGTCAGTCGACAGGTCGACAAAATTTGTCAGTGTTGATTTGTCAGTGCTCTGTGCGGTGGTTATATGCCTTTAAACGCGTTTGTCGATTTGTCAGTCGACAGGTCGACAAAATTTGTCAGTGTTGATTTTTCAGTGCTCTATGTGCGGTGGTTATGTGCCGTGAAACGCGTTTGTCGATTTGTCAGTCCACGTGTCGACAAAATTTGTCAGTGCTGATTTGTCAGTCTTCTATGCGGTGCTTATATGCCTTTGAGCGCGTTTGTCGGATTTGCCAGTCGACAGGTCGACAAAATTGTCAGTGGCAATTTGTCAGTGCTCTGTGCGGTGGTTATGTGCCTTTAAACGCGTTTGTGGATTTGTCAGTCGACAGGTCGACAAAATTTGTCAGTGGCGATTTGTCAGTCCTCGGTGCGGTGGTTATCTGCCGTGAAACGGATTTGTCGATTTGTCAGTCGACAGGTCGACAAAATTTGTCAGTGGCGATTTGTCAGTCCTCTGTGCGATGGTTATGTGCCTTCAAACGTGTTTGTCGATTTGTCAGTACCGACAAAGCTGACAAAACAAGACTCCATGTTTGTGCAATCTGGCGACAAACGGCGAGAGTAGTGATTTGTGTGGTGCTTTGAGAATTTGTCTAAGAACACCGATTTGGTGCTTTAGCTAGAGGGGATGGACACCATCTTGGTGCTCTGTAACACCGAGAAACTACCTGCTTTCTAGGAACCGAGCCCTGCTGTTTACATAAAAACTGCTTAGGGATTATTTTCTGAAAATTATTCTAGACCTATCCGATTCGAAATTCAATCGAATTTGGGGGCTCTGCCTTTAGGCTGTGCCTAAATATATTATCTAGTAAAATCATTTACGTTAGCGTTACCCTGGAGACCAGAGGCTCCGTTTCAAGCGAACCGAGATTTTTCGAGCGAAACGAGAGGTTTTTCGATCGAAGCGAGAATTACGACGAGCGAAGCGTGCAGCCTCTGGGCGAACGCGGTCCTATTCAGGTCCTATTCCCATTTGAACCCCCGCCCCCTACCATGCTGGGAAAAGCGGATATTCAGCCTCTGGAACCCAAGGGCACGTAAGCGTTTCTTTGGTTCAAGTTTTCTCCTGTTGGGGCTCCTGTGGTAGCCGACTGTTCCATTGCTCAGCGGAATCCCATGCAATTCAAAATGGCGACCCTTGTGTTGGATTGTGGCGCGTGTTCTCAAAAAATTGGATTCGCGTCAAACCCAGCTCCGCGGTAAGACAAAAACAACTACAATTGCTACTACAGTAATGCTAAGAAGAGAGGTTTGATTGAAAATAATCAGCTTTATTAATTTTATTTGTGATTCGAAATGAGTTTTCGTTAGCATTTTGCCGTGTTTCTGTCAAATAAAAAAAAAATCCATAGCAAAGTTTTTCCTTCAGAGATTTCAGTAAACTGTATGCCTAAATAAAAATTCAATCAAGTTATACACATGAATATTATTGTGTTATATATATATATATGTATATTATTGTGCAGTATAGATTCATCAAGAGAAGGTTTCACCTTAAAAATAGTTCAGAATAATATAACTATTCTTTAAATCAGAGTACAGTTAGGAGCATGATGCTTTAATTTCCACTTTGGAGAGGTTTGTACTTAAAAACTAATTGTTTATTTGATGTGGTATATAGATCAATCCCGAATGCAATATTCAAAGCAAAGAGTGAGCGACGAAAGTTGTTTATAGGAGATCAGATTGAAGAATGCAAAGATTACTCAGCCTTATTTTACGTGCTGCCTTTTCAAAAAGGATTTCTTGTGAATTGGGATGTGGAAAAGCAGATATGGGACTACACATTTGGTAAAGAAGGCTTAGAGGTATGTATTATAGTTAGTCATGTGTAACTTCATATTACATATTACTATCATATTTGCCTTACTATAGCCTGCTAGCTGGCTCTCCATAGGGTTTATTAGAAAAATATTGTTTTCAGAGTTTCAGGATTTCTTTAGCACACAAAAAAGCAAGAGATGGGTAGGGGGGGGGGGGGGGGAGGGAGGGAAAGGAGAGCCAGCTGCAAAGACAAGCGTTTTCTCTTGCTTGTCCTCCTATGACAAACATAAAGTACATAAGAAAAAGGAGCCACCTTTAATGAAGTCTTAACCATTTCATATCTAACCTTTTTTAGAGGGGAGGCTTCTCTTTTATTGTTTTACACTATCTTTTACTAACCGTGTATAACACATGTTCTACTTGTACATTCATTAAGGTAAATTTCGAAGATACCACTCTTCTGGTTACTGAACCACAGTTTAACTTCACTTCTCTCAAGGTTAGAGAAAATTTCTCATGATCTTATTATCTTATGGTGATTTGTGATGTTTACAAGAGGAGCCAAGTACAAAAGAAAGTGTAATAAAGAGTATTTTTTAAACATTAGGATGCAATGGATGAAATTCTTTTTGAGGAGTACAATTTTAAAGCACTCAGCAGGACAACAGGTAAAGTATATTTCAGAAAATCAAAAAAAAAAAGAATTTGAATAGGATAAAATATCAAAATTTGAATAGAACTAATTGAATAGTAATATACAGTAATAATTGGTTTGTGTATGAGTTTCTTTATCTAGCAATGAAAGTAAGTGGCACAGCTCCGTGCGGGCTGGCGCTTGCCACATTGCAAAATGCAAGTTCCTTCCCTATGTGGTGAATTCTATTGTTAACTACATTTGCCACGGAGGCGAATGCCTGTTTCCCATACTTGTTAATTTTGAATCATGATCTTTTACCTCGAAATTATATTTCTAATACGTCAAGATAATGTACTGATGAAAATTGCAAATTGGAAAAACACAGAAGAATGAACTCTCTCTCGTTTTGCACCGTTTCCTAGTACCAGGTAGCATAATATTTCCACAAAGAGGATAATTCTTGGCAAGCTCCAGTTACTTTTTTGGTTACCATATTGTTAATATATTTTGTTGGCACTTATTTTGCCAAAAAAAAAAAAAACGATCAGCATATTTAGCGAATTTTTGCAATTTGGGTGCAAAATCATTTTCAATTTCGTTAACAAAATTTAAAAATGCATTCTCCAAGAATTTCATTAAACATTACAACAAAACAAAACTTTAGTAATTATATTGTGCTTGATGCTATGTATCTCCTTACACATTTACATACATCGAAGCTGTGAGACTATAGTTAAGAATCATAAGTTCTTAATCGTCTTGGTCGTCATTTTAGAAAAAAAAAACACGGCAAACAAAACAGAAAGGGTGTTGAATTTTGCGATATTAATTAAGTTAGTAGAAATAGGATTTCCCTGGTTTTTAATGTCACAAAATTAAAGAGATTAATAGGGTATTTTTCACTAAAGCTTCTCGGTTGTGGCTAATTTCCCATCAGTGTGGCTAATTCCTTTGGTTTAAAATTAGCCACAGTGGCTTGTGCCCTAAAGATCCTACCGCACACAAAGCACAGAAGCCTTATTTCATAAGTCCATTGCTACATTATCTGTCTGCCACCATTTTGTCATCCTATCTAAATACCAAGCACGGGAAAGCATCTATCAGCCTAATGCAAAAAGCTATACAATAATTTCAATTTAATTTAGTCAATAAAGTAAAGTACAGTATAAAGTATTTAAATGGTTTTTCCAAATTTCCTCACATAAATTTTCCAAAGTTAAATTAATAAGAATCTGAATATAAATGCCTCCTCCTGTTTTTAGCGGCGCAACTAAGCGCATACAAGTGTCATCAGGACATGGTGTCCAAGAATCCAGTTTGTCTAGTTGTGGACACCGGTTACTCATTTACTCACATTGTACCTGTGTTTAATGGCAAAGTGATAAAAAAAGCAGTCCGAAGGTAAGGTTGAACAGTAGAATGGTTTTCAAAAACCGTTAAATAGAAATACTATTTAGTTTGACTCTTTGTTATAACCGACATCTTGTTATTACAGGCATCTCGTCATTATGGACAACTCGTTTTTACGGACAACTCATTATTATGTAAACCTTGTTATTATGTACAACCCGTTATTACGGACTCATTATTATGTAAACCTTGTTATTATGGACAACCCGTTATTACGGACTCATTATTATGTAAACCTTGTTATTATGGACAACCCGTTATTATGGACAACTCTTTGTTTCCCTAACAGCTCTTAATTATGGACACCTTGTTATCACGGAGAACTATAATTATGGACGACTCATTGTTACAGACATCTCGATATCATGGACACCTTGTTATTATGAACACCTTGTATTACAGATACCCTGTTATTACTACAAGCCATGTAATCTTTGAATGTTCACTATTTCTTAAATCAAAGTCAACAAAAAATAATTTTTTTGTGCTAAAAGGCTTACACACTGTTTATTAGATGCCTTCTATGTGAGGATTTCAAGAGGACTTTAAGATACTTTACTATTAGGTATACAGCATTTTTTTTTGTGTTGTCTCAGACATGAGATTGAGGTTTCCTTGGCAGGCAGTACAAGATGAATGTAATGACCTGGTTATCCAGCAATAAAAACGAATGTTGCACCATAGAATAGATAAACCTTATTCACAAGTTTGGTGCCTTTTTTTTCTTTCAGAATTAATGTTGGTGGAAAATTACTCACAAACCATCTAAAAGAGATAATATCCTATAGGTACCATATTGCTGATATTAAATTATACCTACCTGAAGTATTATTACACATTGTTATTATACACTATGGCTAGGATAGAACACATGTCGTTGGCCCACAGCTTTGGGTCGTACCTTCAAGACCTTGGTCTGATCTTTCCCTGTACAGACCTTGTGCTCCATTAATAATAATCCTTTATTATAAAATAACACTAGTAAAATGCAAGCTCTGATTGCTTGAGAAAAGTTGATGGTTAGAGTACACATTATTCATGTTGAATGCATTGCACACACACTTTTCACTTCAAATTTTGGACAAATTTTTTGTTTGTCGGTCCTCTACGCCATCATTCAATATTTCATTATCTAGCCTCCTCCTCAGGCATATCTTCTCGCGGAAAGAAAATGTGTTTTTTTTATGCGGGATTCCTGTGGCTCCCGTGTCCTAAAATCACAGACACAGGTATCCCGAATCTGAATAAAGGCCACTACAGATTAAAGTTGACTGCAGAGGAGGCTATGATGAACCTTTTTGTTTGACATGCTGTGATGTCATCGATGGGTTATCAGTGGACAGACACCCACAAAGATATGACAATCTTATTCTTTATTCTCATCCTAGGAGAACCAGGGCGTCGCAGAGTTTAGGCGCACAGGGAGCGCGGCGCGAGAAAGAAACAGGCTGAAAGATTTTCAGTGCTCTTTCTTCCTCATGCGCTCCCTATGTGCACGATCTCCGCGACGCCCTGGGTCCCCAAGGATGTTTTGTTCTATTATCATCTTTATTTGTTGTGTTTTCCAGACAGCTTCATGTTCTAGATGAAACTTATGTGATCAATCAGGTACTGTTACAATTGTTAGCTAGGCTATTGGCCATAGACTATAAAACTTGGTATTTTTGTTTTACTGGTACAAATAGTAGGGTGAGGCTCTAAACCAAGTGCCCCCGTGTGTGTATTGTTAGTAAACAATTTCACTGTGTGTGGTCTCGGTCATAGGGTTCATTGCGTTGTGGTTTGTTTTACATCGTTCAAGTTAGTGTAATGCAGCTTGAAGAGACAAGACCTCCAGTATCAAATAGCTTACAGCTTATTCAATTGTTACACAAATTGGAAAAAACGTAAACCATACATTCGGATCACCCAATTGGTATGGCAGCACATTGCTTTTACGGAAGGCTGTAAAGAACACAGCACAATTCAGGGCTGTGATAGCTCTAAATGTTATACATTTAGGATAGCGAATCCCTTGTTTTACCCTTTTTTCGTGGCACCATGGACGCCATCCTGTGGTACCACATCTGGTGACAGTACTTACACAGTCCAAAACTTTATATCAACCATGTGAAGTGCTTGGATACTTTAGTGTTCCCCAAATGTCAAATTACAAGCTCTCCTAGTGAACACTCTTTTGACAACTAGCTCTACTAGCGAACGCTATTTCACAATCTCATCAAAATTTTCAATTAAACTTTGTATTTTACTTGTGGCTTGTATCTTCTGTTGCCACAGGTGAAGGAGGACACATGTTATGTATCCAGTCAGTTTTACAAGGATATGGAAATTGCAAGGTTTGTTTAGTATTAAAGTGCCCTTCGTCAGCCACACCTTTGTTAATGTTTTCATTTAATATTGAAAGGCAAATGATGTGTTAAGGTCTTGGTAACGGTAAATTTGACACCACTGTTTGTTTTTGTGTTTTTTTTTTTGCAAAACCTGTATCAATAGTTTTTAACTTTATTTTTGCCAAAAAATTTTTTCCATAAATCACATTCTAAGACGGCTAAAATGGGCCTTTGCTGTTTCCCGTAACCTGTTGACCGTGAATTCACGCCAAATCTTTGACTTTCCTAGCGTATTATTTTGAGGCGAGAACTCGAGCTTGTCTGGCGTAACCTCGCGACAGGTTTTTAAGATATCGCCTTCAAATTTTCGGGATCTGATAGATAATTATGCGATGTCATAAAGTGTGTGAGGAATTTTCGATTTTCGATTGAAGATCGCTTTTATAGCACTTTTCGTGTCGAAATTTCGCCAGAAATGAGAGTTCCAACTTTGATTTGTGATAGTTTGTTGACAGTGTCAATTAACAAAAAGTCCTCACACACTTTGGAAGATCATCTATCTATCATTGAGATGCAATTACGTGCAAGTGCATGCGCAATAACGCGATGGATGCATTACTCTCTAGAGTAAACTCCGTTCTTTTGAGTTTGAGGCCTCAAAACCTAAACACGGAATTAGCTATTGCAAAAAATAAAACTTGCAGGGGATAATTCAATCTTTTATTTGATATATAGTTTGTACATTTAGGAAAATTGTAGTGCGACAATATTTTTTTTCCGCGGACACATCGTTTACCTTTACCGAGACCATAAAGTCTCGAAATAACCTCTAAAATTAAAGTTTGATACTTTATTTACCAAATTCAATCGAAAATATTGCATTGGCTTCCCCAAATCAACCGATGGAAATGAATGCTTTATCACACTTGGTATACTTTGCTAGAATGACAAATTGGCCGACAGAGGCTGTTAACTTGATAGTATGAATCCAGTAAAATACCCAGAGTGGTCGTGTTCTTAAGTTAGTACAAGTCCAAACTAGCGACTTGTGGCCAGGGTGCTACCCTTACCCTTTTACAACACGATGTTATTTCAGACAAAGAGGCAAGGAAAACACCATTGTTAGAGAGTATGTGCTTCCAGATTATACTCACATCAAGCGAGGATATGTCAAGGTGTGTTATCTACAGGACAGTATCAAGTTTTTTAATAGGGACTATATATGAAATACTGTATACGGTGGGAGGAATTTAGGAATTTTTCTCCAAACACAAATCTTCCTACACAACTGCCCTGCCCCCCCCCCCCTTGGATCTGTCACTTCTATAAGATTTTAATTATAATTTTAATGAGTTGGTAATCAAATTAACATGGGCCAAAATTGTATACAATAATAATTTCCAGATTCTTACATAGATGTACAGTACGACTGTGTGATACTTTGCGCTGCAATTAGAAGCATTTTACTCTATGTACGGTACATAGTGGATTGACATGAAAAATAACCTTTTCTTTTTGGACACTTCAAAACTGGCGTTCACAGCTCCAGTGTTTTTTTAATAGAATAACCAAGCATATACTGAGACATGTTAACTGCTTGTAAAGATACTCAAAACTTTTGACTAATATCCTTAATTAGACAACTCGGGAAGCTTTTTTATTCCTATTGTTATTTTTACAATTCTCTTTGTTTTGGTAGGTTATATTGACAATGTGATTCTGCAGAGGCAACTTCCAGTTTCTTAAATTGCTTGTTTCAGACTGAGCAAGACACCGGCGAGACTAAGAAAAATGATACGGAACAGGTGAGTACCCCTCCAGTAATCTGTCTGTTTTCAGGTAGACCCTTTCATCTCTATACCTAGAATACATTTGCAAACAAGACAGCTACAGTACATATTGTTCTAGATGAAACTTATGTGATCAATCAGGTACTGTTACAATTGTTAGCTAGGCTATTGGCCATAGACTATAAAACTTGGTATTTTTTTGTTTTACTGGTACAAATAGTAGGGTGAGGCTCTAAACCAAGTGCCTCCATGTGTGTATTGTTAGTAAGCAATTTCACTGTGGGTGGTCTCAGGCATAGGGTTTATTGCGTTGTGGTTTGTTTTACATCGTTCAAGTTAGTGTAATGCAGCTTGAAGAGACAAGACCTCCAGTATCAAATAGCTTACAGCTTATTCAATTGTTATACAAATTGGAAAAGACGTAAACCATACATTCGGATCACCCAATTGGTATGGCAGCACATTGCTTTTACGGAAGGCTGTAAAGAACACAGCACGATTCAGGGCTGTGATAGCTCTAAATGCTATACATTTAGGATAGCGAATCCCTTGTTTTACCCTTTTTTCGTGGCACCATGGACGCCATCCTGTGGTACCACATCTGGTGACAGTACTTACACAGTCCAAAACTTTATATCAACCATGTGAAGTGCTTGGATACTTAAGTGTTCTACAAACGTCAAATTACAAGCTCTCCTAGTGAACACTCTCTTTGACAACTAGCTCTACTAGGGAACGCTATTTCAAAATCTCATCAAAATCTCATCAAGACCTCCAGTATCAAATAGCTTTCAGCTTTTTCAATTGTTACACAAATTGGAATCAAGGCAGGATTCAAACCTGGGCCACAGACGTTCTAGACACTCCATCTCTGCAACTATATGCATACATACATGTG
Source organism: Nematostella vectensis (assembly GCF_932526225.1). Taxonomy (NCBI): domain Eukaryota; kingdom Metazoa; phylum Cnidaria; class Anthozoa; order Actiniaria; family Edwardsiidae; genus Nematostella; species Nematostella vectensis. The sequence goes on along the minus strand of NC_064048.1, from coordinate 9,707,314 downwards.
ATTAAGTAAGACAAAGAAAAATGATACGGAACAGGTGGGTACCCCAGTAATCTGTCTGTTTTCAGGTAGACCCTTTCATCTCTATACCTAGAATACATTTGCAAACCACACAGGTTGTGGAGCGCACGTTAAAATACTCTGCTTTCAAACGTGGTTTGTTTATAATGCGGCACGCCCTATCGATGCCGCCAGTATGTACATATTTAAGGAGGATATCACACCTTTGATTGACAAGATGAGGACATGTGGTGCCCCAACATAACTTCTAGTTTATGTCAATCAGATATACGTTTCTCGCATTCTCAATTATTTTAAAATTGGTTTACTTCACTAACTGTCAAGGTGGCAACGGTACCGCGCGTCTCACTGCAAAAACATGCATTTTCTCCTTTGATATCCATGATACAACGTTGATTGGTTGGTCCTTAACAACTCATAAAGTGATAGAAGTTGCAGTGGGTAAGGAAGAAAAAATTTGAAGGTAAAGTGGGAAAAGCGGGCAAGCTAGGAAAGAGGTCTGTGAATATCTTGTCGTATAGAGTACTCATAGCAAGTCTTTTATGTCTTTTTTGTCCTTGTGTCTTTTATTTAGACCCTGAGGATGAATAATGAGCGGTTTACCGTACCTGAGATACTCTTCCACCCATCTGACATAGGTATAGTTGTTTAATAGTAATAATTATAATAATAATCTGATAAAAGGGATTATAAGTACGAAGTTGACAAAAATAATAATGTTAAAGGCGGCGCAGCAAGTTTTTAATATACAGTGCTTAATTGCTTTCAAATACAAACGGGTGATACACTAAACAGGCGCGTTTCATGGATTGGCTGGAGTCATAGGTATCATATGGAAATAGCATTTTATAGCATATGCTGTGTATTTGAAAATAAGAAATGACCTACTTTTGGCCGCCGCTGTGTACGCGCCTGGTAAAAGGAAACACCAAGCAATTTCTGGATGCATGTAAGGGAAGACATAGCGGACCAAATCCTAGAGATATTGTTTTGAGAATCCCTACCACCAAAGCCAATTTTGCATTTGTTCTAACATTAGAATAACGTCTTTGTATTTTCGTCTATTTTTCTATGTTTTTCCTGTAGGTATTCACGAGATGGGGATTCCTGAAGCTATAGTTGATTCTGTCAGTGCAGTCCCGCCAGGTTAGTATTAAATACTCTATCTGTGATCTCTTTGCAATCCAACCACTACTAGAAATATGCCCGGCAGCTTTGAATACAAAGGGCAGACAAGGAAAAGTTTGAAAACGGCCCACTTTTTCCTCTGCCAGGTTGTTACGAGAATTTTGTAAAGCGTTATGGAATTTATATATAAGTCTTTAGACTGTCTCCTTGTCACTCCTTAGCATGTGACCCTTTCTCTAATTTCTTAGAAATGCAGCCGCACTTTTATATGAACATCCTGCTTACCGGTGGAAGCGCTTTGTTCCCCGGATTCAAGGAGAGAATGTGAGTCACATGTCACTCTTACTGCCTTATAAGGGCATATCATACCATAATTGTAAGTGCGTTGTCCTTCTCTTTTTTTCGATATTTATTTTATTTTTTTGTGCGATTTCTTTTTATTTTCGCCAACTCCCCCCGTCACTTTTATTCTGGACCGTTCTTTATAGAGAAACGCCGGTGTTTAGCAGTTTAGGGTTTTATTTCAGTAGCTGAATTCTGCTACAAAGCTCAGACAAGTTCTTTTAGAAACCGTAGAGAAGTATAGAAATAATACCAAAGCACTTAAAGTATATTTTAATCGTGGAAGTTACTTAAAATCATCCGTCTTACTATCCACATCTTTAACTGACTGCTGCGTCTTTTTTATTATTTTTTAATTAGATGTTTTTCCAACAGATTTGATGACGTTCGTGCGCTGGCCCCATGTGACTTCGACATCGTGGTCAACCTGCCTCCAAAGTAAGTGTTATTTATGCCCAATGGCGAGTCCCACAAAGCACCCATTTCCATCGGCTGAGTCAAGCAAATATCGTCAATAACGTACCAAACCTTATTCGCAGATTGTTATTTTGAAGTTTCCTTGCAAATAAATCGTTGTATTTCCAATGATAAACAATAACAAAGGAGTGGTTGAGCAACATTCTTTAACATTCGGCAGAAACTACACGAACATTTGCTTCTTGTTTATCCCCTATTGTCTGAATTAGAGTCTGCGGAGTAATAGGTTTGATTTGTTAAACTACCAGAGGGGATATTTGAAAGCTACAATATTCTCGTGTGTGAATTATGTAGCTTTATTGCAAAGGCTTATATTAAGTAAATTATATTCAGTTTCCTTAATAACAATTTACCATAGACATCGAATACACGTATGCACATGCCTGAATTTCCACAGAGAATTGCTTGACTCAAGTCACCCGGCCAATCACGCCGCCATTTTATGCTCCCGCTCAATGCCGAGTTCACACAAAGCATCCATTTCCATCGGGTAATCCAAGCATGTATCCGAAAAAATCTTAATGAAATATTTATAATAACATATCCGGCCTCATCCTTGGATTGTTATTTTGAACTTTTCTTTCAAATAAACGGTATATAGGGGTTATTTGCCGGGTGGTAGGTCCGTATCGTTAAATACCGTGACCGAGGTCTTGAAAATACTGACAGAGGCCGAAGACCCATTCATTCTTTAACCTACCTCTTGACAACTGGCTTACGGCCCAGGTTGTGGACGCTAACGTCCCCTTAAGGTTGTAATAGCAAGGTTTTGTCGAGTAATGCAAGAACTCAGAGGCGGTCATTACCCCGCCCCTCGCAGGAGTGCACGATTTTTGTCATAATACCAGCATTTTATACATTTACTTTGCTTACTTGATTTCCGATGTTATTTCCATCGAGAAAAGAAAACCACAATTGCCATCACCCCTCATGATTATTACTATTTACACCAGCATTTTATATGGGTTAATTCGCACCTTTTAGATCTCACCCGAGAAAAGGGAACTTCTATTGTTTTTTTCATGCAAGTATGAAAATTCGACTGTTTGGAATTCATTTTCTCGTTAAGTGGCTCTGGTTTTTTGTTAAGTGGCTCTGGTTTTCGTTAAGTGGCTCTGTTCTCCAGACTGCAACTGACAACATTTGAAGTGCAACGTTTGCGCGTTGTGAACATACCGTAAATGATCTGATTAATAACGCTTCCTATCTGATGAACGCCCCCCCCCCCCCCCCTTAAGCTTACAAGTTTGTAATGAACGCCACGGGCGTTTATTAGATCGTTTACGGTAACCTTGGCTGAAGTTCGTTTTTTTTTTATTTGCGGGTCGCAATCCCGGGTTTTATATTCGTTACTCAAACAAACATCAAATCCCGAGCTTTCTATTTTTCTTTTGCTGTGCACATTATATGGAGAAGAGCAAAACACACTGTGGATGTCCTATGTGCCACAAGCCACTAACATGATAGGTAACAGGGCACATTATACGGAGATAGGGAAACACACTGTTGATGTCCTAGACACCAGGCACTAACATGATAGGTAACAGGGCACATTATACGGAGATAGGGAAACACACTGTGGATGTCCTATGCGCCACCAGCCACTAACATGATAGATAACAGGGGACATTATACCGAAATAGGGAAACACACTGTGGAGGTCCTATGCGCCACCAGCCACTAACATGATAGATAACAGGGGACATTATACCGAGATAGCGAAACACACTGTGGATGTCCTATGCGCCACCAGGCACTAGCATGATAGGTAACAGGTGACATTATACCGAGATAGGGAAACACACTGTGGATGTCCTATGCGCCACCAGGCACTAGCATGATAGGTAACAGGGCACATTATACCGAGATAGGGAAACACACTGTGGATGTCCTATGCGCCACCAGGCACTAGCATGATAGGTAACAGGGCACATTATACCGAGATAGGGAAACACACTGTGGATGTCCTATGCGCCACCAGGCACTAGCATGATAGGTAACAGGGCACATTATACCGAGATAGGGAAACACACTGTGGATGTCCTATGCGCCACCAGCCACTAACATGATAGGTAACAGGGCACATTGTACCGAGATAGGGAAACACACTGTGGATGTCCTATGCGCCACCAGCCACTAGCATGATAGGTAACAGGGGACATTGTACCGAGATAGGGAAACACACTGTGGATGTCCTATGCGCCACCAGCCACTAGCATGATAGGTAACAGGTGACATTATACGGAGATAGGGAAACACACTGTGGATGTCCTATGCGCCACCAGCCACTAACATGATAGGTAACAGGTGACATTATACCGAGATAGCGAAACACACTGTGGATGTCCTATGCGCTACCAGCCACTAACATGATAGGTAACAGGGGACATTATACCGAGATAGCGAAACACACTGTGGATGTCCTATGTGCCACCAGCCACTAACATGATAGGTAACAGGAGACATTATACCGAGATAGGGAAACACACTGTGGATGTCCTATGCGCCACCAGCCACTAGCATGATAGATAACAGGGCACATTGTACCGAGATAGGGAAACACACTGTAGATGTCCTATGCGCCACCAGCCACTAACATGATAGGTAACAGGAGACATTATACCGAGATAGGGAAACACACTGTGGATGTCCTATGCGCCACCAGCCACTAGCATGATAGATAACAGGGGACATTATACCGAGATAGCGAAACACACTGTGGATGTCCTATGTGCCACCAGCCACTAACATGATAGGTAACAGGTGACATTATACCGAGATAGGGAAACACACTGTGGATGTCCTATGCGCCACCAGCCACTAACATGATAGGTAACAGGTGACATTATACGGAGATAGGGAAACACACTGTTGATGTCCTATGCGCTACCAGCCACTAACATGATAGGTAACAGGTGACATTATACCGAGATAGCGAAACACACTGTGGATGTCCTATGCGCCACCAGCCACTAACATGATAGGTAACAGGTGACATTATACCGATATAGCGAAACACACTGTGGATGTCCTATGCGCTACCAGCCACTAACATGATAGGTAACAGGGCACATTATACCGAGATAGGGAAACACACTGTGGATGTCCTATGCGCCACCAGCCACTAACATGATAGATAACAGGGCACATTATACCGAGATAGCGAAACACACTGTGGATGTCCTATGCGCCACCAGCCACTAACATGATAGATAACAGGGGACATTATACCGAGATAGGGAAACACACTGTGGATGTCCTATGTGCCACCAGCCACTAACATGATAGATAACAGGGGATATTATACCGAAATAGGGAAACACACTGTGGAGGTCCTATGCGCCACCAGCCACTAACATGATAGGTAACAGGTGACATTATACGGAGATAGGGAAACACACTGTGGATGTCCTATGCGCCACCAGCCACTAACATGATAGGTAACAGGTGACATTATACCGAGATAGCGAAACACACTGTGGATGTCCTATGCGCCACCAGCCACTAACATGATAGATAACAGGGGACATTATACCGAAATAGGGAAACACACTGTGGATGTCCTATGCGCCACCAGGCACTAACATGATAGGTAACAGGTGACATTATACCGAGATAGCGAAACACACTGTGGATGTCCTATGCGCCACCAGGCACTAGCATGATAGGTAACAGGTGACATTATACCGAGATAGCGAAACACACTGTGGATGTCCTATGCGCCACCAGGCACTAACATGATAGGTAACAGGTGACATTATACCGAGATAGGGAAACACACTGTGGATGTCCTATGCGCCACCAGCCACTAACATGATAGATAACAGGGGACATTATACCGAAATAGGGAAACACACTGTGGATGTCCTATGCGCCACCAGGCACTAACATGATAGGTAACAGGTGACATTATACCGAGATAGGGAAACACACTGTGGATGTCCTATGCGCCACCAGGCACTAGCATGATAGGTAACAGGTGACATTATACCGAGATAGCGAAACACACTGTGGATGTCCTATGCGCCACCAGGCACTAACATGATAGGTAACAGGTGACATTATACCGAGATAGGGAAACACACTGTGGATGTCCTATGCGCCACCAGGCACTAGCATGATAGGTAACAGGTGACATTATACCGAGATAGCGAAACACACTGTGGATGTCCTATGCGCCACCAGGCACTAGCATGATAGGTAACAGGTGACATTATACCGAGATAGCGAAACACACTGTGGATGTCCTATGCGCCACCAGGGACTAGCATGATAGGTAACAGGTGACATTATACCGAGATAGCGAAACACACTGTGGATGTCCTATGCGCCACCAGGCACTAACATGATAGATAACAGGGGACATTATACCGAGATAGGGAAACACACTGTGGATGTCCTATGCGCCACCAGCCACTAACATGATAGGTAACAGGGCACATTATATGGAGATAGGGAAACACACTGTGGATGTCCTATGCGCCACCAGCCACTAACATGATAGGTAACAGGTGACACGCACCGCGATACAGAGGTTACATGCAGTTAATTACAATTCTAATATGTATATAATACAAGCCAATTATTAATTATTAACACATTTTTGAGGAAAAGAATAATCTAATATACAATTTACATTTTCTTAAATACTTATTTTTTAACTTTTTTCCTGATGTATATTTTTCATTTCATTTTCAATTTTTTCTTTTTTTTTCGCCTTTTTCTTTTTTTTTCTCCATTTTCCATTATCTTTTTTCAATTTTTTTTCAATTCCTTTTTATTTCTTTTATCATTTCTTAAAACTATTGGATATCATTAATGCAACCCCACCTGCATACTAATGTGGAACTTAGATTTTGGGTATGGACACCCTAGAGTAGCTGGAGGGCTATGCAGGCTAGGGTGCGCTTATCTTGTTTCTCGATTCTGATTCTCACATAAATAAATACCTCACCCGATTTTACACAGTCTCTCTAAACTTCGGATTGCTGACTGCCTTATTGCAGCAAGTCTCCAAAAGTAGAGAATTGGATTTAGCAACGAGTTAGCTAACATCATTAAAGCACTGAAAAACGAAAAAGCAACTGGGATTTTTGAGCCGATCACAGAGTTCCCTCTCGATGAACCTACTGCTGCCGCAACTGCTAGGACAACCATCACCGGAGAGTAACACACTAAAAACAACAAGTGAATGTAGAGCATTGTCAGCACGGATTTTTTGAATGTCTTCATGCTTTCAAGGGATTGCTGGTTTTGGGCTTGGATTTGGGTACGGTGTTTACGCACTATCCGAAGAGTTTGTCCAAAGCAGAAGATGGTAACGGCGAATCCTAGTAATATAGCTGTAGTGAAAAAAGCGTTTATGGCAGTATTTGGATAGAACATCCTCAATATTGTAAAAACAGCAGCAAAGATCCAAATAACAACAAGTACTATACAAATACGGAAATTTGTGACCACCTCGTTGTAGCGGAGATGCAGTAAAAGCAAAAGGTATCTTTCAAGTGATGTACAACACAGCGTCAGAAAAGACACTGAGAAGAAAAAGTACACCGACACCTCTAAGACTACCCCCGAAGGGCAAAATATATCCTCTAAGTCTTTATAAATGGAGACTTTGAAGACCAATCCTGTTACTCCAGGGCAAAAACTGGCTCCCAGATCTGCTAGGGCTAGACCGAGTATCAAAATATTTGAAGGAGTCTTCAAGGAAGGAGTTGTCGCGATGGCGAGGATTACTATAAAGTTGAGGAGTGTCCCTGCCACCATGAAGAGCAGAGAGACTGTAATATTTGTGTACATGTCGGGATACACGAACTCGTTGCTCTTCAGTACCCCTATGGAAACAAGGTAGCCACCGCAGACGGTATCTGTTGTTGTGTTATTGGAAAACATGGAGTATTAAAACGATGTATCCGATCTTAATGCAATGTGCCCTCCTAACCACCTTTTGTCAAATTGAACTCGAAATAAGTTTCCGAATAATTGATAATGCTTATATTTATGTGAAAAAAGTATTATATTCTTGCTTCTTCTTGTAGCTATTTTGGAAGAAGTGGAGGTGTCTTTTTGTTGTCCCTAGAAGTCCCAGTTATTATGTCTGCTTGGCTTTTGTCCATTTTATGATGTAAGTTCGCCAACTCGCGGAATTATTCTTCTTCGAAAAAGCCTCAAGTCTCTTTAAGAAGCTGTTATTCGTTTTGTGGCGTGCTTTTCTAAGATCTTGGCAGTACTTGAGGAGACGTCCTACTTTACGCCAGTTTAGGCTGAAGCTCTTCTGCGATGCCAAGTACCTTTATCTATTAACACGCAAAATGCACTTTTTCTTGTCTTCCAAAACTCGTTTCAACACAGCCTATGCCAACCTGTCTCCTCGCTTTGTCGTTCATCTAGTGCCAACCACTAACTGTCCAATATTTGCTTTGTCAGTTACAGTGAACTGACCACCCTATGAACCAATAAACAAGGTACAATAATTTTTCGATTACAAATTACATCAACTTTCACCATAGGAGGTATCTCTGCATTTTGTTGTTTAAATGTTCAACAAACTTAAATTGTCTTTAAATCTGTCTTACCACTACCTTGCTTTAATATATGCATAGAATAGACGTCTTTTTCATTTCTACTTTCAACAACTTTGTTTGAGATATCTCTCACTTTTTTTGTAATTAACCGCTTTCAGACTATGAATCTGTCTCATCAAACCCAGCTGCAAAGGAAGAAGTCTTGTCAATCCCTATGTCTCCCTACTTTTAACATCGGATATATCTTTTACTTTGATATAACGCTTTTCCCCAGACACGACTTATTTATAAGTCACTCTTACCAAAACCACACTTTGATACTGTAACTTCGTAATAGTCATACGGCTTCAATTGGGCATACCTCTCAACTGCTTGGGCGACGAGTAATCTTCAGCGCTTCTCTTTTATTGATTCGTGTAGCTTATAACACCCTGCTTAGTAATCCAGCAGAACTTATTAACTTGTCCTGCTATGACGCTCTCTCGCACTGAGAACTATAAATCACATGTTTTATGTAGCTCGCTTTCTCAGCGTTGAATTGTTTGTAGAGTGCCCATGCTGTTTTAAAATAAAAATAAAATAAGTCATTCAGAATATGGAAAGCCTAAAGCCAATGTCATTTCTCTTATTTTTTAAAAAATACACTACAATTAGAAAATGAATTTTAAAATTTCATTGCTAATCCTAGACTTAATCACTAGTACTTCATTTGTTACCTGATATTCTTCGCATCTCGCTATTGTTGCCTTTGTAGAATTTTCTATCTTTTCATTTATTCTTAGGCGAGAAAAGCCCTTTTTGTGTTGACCATCCCTCTTTTGTGCGCGATTCTCGGTGGTGCTCAATGTTCGTATTGTAACAGCAGTCTAGGTGCGATATAGGCCTTGTATGGTTGTGTTTTAGAAGTAGACTGGCTTATCTGGCTCTTTTATTGGCGTCTGATTAAACTTCCGCCACCTGCTGTACTTATTAAGTTTATATTAAAGTCTCGACCCGAAAAGTCCAGTTTCGAATTCGAAAATGAACGCTAGACCGATTGATTGAGGGCGAATTTACAGTGTTATTCTCGACGTGAAGAAAATTTTTCATAAATTTTCACAAGAAAACGAAGTATTCACAAGTACAGTCATTGTATGATTTTCAGGATCGGTTTTATCTCGTTGGAATTTGTGAATAATTAACTTCACGCCAAGGCTGACACTGTAAAATTCGCCCTCAATTAATCTGTCAAGCGGTCATTTTCGAATTCGAAACTGGACTATTGAGCGACAGTTTTTTTTATATTGAAAAAAATATTGAAAATTTTTATTAGCTTTTCTTGATAAACTTTAGCTATAAAATGGTACTTTTCTTTAATAGACTGAATTTCACATTTAATAGGTGGATTTAGTTTGCTAGCTTAATCTGCATCTTATTTGAATTGATTTGTTCGGAAATTTTCACTCGTTTTAGCCGCAATTAAACCCTGTCCCTTGAGCTTACGATTTGCCTATGTTTTTAATGGACGTCAATTCGCCTTTCGAATTATTCCAATTCTGCATCTGTCCCAGCTTTAGACCGATCACAACCCAAGTGACGTTATAGTCGATCCCCTTTCTAGCTACCGTCAATGAGGAAATACCGCTAAAAACAATATTAGTAATGTAGACAAAGAAAAGGCGTTTGAACAATCCCATTGTATTGAAACTCTACACTCAACACTTTATTTGTTCGCCTGCTAGTCGGCTCTCCAGTGGGTTATTTCGGAAATTCCTTTTTTGGGGACTGTCGGGATTCCTTATTTTTTGCGCCACAGGAGAGCCGGCTCACAGGCTACTTTATTGTTCTATGAAGTCAAACATCTTCTTACCGTTACTCCCTAGGAAAAATCGTGTAAAACGTTTAAAATACAAGGAGTTTGTTTTTACGGTTTAAAACTGTTTCTGAGCATTGCATATTTTTTGATTTAGTGCGTATATATCTCTTGTCTGCTTATCTTACGTCTGTCGCTTTTCGGTGCAATCTTATTGGTTAGTGGTCTAGCGGTCGTCGTAACTACGAAATGGCTTCTGTCACCAAAACAAGTCGCGACGACAGAGCAAAAAAAAAATCTCCCAAATTAAGACCTGGTAAACTTTGGTAAGCTTGAATTTTTGCATAGAGGTTCCTTATGTTATGTAAACCAACATATCAAAAAGTGTTTTTTTTCTAATGGATTCGTCTTCGAGATATGAGGCTTTAAATGCAGTTTACAAATGTTCAAAGTATAAATTCTCCTCGTTTTTAGGGAGAAGTCGGGCTCTGATCAGAAATTAAGCCAACTTTGCTCGCTAATATCTAAATTTCATATCTTCTAAATTTCTTCAAAATCTGGAATTCATCTTTTTGTCAGAGGAACTCCTTGTATGCGGAATCTTGAGCTTATATATTGGGAATTGAAAAAATTTAGGCCATTTTTTTGCTCTGTCAGTCGCTACTTATAAACGAAAAGCACAAGGTTCACGTGACTATTATGAAGGCTCGTCACAGAAACCGGATCCAGGGGTATGTAGCATCTCTTTTCGTACGTGCAGTCAGCCGAGCGTAGCTGACTGGTGTTGGCACATGGTAAGCTTATGGATACTAATTATTCGTTAGAGTAAAGGTGTTAAACAAAGTTCAGTAATGTCAGAGCCAAGCATTGCTGACCTTTAATGGATAATTATTTTGATTTATCCATATTCTTCGAGACGCATGGTTACTTTCGGTCGTAGAACTGCCATTTGAACTGACAACCTTTATTTAAATAGGTGTATTTTTTTGTATTTTGTTGTTTACTGTAAACTGTGGCAATTCTATCTAGATCCTGATTCTAGCTAGAGTCGGCAAGCTGTTTTGACATTGCAAAATGAAGATTCAAAATGATTCAGTATTTTAATAGTGTGAAAACTAGTCGAGAGAAAGAGAACATGAATATGGCTGGAATCCTCTTCCTTTTTTATTTCCCAAATGATAAATAAGTGATGTTTCTCGCTCATGTTTCTTAAAGAAATAAAACAATCAAATTTCCGGAAAAGTTTCAAAAGCAAATTCTTTTAAACCTTTCACGCCTTTTACCAGACAAGAACCATACAATAGTCATACCATTCTATTAAGATTTTACTAGGGGGATAATTATGGCATTCAGTTTAAGGGTTCAGGTGGTATCTCAAAACGAGAATGTAAATAGCCCTGTTACCATGCTCAAATCCAATATTCTTCTGAATATTCCGGGGAATATGATTTAAAATGTCTACTGTAAACTATGATAAAAACAGGAAGGCTTTAATTGATATTTCATCTTTTCTCCCCTGTTTTAGCCGTTGAAAATCAAATGATTTATTTTTTATTCATTTATATTTGCGTTACATTTAATATGTTTAAAATACGCTATTGGTAATTTGTTTCTGAGAAACACTTGTTATGAAGCAGTTTAATAGTCGGCTTTTTAATTTATTTTGAGATTGAAATACTGGCGGTGCTGTTACGTTGGGCAAAAGTACAATATGCAGATTAAATCCTTGGTTGTTCAAATATTAGATTAGTTGGCATACTGTTTTTTGAAACTGCGAAAACTGTTTATGTTTATAAAAAGAAGACAACTCAACCACAGGCAATATTCGACAGTAAGATTTCTTTATAGTTTTACCTTATAGGGAGTTTGCCTAAAGTGTCAGCAAATAGGACGACAGAAGGAATAATTTTGGCTGGCCTCCAATCCGCAAAGCCGATATTTGACAGTTCGATTTCTTTTTTTAGTACCTGGTACTTCTCTAAAATGTAAGCTAACGATACGACTGAAGAATTAGTTTGCCGAGACCATTACCACTCCGCAAAACTGATGGCAACGATGGAATTGCTTCATCCTGACATTTATACCAACATCACCGTCACTGTCTTCCTTGCAGTGCCAGGAATTCTCCTGAACGTCATAGTCATCGTCGCGATTATGGTGACACCTGCCTTAAAGACTACTTCTAATACCATCATACTTGGCCTAGCACTAGCCGACCTTGGTGTTAGCCTTTGTGTCGGGACTACATCAGTAGTATACAAGATAGCCTTTTATAAAGACTTGCATCTACTGCCCTGTTGGCTTAAACGTGGAATCGTTTTTCTACCTGTTCTGCACGGTGTCTTTTTTGATGTTGTGTCTGACATCCTTGGAGAGATACCTTTTGTTTTACCTTCACCTACGCTATAGTGAACTTGTGACAATCCGTAAAGTCCGAAGATCACTGATTCTACTCTGGTGTTGTTCTGCTCTGCTGACGTCATGGAAGATTTCCAACTGGAAATACAGGGCTATGTATATTGTCGCAGGATTCGTCGGTGTTTCCGTCTTTACAATTTCCATCTTCTGCTCCGTTCAAATACTCCGCATCGTTTATAAGCAACTTCGCCAGATCAGAACCCAAGGCCACCAAGATTTGAACACTGTGTTGAAGTTCCAGAAGTCTGTTTTATCAATGGTGTATATATTGGTGCTTTTTCTCATGTGCTATAGTCCCTTTGTGGTTGCCTTTGTTGTTGCCGCGAGACAAAACGCTTCCAGGAGTAACCCGATCATTGGGTACCACCTATCATCTGCTTATCTTTTCAGTGGAACAATACTGGTCCTGTTGAATTCGTCTATTAACCCAATTCTTTACTTCTGGAGGTTAAGAGAGATAAGAAAGTCTGCGATTTATACTCTGAGGAGACGAAAGTTATTATTGTAACCTAGCGCTGAGGTACAATTTTGTCAAGAACAATAGTATCTGGAATTTATTAACTTTTACTTCTGGAGATTCAGACCGTCAGCGATTTGTTTACTGGCCTTGTCACACAAACAATACGATTTACAAGAACAGAATGAAAATACACATTTATTATAAAAAATAAATGTGCCAGGAAGAGGATAACAGGTCGTAAGCCCAAATTCTTTGAGGAAACTATGTAAATGTAGTCATTATACTTAGTTTTTTATGCACGAGATGTAAAAATTCTCTGTATAGTTCTGAGGAGAATGAAGTCTTTTCATGCTATGTCCTGCCTTGCGGTTATGCTATAGAAGGTTTTATGTTCAAGCATTTTGTCTTCCTGGAAGTCGAGAAAGGAACAAATCATGCTAACCCACACTTTAAAAAACCTCAGTCAGTCACGCCTTTGTTATTGCTCTCATTCAATATATGAAAACAAAATATTATCTGATAAAATGTCAAAATAACCAACTAACGACAAATGCATATTCCGTATATCTAACAATAACATATCTTGCTTCTGTAAATCTGCTGTTTGGTGCTTTCTAACACTTGCCACTAAGTATTTTGCTAGGCTGGCATAGTGGCAGGTGATAGGCTCGTCAGAATGACAGAGCAAAAAAATGGCAAGTTTTCCCAAAATACGGTCTGTTTTAATTAGGTAAGCTTGAGGTTCCTCATGTCATGTAAACCAACATATTAAAAAGTGTTTTTTCGAATGCATTCGTCTTCGAGATATAAGGCTTGAAATGCAATTTTTTAAATGTTCAAAGTATGAATTCTCCTCGTTTTTACGGAGAATTCGGGCCCTGAACAGAAATTAAGCCAACTTTGCTCGGTAATATCTAAATTTCATATCTTCTTAATGTCTTTAAAATTTAAAATTAAGAATTTGGTCAAAAGAACTCCTTGTATGCGGAGTCTTGAGCTTATATATTGAGAATTGGAAAACATCATGCCATTTTTTAGCTCTGCCCGTCAGAATGTATAGATTCCTATATTTCGCAAGACAGGTGGGGTATGTTTGTATTGCGAACTTATGTTGGAGCTTGCTGCAAGGTTTAAAAAATCCACGTGAGTTTTCAATAACACGCTCGTGAGAGCGTACCAATTTATTCCGCTCAAATCAAACCTTACTAATGGCGTCATTAAAATGAACAAATATCTTAAACAAATATCTGGGGCCTTCGAATTGAAAACAATGAGGTAATGACAATAAAAAAGGTGTTGTATTGACTTGCTAAAACACCATATATAAAAAAAGCTGCTCTGAGTTGTGTCGACGCAGACCGAAGAATACCAGCAGGAAAGAAGCTAGTTTCTTTTTTCTTTTTTTCTTTTTTTTCGCTTTTTTTCGCGCCCTTGTCAGAAACACGTTTGTTTTTGTTCTTATCCAATAATTTACAAATTATGTAAAGAAATCTTTAACTAACCGTCTAAACTCTGCTGGCCGCCCCATTGCCAGATTATCTTGCTAGTGGCAATTAATTTATTTTAAAATTTATACAGTAGTTATAAATTCTCGCGATAGTTTTAGATCAGCCGATGGAAATGGATTCTTTTTCTCATTTCGTATTCTACTAGAATGAGAAAATGGGTGCTGACGGATACTTGTCTTTTTATATAAATTCATAAATTACTTGATTATAATATAAACTTGACGTTTTCTGGTTGGTTTCAGCCCCATTGCCTACGCATGGGAGGGAGGGTCAACGTTGAGCAAAAGCGACACATTCACCAAGAAAATGTGTGTGACGAAAGCAGAATACGCGGAGCAGGGCAAGGCTATTTGCAAGGAGAGGTTTGACTCATGACCTTATGCTTGTTGCTAGCACGTGCTGTTCACGTGCTGTTCACGTGCTGACAAGGTAACTGCAGAGAACCCACAGGGTACCCATGGATCTAGGTGACAAGCAGCATTGTACGCACTGTTATGAAATAGAAAAGACTGAAAGGTTTGATTTTAAACAGAATGCTTCCTGCTGAAGTTAACGCAAGGCCAAATGATTAACCACAGGGTACCCATAGGTCTAGGCTATAAACTGCCGTGTACCTAAGGTCTGGAACGACAAGGGTAATCATATTTAAATTTTGAACTAAAGTCTTTCTACTGGCATGGATTTACGACAGGTATCCATAGGTCTAGGCTACAAACAGATTGTACCATTAGTATGGAACAACAAGGATTATCATATTTAAATCTTGAACTAGTCTTTATTGCCACGGAGTTATGGATTTATCAAAAGGCTACCCATTAGATCGCAAAAAGTTTTAGGCTACAGGCTAAAAAACAAAAACAAAAAAAAAACTTTTGGTCAAGAGCTTTGCTTGGCCATTGAGGAAACTAAATACATAGTTCAGGACATCACACCAGACTGTACCTATTGATCCGGCCTTACATTGTGGTCAGTACGCAGCACTCACAAGCTGCAATCTGATTGGGCAAATGAACAATAACCGCACCTCGACACAAAGAACGAGAAAAATAGAGACAAAAGAACTCCTTTGTAGAACAAAACTAATAGGAGACAATGCAGCTGCGTACTTACTCTTACATTGTCCATGATCCCTAATATCAAAGAGCTGTGCAGCGATAACTAAACCTAGAAACATGTAACACTAATGACTAAAACATTCATGTCATTTCTCCTTATGCTTTTTGAGTACAGGACGTAGCCTCTGTCTAGCGTAGCGCCAAAATAAAATCGTAAAAACAAATCCTTTCCAATATCTGGAATGCCAACCTTAGATGTTGGGAACCCAAATTTACGAAACATTAACAGAATGTCCGCAACAATACCCTGTGTTATTATTACATTTGATATTTTTACTTTGCGCTCCGTATTTTATATATGCTAAAAAATAAAAAGAGGTTCATGAGCTTGCGCCGCCTAATTGATATTTAGTACAAGAATAAAGGATACGCTTCGATTAAACAAACCTCTATATAACGAAGTCCTTGGTATAACGAACAATGTCCTCCCTTCATTCCGGCCAAAATTACAGTATACATATGGAACAGAACCTCGCTATAACGAACAGATTTCCCCATTCCCTTGGCACTACGTTAGATCGAGATTGTAAGTAACCCATGTGTAGTAGCCCGCTTTGGACCATGTGTAACGTATGAATGGCCTAATCCGCCAGTGCTGAAAAACGCAAGACTAGTTCCAGTACCGCGCGGTTAAACCAGCCTTTTTGTTTTGAAATGGCGGCTTTTTACTGGCGAACTGTCACATTTTTGCGAATGCTAAGAAAACTAGACCAAACCTAAGGCTATAATTTTCTTTAGGACTCCCTCATTATCACACAAATCTGTCATCTTTTGTACAGTATGGTTTTAATGCTGTACAGTTAGTCAAATCAGCGAATGAAGTCAGACTTTCGTACCTTTTCTCGAACGATTCAACTACGATTGTGCTTGTTTTCGCCAGAGCACGCGCATGCGCATATGTTATTCAGCACTGTCGCCTTATCCTTGTCTTTAAAAGCCAATGCTTAGAAGGACATCAAAAAAGGTAGTACAGCAATTAGTTTTTATCTACGGTCATTTGCTTATTTATTTGATGCCCATCAAGCACTAGGGCTATGACAAATTGAGTCTCCGAATGCAACCTTATTGCAACCTGAAGCAAGTATATATAATGGATAACAAGTGTATATTTGATTAACATAAAAAAAACACCGTGCATCGTGCGTTTTATTTATTTAACACGATTGGCAAATCTAACATTAGGCACTTCAGTATCTGTAAGTTGCCCACTTTTACGCCTGGCGCACATTGGTCTGCCTGTGGCGTGTAGAGTATCACTTCGCGAAGCAGGAACACGTTTCCCAGTTACCCATCGCACACCTATAAGTAACAAGATGTATGAACCATCAGTTACCCATCGCACACCTATAAGTAACAAGATGTATGAACCATCAGTTACCCATCGCACACCTATAAGTAACAAGATGTATGAACCATCAGTTACCCATCGCACACCTATAAGTAACAAGATGTATGAACCATCAGTTACCCATCGCACACCTATAAGTAACAAGATGTATGAACCATCAGTTACTCATCGCACACCTATAAGTAACAAGATGTATGAACCATCAGTTACCCATCGCACACCTATAAGTAACAAGATGTATGAACCATCAGTTACCCATCGCACACCTATAAGTAACAAGATGTATGAACCATCAGTTACCCATCGCACACCTATAAGTAACAAGATGTATGAACCATCAGTTACTCATCGCACACCTATAAGTAACAAGATGTATGAACCATCAGTTACCCATCGCACACCTATAAGTAACAAGATGTATGAACCATCAGTTACCCATCGCACACCTATAAGTAACAAGATGTATGAACCATCAGTTACCCATCGCACACCTATAAGTAACAAGATGTATGAACCATCAGTTACCCATCGCACACCTATAAGTAACAAGATGTATGAACCATCAGTTACTCATCGCACACCTATAAGTAACAAGATGTATGAACCATCAGTTACCCATCGCACAGCTATAAGTAACAAGATGTATGAACCATCAGTTTTAGAGGGGTTAATAGGTTTTCGGATCGGCGGATCCGGAAAAAAACTAAAGCGGTTGACGGATTTCGTATTCTGATAATCGTGAAGGCTGCTGATTTTGCTTATTCGTGACTTATACCCAATTCACACCAACTAAAACCATTTTAAACCTGGTTTAGCTTTAACTGAATTTAAACTAACCTTGTTTTACTTCGATGGCGTTCTTACCAAAACTAGACTAGTTTGCCTAAAACTTCAAAACAGCACGCATTCGTGGCGTCCTTCCAGTGCAAAGTTAGCTTAGTTAACTTTGCTAACTTAGTTAGCAAAGTTAACTTATACCCAATTCACACCAACTAAAACCATTTTAAACCTGGTTTAGCTTTAACTGAATTTAAACTAACCTTGTTTTACTTCGATGGCGTTCTTACCAAAACTAGACTAGTTTGCCTAAAACTTCAAAACAGCACGCATTCGTGGCGTCCTTCCAGTGCAAAGTTAGCGTTTAAAATTAAATATTTTGGCTTCAAATTCTAAACAATATTTAGTTCATTGTTCGATGGTTCTTCTTTTTGAACTGAGTTTGGAGTTTAGTTTTTGCCTGTGACCTTTTTTTCTCCCCAAGAATAATATTTTGAGTGCTAAAATGTAAACGTCCGTGATTTGTTAAATGATGATGCACTAAATCCCCTCTCTGCCCTCTTTTTTTTTTCTCGTACACCCTTTCAGCAACCGTTGAACGTTTTACTTGGCACACTTGCTTGATGAAACGTGTCTTTCCTCGTGTTCCCACGTTCTCCCCCTTTTCCTGCACTCCTTCTTATCCGCCAATTTTGTTAGACAGGGTAAACACGTTTAAACACGGTTGAGTACGGGTATCTCATACCTGAAGTCAGTGCAGCACCTGTCACAGCCTTTAGGGACGTCCGCTCTCTTGGCGGCTGCCATGAACCGCTTGTAGGCGATCAGATCCCTCGTGTAATCATTGCGCTTCTTCATCTGAGAATTGGCAACTAAGAAATATAATTGATTTTTACAATACTTAAGTCGGGCTCGGCTAGCGCGTCGGGGGCAGTTTCCGAGCCACGGAGTACTAGTTCAGATTAAGCAACGTAACATGGCCGGGTTTTCACGGAGAGCGCGTCGCGAACAAGGCGCATTTTAGCCAAATAAGAGGAAAATTCGTGGTTTATTATCAGAATGTAGACTAACAAACACTGTTCCTACAGCCCTTGGTTCATGGTTCACTGCTACAATATAGAGTAATGTTTCCTAACACTGCAATATATTTGATAAAACAGGTGTTTGCATCGGCGAAATCGTTTTTGCGCTCACTGCCATTCTAATCCTTTCGTGGTAGATATATGTAGGAAATGGAAGGGTGTGTACAACTGAGGTGTTATGCTAGGGTGTTCACCACAGAGGTGTAATTCCTATGAATGCTGTAACTTGAATAATAAAAACTCCAGGATCAGTTATAAAGCCTAGTTTAACAGCTTCGATAACCATGCTTTTAAAAGCGTGTACATCTGGAGATTACGTGCAAAATGTAACAATTGAAGAAAAAAATATATCTGATCTATCTTTTCCTTTAGGAAACCCCCGGGGTCCCCTCCTGGCTAAAGAAATAAGTGTTTCATACTTAATATAACCACCTGTATTTCATTTTCGTAAGTCAAGGAGTAAAACCAAACGAAATAATCAGTAAGTTATCAGTAAAATGTGTTAGTGCGTTATCTTTCGCAATATTGCCTTTCATGTTTTATTTAACTGTTAAGAGGCAGAAGGAAAAAAATGATCGAAAAAAAAACTTTAAAAAAGGTGATAAAATGCTTTCATTGTGTCCGCTTGTTTTTTTACTTTTTTTATATAAACGTTTGAGAATAATGAAAGATTGTGGACAGCTTTATACCGAGCAAACCGTTGTTAAAAAATGCAAACAGTTTTAATGCATTGTCTACCTCGATTTTTTAACGGCAAGAGGAAAATAAATTGATAGAAAATAGTATTTAGAATTAGTTTTCTGTGTAAGCATTTTTTTCTTAGGGCTTTACTTTTGACTTTGATAGAGAACATTCTGATATGCTCTTAATTTTTATTTCCAATGCAAAAACAACCTGTTTTATTCTTATTAGAAACATTTTTTTCTGAATTATTTTTCATTCATAGAGACAGAGTTGTATTTTCTTTAAGAGATAATAATTTGACAAGATAAAAACGATTACAAGACTTCAACAAAAAGTGAAATTTTATAGATGATTTTTAATCTGGTAATATTTACTTACTTGGGCTCGGAGTCACGATGTGTGTGATCGCCAGGAAAACTATTACCAATGCTACCAGAGTTTTTGAGGACGCCATGTCGAGTTCTTCCACTGTCGTAATCTAAAGCTAGAAATGACGCTCTGCGCTGCTCTGCCTTCAATATATGGAGCTTCTCCCTTTGAACAGCTTCCTGCTGGGCCAAAACCAATCAAAAACGCCCAAACAACTCTGAGGCAATTACTGCATTTCTGCTCAGTCCAATCGGAATCCTTTTTGACATCAAGGTAGCTATCTATTTATGGCATTGTCAATTTGGACCATAACGTTTGGTTCTTACTGTTAGCTAGGCATAATTAGATAATTTTGAGTTTTAAGTCAAATCATCTTATTATCCCCTAGGTATGATTGGCAAAGCACTGCCGAAATTCAACTTTTGTGTGTAACAAGTGTACTCCACTGAAAACATTTTCTTGAGCAAATCTGATAGTTGATTGAAATTATCAATTCATGGTTATAGCAACACAACTTTGTTTTCTCAATTACAGCACTAACTTTGTTTATAGATCTGTAACGTAATAATTTATGTGTAGTGACAGATTCCCATTAAAAAAGAGAAAGAAAAGAAAGAGACTTTTCAGAAAAAAGTATTTACAAAAACCTCGTTAGACCATATTTTCGGCTAGCAAAAATCAAAGCTGCTCTGTTCCTTTCCATCGAACATAGACATTATAACGATTGTTTTTATTTTCATTAAGCTGCTTTTGAAGGCATCACCCCTTCTGTTCAATAACAACAGGAGAACGAACACCATTCGTATGGCCCAATTAAAGATACAAAATTCTTCAAGTCTTTTTCAACATTTAAGCCACCCCTCTTCCAAGTTGCTTTTAGTTCTTTCGGCACAATATGTATAAGTTCTATAGGATACTTCGGCAGTTGAATCCAAAACACCTTTTAGGCTCGATGCATATCCACCTCTAGCATTGTTACAATTAACGGAAAGAAAATTCTCAAGTTATCAGTTTAAAGTATTTAGTTGTTAGCGTTAAATATTTCAAGCACTTATATTATTGCTTTTAATTATTGGTTTTAGCAATTAAGGAATTGTCTAGAACAGCACTTCAAACTGAACCGTTTTAGTGTAATTGGTTTAAGTATTGCTTTAAAAGTCAGACACCTTCACAGGCATGTAATATACGTCTTTGTCTCCGATGTATTTGTTTAAGAATTAGATACGATGTGTGGTCTATGCATAACAAGTACTGGTATCTTTTATATAAAAATAACGCCACGAATGTCCTTGCAATAAAATAGATAAAAATCTGGTTATTTATTTACAGTAGACACGCTCGTAAAATTTCAGATTTTAAAAATTACACAGATGATATTAAGTATAAACTATACTGATATACGATTTCGATTCATCAAAACCGGGATAATCTTTTTGTGATAACTCTTTTTTTGTTATCTGCGGAGACGCTTACTTGCTTTCCCGATTCCTGATAACGGTGTTAATTTAAACACGTTTCGGGTGTTATAAAAAAACACCTAGAAGAAACCTTTCACGTTTAGCACTTTTAAAGTACAAATAATATTCCTGATTTAAAGTACAACACGCGCTCCCGTGGCTACCGATAGAATACACTTTTTATTGTCCAATTTCAGTTGAGGTTGGCCGTTTTCATTTTTAAAGCATTAAACGCTGAAAATGTCATTACGAGATGTTTTTGAATTATTGTAAAAGTAAAAGATGAAAATGACACAAATGACAAAAAAAAACAATATTTTTAAGATTGTTATTATGAAAAAAATCGGACTCT
This sequence comes from Nematostella vectensis, assembly GCF_932526225.1. NCBI lineage: Eukaryota > Metazoa > Cnidaria > Anthozoa > Actiniaria > Edwardsiidae > Nematostella > Nematostella vectensis. The sequence goes on along the minus strand of NC_064048.1, from coordinate 9,685,460 downwards.
GCATTTTAGAACAAATCGCTATTAGAATTGGGAAATCTAGGGCTGGATGTTCTTATGAAAAAGTTTCTAATAAAGAAAGGGGAACTAGTGTAGCCAATAGCACACTTATGATTGTTAGGAGCATCAACTAAGAAGATAGGGTCGTGCTGTGATGTGTATGTGATGATACGTTTGCATCCTTCACAAAACTGCCAGGGTGGCCACGGTAGCGCGCGTCGGACTGTAAAGATCGGATGTTAAAATAGACAACTTTGCAGACTCTGAACACGGGTATTAATTGTGATCGACGAAAGCTCTATATCTCGTGATTTTACTTTTTAATCTTCGGAGTCTTTATATGACGTGTCCTTTCAAAGGGAGCTGCTTTTTAGGTGATTTCTACATAAAGTATAAGTCTTTAAGTCAAGGTTCGGTTGTTCAACCTTCTTTTCCGCCAAATATCAAATGTTTGGTTCCTTTTCCCTTTCTACTTGATAAGCTATAAGCAGAGTGAAGATAGGAGGTGGTTCTAACGTGATTCCTACATGAGAGGAAGTGTTTGTATCTTACCTCCGAACATATTTACGTGTAAGCCTAATTAACCTTTTTTGCTGTTGATTACAATGGTTTAGATACAGCTAAACACGCTTAAAGATATCGAAAGTTACTTTTTTATTATTTAATCATTATTTTATTGTCTTGGTAGGGACGAATATGTCAACGAAACAACCCTGAGAAGGTTTACCTAGCAAATTAGAAAATCAATTAACCCAAAAGTAAAAAAAAAATGTAGTTTCATGGCCGTGAAATAACTTTATCCGTAAAAACAAAATAACCTAAAGACCCATCCAATAAAATAAAATGACAACATATCCGTTCTCTCTTAATAAGGGATTATTTCTTTTCTTTTTTTTTTTTCACTTTACTGTATTCTCTTTTTTTTTAGATTTCAAAGCTGGATATCTACGTAGCTTTGCGATTATATTAGCGGATGTGGGCGTTCAATTCGCGCAGTTATCCTCAGCAATAACATCGCTATTTTGATGTTGCCGGCAATTTTCTTTCATCTTTGCTAAAAGCACATAATTTCCGACAAAGCTCCCACTCGTCGTTATCGGAAATAGCTACAATAGGGGAATCAAAAGTAAAATAGTTATATACACAGTGGAAAAGAGTAAGTGTAAAAAGCATGCCTTTTTCCATTCAATCTATTTATAAAAGTGCCCTATTATACTAATTCCGAATGTCAATAGCAATAGCAAATTGTTTTATTTTGCTTTAGTTGTGGCTTAGTTCAGCCCCAGGCGTTCCTAGGCGCAAAGTTCATTTTTCCAACCTGCTTCGCCTGATAACATTTGTTTTTATTCTCGATAATGTTTTTATCATGCTTGACTTTCATGAAAGTCAGTGTCGGCCCTTTTCTTAAAAGGAAATAATAGGATAACCTTAAAAGGAAATAAAAGGATAACCTTTTGTTATCAAAATTGTATCGCAGAAATTCCCGATAATTAGATATGCGCCTCTTTTAATTCAAGTTTCAGCCGGAATTCCTTTTTTTTTTACATTTTACTAACATTTTGATGGACTTTCCGTTTTTTGTTTGTGGTTTTGATAATTGCTGGTGATTGAAAATATTTTAAGGCAGCAAGCACACACATTGGATTTCATACGATTATTTATTCTGATTAAGAATGTAAAGATATGTAACGTTAAGTCAAGAGAAAAATGATTTAGCGTCTTGCAAGTACCCGTCTATCTTTCGTCAATTTAAAAAAAGTCAGATGTTTGGGACATAGTTTTGACCGTGTTATAAGCTACTAAAAGCAACATCATGGCAAAGATAGCCTTGTTGATAAGGATAAAACACAAGACCCCTTTTTTTCTTACTTTATTTAGATATTGGCATTGATTAATCTATAGTTATCACATACGCGTCATAAATTCTCTTTAATAAAGATAAAACTTCTTCTCTTGGAAGAGCAATAATGATCGAATACATCATAACGTTACCTAATTTTATCCATTTGGGTTTTATCTAATACTACACGACTACGTTTCGTTTAAACGATTTTGAACATTCAATTACAAACCGTTAAACGGATGCCCTTTCAACTGGAATGCGCGACTCTTATTTACATTTGAAACTTTGAGGTAACCTGAATATGTAACGCCGTCCCAGTTCCTAAAAGCGTTTGTTTCCATGCTCAATTTTTTTATAGGCATCTTTACCGCGTTACTTTTGACAATGACAAAATGAAGGAACTTGTGACAACTCTAGGACTTCACTGAAGTAAATGTAATTCACACCATAAGTGTATTTATCAGTGCACTAAGCGCTTTAAAGCTACTCGGGTGAACACACTCTGTGAGTGTCATATAAACTCGTTTTCAAACTAGCGAACTTGAAAAATTCATATTCATATTCTACTAGACTAACCGTATCACCTAACAGGCTACTGAATGCCATCTAAGGTGTACATTGTCTCTTTTTAACTTAAGGTTTCTTATTCTGGCGTTTTGCTCGTGCGCGGAGAATGCAGCATCGCTTGGAGCAGTAGGAGGGACAGAAGGGGGTTGGGTTGCAGCTTGGGTTGCACTGTAACATTGAAGGGAACTGAGGTGGGAATGGTGGCTGCTGTGGGATCTTGATGTGAATGGGCACAGACTTGACCTTGATCTCGACTGGCTTGAACTTGGGCTGCTTGAATTTTTGGGGCTTGCATGGGTTCTTTCCACAGTTAGGTACCATCATTCCTGGCATCAATGGCTGGGCCATGGATTGTGGGTAAGGTGAGCTGAAATGAGCACCAAATGGCGAGGCTCCGAAGGAAGGCATTGGCGCTCCATATTGAACTGGCATTGGCGCTCCATATTGACCTGGCATTGGTGCTCCATATTGGCCAGGCATTGGTGCCCCATATTGGCTTTGCATTGGTGCCCCATACTGGCCTGGCATTGGTGCCCCATATTGGCCAGGCATTGGTGCCCCATATTGGCTTTGCATTGTCGCTCCATACTGGCCAGGCATTGGTGCCCCATATTGGCTTTGCATTGTCGCTCCATAGCTAGTGCTGGCTCCGCAAGTTGTCCCTGCGCACGGCGATTTAGCAGTGACACTCTTTGGCCTCGGTCGGACTGGTCTTCGAACTGGGGAGCGACGGGCACATGGACCGTACATCATAGGCATACCAGGCATGCAGGGTGGCTGAGGTGGGGTATAGACCTGAGGCTGAGAGACCATCATTGGGCCGGGGATGTATGGAGGAGGAGCTCCTGGTAGCCACATCGCGCTGAGGAAGGGGGAAGAGTAACCTTGGAGGTTTTCCTTCTTTGGTGGGCCGTTCTTCTTAGGGGCAGCCTTCTTAGCGGCAGCTTTCTTTGGAGCAGCCTTTTTTGGGGGAAGACAGGGGTTGAATGGTGATGGTACACAGGGCATAGGTCCGAAAGGCATCTGCATTTGCATTTGAGGAGGCATCTGTGGCGCCATCATAGGAGCGCCGTATCCCATTGGTTGTCCCATAGGAGCGCCGAATCCCATTGGTTGTCCCATAGGAGCGCCGTATCCCATTGGTTGTCCCATAGGAGTGCCGAATCCCATTGGTGGTGACATTCCCATTGGCTGTCCCATTATGGGTTGCTGTATTGGAGAGCCGAATCCCATCGGAGCACCATAACCATTTCGTGCCGTGGCCCTTTGAGGTGCTCCCTTTCTAGGGGTCTGTACCTTGGCTTTCGCTCTAGGCATTGCTGCTGGCGGTGCGGTAGGTTGGGGGTACATCAGGTGTGGTGGGGGGAATGGGGGAGGCTGGTAGGGGTTAAGTGGTGGTGGCATGCAACACATTCCCATTGGCGCTCCCATCGGTTGCTGCATTCCCATTGGCTGTCCCATCATCGGTTGCTGCATTGCCATTGGCTGTCCCATCATTGGTTGCTGCATTCCCATTGGCTGTCCCATCATCGGTTGCTGCATTCCCATTGGTGGCATACCCATACCAGGAGGACAAGGGATGCATTGTCTCGACTGCTCCCCAGCCTTCAATGATCTCTTGCCATGACCTTTCTTTGGTACTACGGATTTTTTCTTGCCATAAGGGCTAAACCCATAATGTGAGGTATAACCTGGAAGATTTACACGCTGTTGAGCGGGGTTCCTTGCTGGTGCACGTCCTGGTGCCGGGCGGGCCTGGGAAGCAGCAGCAGGCGTCTGGCATGGGTTAGCTGGTGTAGGTACGCATGGAGCAGACATTGCGCTAGCGTAAGGTGATGCCATGGCGCTAGCGTAAGGCGATGCCATGGCGCTAGCGTAAGGCGATGCCATGGCGCTAGCGTAAGGCGATGCCATGGCGCTGTAGGGCGAAGACATCACGGAGCCGTAGCTGTATGGTGTTGCGCAGGGGTTTGCTACTGTCGGGACGCATGGGCTTGCTACTGGCTTTACCGGCTTTGGTGGAGGTGCCCAGCTGTAATAGGAACAGAAAAAAAACTGTTAAAGAATGCCAGTCAGGCCGTCTTTTTACGCTCCCGCACATCGACAAATACAGACAAATAGATCCTTCTATAAACTGCAGACATCAATTGTCCCTGGTTGTTCTGACGTTCTCTTTCAAATAGACGTTCAAGTTATACCCTATAGATCACTGATACTAACCCACTCCCTTACCATTGTAAGTAAAATGCTCCATAGTGAAACGCTCAGGATGATTTGGGGTCCCCATCTTTTCTCATTGAAATATTTTACCCTAAATCTTTTTTTAGGTATAAGTCTGTGTCTTTATTTTGCAGAAAATTATCACGTTATCATTTTCTATTTCTGACTTTCTTGTTTATTTAATATATCTCAGCATTAATAAAATATTGACTCGCGAAAAGAGATAGTAGTTACATACATGCAAGACAGGCGCTTTTGTTTGCATTGATTTACTATTTCTTACAACTCGTTAGCCGAATAAAGGCTTTGAAAATAAGATTGATTTACTTTACTGTAAATATATTTTTAGACAAATGCCGTCATAAATGGCAAATATATCGCAGACGCTTGGAATTTGCTTGTCTTTGTATTTACATATTAAAATGTTTTGTATTTTCCTCAGGCAATTCCTTTAAACTATATCATCGACGTTTCTTGATTTACTTTTTGTGCAAACCCTTTAAGACACCACGATTAAATCTGATTGTCAAATAGTGTTTCGGTAACCTTTTCCATAAAAATTATACTGAAAATACGAGTGTATATAATTTTTGTTTAGCCTAAAAACGTTTATCGCCATCGTTCCCTTGCACAATACGTCGACTACAACTTTTATATTCCTGTTTAGCTTCCAATGCCTCTCGAATAAGCATTCGTCTTCTATTCTTTCATACACTATTTAAGTTTTCGTTTGCTAAAGTCAATGCAAGTGCCCTTGTGATAATATTATCCTGGTGTTTAGACATTGCCCTATCCGCGGCTTGTGCAGCATCGCTTTGCGCATGTAGCGGGGCAGGCGGTCACCGGCATTGATTGGCACATAGACGGACACTGTGAGTTCGACAATGGGAACTGCATCAGACTCGCAAGATTTGGGTTTTGAGGAATTCTGATCTCGATTGGAGCATCTTTCAGCTTGATCCTGATTGACTTGAACTTTGGTGTTTTGAACTTAAGTGGCTTGCATGGGTTTGACGGGTTAGGTAGACACTTTGGGTAGGTCATCCCTGGAATGAGTGGCATACCAATTGGACTCGGCAAAGCGCTGCCATACGACGAACCGTATGGGTTAAACGGCATTGGTTGGACGGGAGGGTTAATGTTGTACCGGATGTGCTTGACCACACCCATGTTTCCGCAACCTGTGCTTCCGCACCCCGTGTCATAGCTGGATCCATAAGTAGATCCATACTGTGATCCATACGGTGATCCATAAGTAGATCCATACGGTGAGCTGCCATAGGAAGAGGTTGTGCCATATGGAGAGCCGTTGCTGGTTGATCCATAACTGTAGCTAGTACCCAAGTGTTGAGCTGCGAGATTAGCAGGATCGTTAGCCTTGTTCTTCTTTGGGTGCAGCGTCTTGCTCTTTGTTACTGGTCGCTGAGGGGAGCGGCGAGCACAGGGTCCGAAGGTCATACCAGGCGCACAAGGCATTTGGGGTCCCATCATTGGTGGTGCCATCATTGGCATTTGTGGGGCCATAGGCATCGGCAGTGCCATCATTTGAGGAGCCATCTGCATTTGAGGTGCCATCATACCAACTTGTGGGGTGCAAGGGTTGTAGGGTGTTGGCACGCAGAGTGCAGCAGCTTGTTTTGGGATAGGCTTTCTTGCCTCCTTTTTCAAAGGCAGCATTTGGGGGATCTTCTTGTACTGTTGCAGCTGCATGAGAGGGTTAGCCATGTATGGATTCATCATTGGCATCATTGGGGGCATCATTTGCTGTGGCATCATCTGTTGCGGCATCATTTGCTGCGGCATCATTTGCTGCGGCATCATCTGTTGCGGCATCATCTGTTGCGGCATCATTTGCTGTGGCCCACATGGATACGATATACACTGCCTAGTTTGTCTCTTAGGGACAACAGACTTTTTCTTGCCATAGGCGGCCCCATATGGACTAGCACCATAAGGAGAGGTGTACCCGGGGAGGTTAACACGTTGCTGGGCAGGTCTCCTGACGGGGGCACGCCCAGGTGCAGGGCGGCGTTGAGAGGCTGCTGCCGGGGTGTTGCACGGGTTGGCGGGGGTCGGCGTACATGGTGCAGCGTACCCAGTACTGTAAGGGCTCGCCACGATTCCGTATGTTGACCCCATGCTGTATGGTGAGGACATAGTACTACCGTACCCATAGGGCGTGGTACAGGGGTTGAACATGGTAGGGGTACAAGGTGCTGAAACTGGTTTGACTGGCTTGGGTGGTGGTGCCCAGCTGAAGATAAACACAGTAAAACACGTTTGGCAACTTGGACCTCAATCACCCTTTCATGATTCAAACAATTCGAATTCAACACAATTCGTATAATTTTGTCATTTATGCGCCTTTTTAAAATCCCGTTTTTGGTTCTTTTTATGTCTCTTGCCCTTCCACTTTAAGTTAACGGTATTCCCTGTTTGTGGCGTCTACAGCGAAGTACCGATAACTCGAATCCCATGACAATTCCAACCGTCCATGGTAGTGAGAGGGCAAGCAATATTTTAGACTAGATATGGGTGCTGTAGAGGTTCGAGTTACCAGTATTTTACTGTATTTATTATTTATGTATACGATAGCAAATATAATCGCAAAGTAGCTAAACCCCTTATAAACACCCTAAATCGCACTAGGCTAATCATGAACATTGATTAGATGAGCTGTTTACCTCAGTTTAACACTAAAAAAAATACCAACGATAGTAGTGAGAAATAGTGATAGTTAAAAGTTTCTCAGACACGCACCAAGTTGGTCACTGTTATCGCCAAAAATATTTATCCAAATTGCTTCAAACTTTGACAGGATACCATGGTCACCCATACCTATTACCAGTTTAATTTTGAGATAGGGCACCCAAACTTTATTTTTCCGAGAAATCTCGACGAACTCAGACCGCTGGTCTTAAAAGTTTCTCAGACACGCTCCAAGTTGGTCACTGTTAACATCTTAGCTTACAGTGGCTGCTAATGTAGGAGAGATTTATATGCAAACTCTTTTTTTAATGTTTAAACGAAGATTTATAAAGTCTAAATATTTTATACGAAGTCAATGAATTGTTAGATAAATTTTCGGCATTGCCCTTCCGCGATAACTATTTTTCATGTCAATGTTTTTGTAGTTATAACATTGACCTAAAAGTGTTTAAACAAAATGTAGCTTACTTTGGTACGTGGAAGTGAGGGCGGGGTCCTCTCTGCACGGAGAACTTCATCATCTTTGGTGGCTTTGGTGTGGGTGGGGCGCAGGGGGAGGCGCCATAGCACGCGGAATATGGGGTGTAGCTGGGAGTCTGGAAGCAGCACGTTGGGCTGCAGGCGGTTGTGCACGTGGAAGCACACACAGTCGGGCAGATCAACTCGGTAGAGGGCTCGCTACCTACATGAAAAAGATAGAGATGACGATTGAAGCAACGGAACTGGGAATGGGGGAACGGAACGGAATTGGGGCAACGGAACTGGGAATTGGGGCAAAGGAACTGGGAATTGGGGCAACGGAGCTGGGAATTGGGGCGACGGAACGGAATTGGGCAAATTATTAGACAGAGGAATTAAAGAAAGTATTCAGAGCTCTTCGGATTCAAAATACATGAGTAAAAAAAATTATAAAGGCCACAGAAATAGCAACGGACAGAAATGAAGAGAATTGAGACTGAAGAAGCCGCGTCCGCAAATCGAGATAGCAACTCGATAGAGGTATGCAGTGTAGTAGTTGTGTCACCGATATTTTGAGGTAGCTCTGTTTAACTAATAAATGATTCCTTACGTACCTGGTGGCAGTAGCTTGACGGAGAGGACCTTAGCAGCAGACTTGAGGGGAGCAGGCAGCTTGCTCTTGTTCTTCTTCAGCGCGTCCTTGATTTTCTGTACCGGGTTGGAGTCCAGGACTGGGTTCTTCTTGTCTTTGGGTCCAAACTTCAAGACAAGGGTCAGGTAAGTACCCTTCTTCTTCTTTGGTGCAGCCCTGTTATAGAAAATAAATAAATTAGTGCAAGCTAACCCCCCTTGTATGATACAACAATAGCGCAGATAGAACATGGTCTAGTTAAATGCATAGGAAGGTCAACCCAGGCATCCGGCGCCGACTTTCGTAACCGGCACTTCTCAATATTGATAGGCTATACCTAAACTAGTAGGTTTACCAATCAGAATGCAGCACTGATGATAAACCGCTAGTGTGACTTGACTAATAGTGAATAGACACCAGTACTTACTTCTTGGCCTTATCCTCAAACGTCTCATCATCCATTGACTCCATATCCTCATCAGACTCATCATCTGTAGATGATGTCGGCCCAGCTGTGTATGTGGTTGGTCGGGTAGGAGCCACGGTGCCGGTGGGCGTAACCTCGCGCTTACCCATCATATGAGGCATACCATACTGAGGCTGGGGCTGCATACCGTACTGGAAGCTGGTGCCGTAGGGGTTGGGCGGGGCACCGTATGGGGTAGAGGCAGCCAGTGGGTATGGGCTAGGGGGCTTGACAGCGGTCTTGCTGCATAACGGAAGATAAGTTGTAATAAGCCGGGGTTAACGCACATTCGTGTATCCCAGGTAAAACTCAATCTCCCGGACCCTCATAATGTTCTTGCTTAGTCCTTGTTATATATATTTTTTACCTCAGCTCTAGAACGTGTATGGCTTTCAGAACCATAGTCTTGTCGTCTTTATAGATTGCTTTTATCTGAAAAAGCAAAATACAGAGTTAGAATGCTTCTGCTTTACATTCTTTATAAAGAAATATCTCCTATATTTTACAATCCTTAGAATTTCAATCATTGGTTTGAAAAAAAAATTAGAGCCCCAGAGCCTCTTTCGCCAATCACATCACATGTGAAAAAAGGGCTCATAACGCATTGCTTCCAGAAGTCGTATTATGACCAAATAATCCTTACCGAGTCCTCAATCTTCTTCTTCATCTCTTGGAAAGCCAAGGATTGTGGCTTGCTGAAGTCATCAATGTAAGAGACTTCGGCAAGGTGCATCTTGACTTGATATAAAACGTAACCTGTGATAGCAAGGACGTGATGTAAACTTCTGTCCAGGATAGTCTAGTACAGTCGGACATGTTACTATCTAAACATAAACACATCGTAGGGAACAATATTCCCCTAGTCGGAATATTCTAAAGAGCTTTCCTATGATGTATTGTCTCAAACTCGTGGACACTCGTGGATAATATAAGCATTACTTTCCAGGTTGTAACTAGTAAGACGTGGACATCGATGGTTATTGCTTCTATGTTTGTTAAGGGGCCGACCATTTGACTTTTGATGGGGGGGGGGCTTCTTTGAAAAAAATATATATCCTTCACGGGTATTTAAAAATATCTTTCACCAATTGTTGGACGAAAAGAATTCCTGCATCGGCAATAAAAAGGTAATTGCATGCCAAATACTTTGAAAAATTACCCTGCGTACCCAAAAAAGCCCACCCCCTCTCAAAAGTGAAATGGTCGGCCCCTAAACTGCTTTTAACAAACGGGCAATGTAAACTTAGTCTGTCTAAAGGGCGTGCGCAGTCATAGTTACACCGGCCGTTTGTGAATTGGGGTGCGCGTTCTGCGGCGACGCTCAGCTCTGCGCCTACGGACGAGACAGTTATGAGCACTCTGAGCATACCTTTGAGGGCCTTCTTGCAGATGAACTCGTGCTTCTCTGTGCACTTTTTGTCGAAGAAAGTACCGAGGGTAGAGCTGAAATCCAGCGCTACGCAGTTTTGTCCCTTTCCCTGCGGCTCTCCAGTCTTCCAGTTGAGGTGCTCGATAGGGTTGCCGCCCACGTAGCTGTAGATGCTTTCCTTGATACGATCATTTAGACCTGAAAATGAGACACGTTAGTTTCACACATTAGTCGTTATGTTACAAGATCTTTCAAGTTATTGAGTACATTAATGATTCATTTGACATTACGGCGACCCATGCGACTTTACAACTTACTGATCATTGCGACATTATGACAACGATTTAGCGAGCAATGCGATATTATGACGTAACTATTTACCGATCAATGCGATATCATGACGTTACGATTTACCGATCAATGCGACATTATGACTTGAGGACTTACTGATCATTGCGATATTATGTCCTTACGATTTACCGATCAATGCGACATTATGACTTTACGACTTACTGATCATTGCGATATTATGTCCTTACGATTTACCGATCAATGCGAACCAAGGACACTTTAACTCACCAACCCATGCGAGTTTATCCTTGTTGTCTTTGCCCTTAAGACCCTTTAGAGTGGTCTCTTGCATGGCGTCCGAGATGTCGGTGAGTATGGCACCCTCCTTTGCGCACTCCACAACTCCTCCCATCCAAGTCTTCTTATCTGTGTGGCGCTTGTAGCAGCTTCCCTGGTATTCAGTGTAGCCGGGGTTGCATTTCACTGCCAAGATGAAGGGACAATGTAAATTTGACGCCTATTAGCGAGGCGAGGTTTGCATGTGTTTTGAGTGTGTTAAGTTGACGACTATTATCAAAGTAAACTGTGTATGCGTTTGACTGTCGTAATTTATGGGAAATTTATGGACTGTATGAGGTTGATGCCTAAGGGGTATGCGTAAGTTTAACTGTCTTCGCATGCATACTCGTGGCGTTTGGCAGGCAAGGTTGATGTAATATTAATGGACTATGTGCGGTTAACACATTGGCTTCAGAATTGCTTTGTGTGACTTTCGCTATACGCACCTCCCTCATCGGCCTCGTAGATATCCGTATATGGCAGCACATTCTGTACCAAATCCTTCTCAAGAGCAAGAGGCTCGTAGAAAGCAACAACGTAGATCTTGCCCTTTGGTCCCTTGCTAACACCAAGTCCAACTTCCTGGGTCTTCCGGAAAACAAGGTTGACAAAGTCTTGATTATCTTTGTTTAATTTCTTGTGTGCCCAATCATAGTTCATAATCTTGGCGTACCACAGACCGACGCAATCTCTTGATGCGTCCATTGGGGATTTCATTATCCCACAAACAGTCTGATTGTGCTTTACATTCTTGTCCGGAACAGCTTTGCCAGCCTTGGCGAGCTTGGCGGCGTGAGCCTTAGCACCAAGGGAAAGCGTGGCAGACAGCTGGAGTGGGCTAGCGGCGTGCATGCCTCGAAACATGTTCATGTACTTCAGAACATCCTTCGCTACGTTATCTGATAGAGCACAAGGGGACGTTAGGAAGTCTGAATGCGTAACATTTGCCAGTTTCATTAATTGTGATCTAGTTTAAGCTACATATAAAACAAATATCGCATGTAAATAATATGTATAAGGTTTTCCTGTGAAATTATAAGAAAGTGCGCGTATCTTCTTAACTCACAAGTATCCTGGCAAAAGTCGTCTTCTAAAAAAATTATGGTACATGAACGCATGTATAGAGGCATACTTTCATGTTCAAGGTGTGAGTGCGAGTTTCCAAAAGGGAGACATGAGTAAGAATGTATGTTTCAGTAGTAATGAAATGGAGTATAAAACGTTGTAAGGGACCATTTTACTCACCAGCATTGAAAGCTGACTTAGCTGGCGAGTCCAGCCTGTCAGGGTCGACATATTCATTCCCCTCCGAGAAGTCGCTGTTCTCGCTTGGTACGTTGTTGGTCTCCTCAAAAGAGTTATCGAGATCATTGCTTTTGTGGTCAGCAATTGAATCTATCAAATTAAGCAGAGCACGACACATTACCCACTTCTATTGGACTTCTTTATTATTGGTAATACTCAAAAGAGTGACCGAGATCATTGCTTTTGTGGTCAGCAGTTGAATCTATCAAATTAAGCAGAGCACGACACATTACCCACTTCTATTGGACTTCTTTATTGGTAATACTTTCATTATTAACAGATACAAATAGCAAACAAACAAAAAACATTAATAAGCATATCTTAAAGAGCCTTTATCAGCCAATGTGCTGACAAAAAAATCTCGAATAAACCATCAAAACAAGCTACTCAAATCAGCCGATGGAAATGAATGATTCTTCACATTTGGTACTTTGCTAGTAGGGTGATTTAGATCCACGACGCCGGCAAGAGCCTCGTGCACGTTCGATTGCGCGCGCACGCTAATTTTTGCCGGCGTCCCGTCCTGAAGAGGACGTGAAAAAGCATGAAATGCCTTCCTGAACAGGACGCGACGCCGGCAAGAAAAGCGTGCGCGAGGCGGCGTCTTCTTGCCGGCGTCGTGGATCTAAATCACCCTGTAAGACAAAATGGCGGCTAACAGCAGAGTCCTAGATATTTCGCTTACGAAATACGATCGTTTATAATGCAAGTGATCGTAGATACGCCGATGCAGATTTGTTTTTATTATAGCTCTATAGTTGCTGAGTGACTTAATGGCGACTGAAAGAGACCTTTAAGTGTCAGCAGTGTTTTAAAAGTAGACGAATCGCTTACCGTGATGCTTTTGCTTATGGTGCGAGACATCGTCAGTCGTAGGATCGAAGCTTAGAAAATCATCTGCAATGAAAGTAGGCCGCTGTTAGATTGCATGTCCTTATAAGTTGTCAAATTGATAATCAACGTACACAAGCTTCTAAACGGCGAACTGAACCTTTCAAAATTATCGATATATAAAAAACGGAGGGAAATACACGCGCTCGATTATCCGAGGCCTTTTAAAAATAAATATAGACAGAATGGAAAAAGGCGGGAAATACACCCGTTCCATTATCCGATATCTAATTTAGAGTTCAATAAAAATATTTATCAGAATATTAAGTGAATCTATTTAGAAACACACGAAAGGGCTGTTTCTTGGTACTTTATAGAAGTGCAGAATGGTTAGGAAGGACAAGGTTTTCTTACCGTCGGCCCTTGCAAGCGCGATGCAAAGAAGAGCAAACGCGAGCAATCTCATCCTTGCGCGCGAACTTGACAGTTCCCTAAATGTCCTAGTCCCACCTGTTGAAGAAACACAAAGAACTATAAGTCAGCACTCGGCCATCAACTCCTCCTCAACATCTTTAAAATATATGATGTGTATTTTCCTACATGTTAAAAGAGGAAATCACACGGAGTAATAACAAGTAAAATCAAAATAGTTGCTAGCTGTTTTAAAATCTGTAATCAATTGCACCAAAGAGTACGGATACTCCAAAAATAAAGTATTTGTTGTTTAAATAAATTGAATTGAATTCAAATAAAAGTGAATTAAATAAAGTGATTGACTTTTAGTTATATCAATGGCTCATCCAATAATTCTATGTACAAATCTTATCGCTAACTTGTAAGGCAAATTCTATTTGTCCCTAATGCACAAAACCATCAACTTTGATGGTAAAGGAAAAAATACCTTGAACCGCCCAATAAATTCAACGGGTCCAGAAGAGAAACTTTGTGCAGCAAGTCTAAAATGTTAGAGGCTTAGGGTAATAAAGTCAGACTAAGAAATCTGATGATGTTTGTTTGGACTTACTGCTCATGACGTATTGTGATATCAGCAAGTCAAGAGCGCACCGACAATCACGATCAAATGTTCCCGAATCGAATCTTTGATCAGAAAACTCATTTCTTTTCAAGCCTTTAAAATAATGCTACTTTAAAGGCTCCTTCGGAATTTCTGGAAACGTTGTCACCCTGTTTTCCAGATGTACAATTATTGTTAATATTGATAGCGACCTGATGTGACAGTATGTTTGTGATCAGTTTGTTTTGAGTCACTTGCAGGTTACATTGTCATCATAGTAAAAACAAAAAAAAACAAAAAAAAAAAAGTTTGAAATACCTCTTTTTATCAGATTTTGGAAAAAACCTAAAAAACGGTGTCGATTATCGCTGTATTAGGATTACATGACATCGCTATATTCTTAAGCAATAGAATGTGTAGTACATATAACACAAGGTACATATCAAGATTGCTTTTCGGTATTTCTAAGAAAAACTTTTTTCGCGGGAGATGTAGTAGTCGTTTTTGTTAATTATTTTAATTTGCACAATGCATTTGTCAACCTTTTCTGTCTTAGATTCCTGGAAGAATCGACCAGTTTTATGTCGCAATGCCAGTAACACGATTACACAGAGCAGCAAGGAATGACCTGATCCAAGTGTGCATTCTAGCATGACAGCTAATGTTTGAGATCACAACCTCATTAAACTCATCCTTGCACTAGATAACGTTCAAGCTTTAGTGATTAGCTAAATGAACTAGGGTACTATTTTGAATCTATCAGATGAGTTAAATGACCATTCTTAGAACCTTCATTATGTCCGTAATCGACCTTCATTGGTAAAGTCACTACAGACGTATATCTCTATATTTGATTTGATATATAAGACGCAATTGATGAAATAAGGCTAAAATAATTGTGCATCACGTTACTGAGGGAAATCTACATCAAAGTTCAGCCTGCCATATCCCTTGATTATGAAGGTCAACATAACCAAAGGACTAGACAATAAGTGCTACTTGCCAACTTAATATAAAGTACAAAATGAAATAACGTGCTTGAAGTCTACATATGGATATACACCCAGACACTCTTTTGATTGATTGCCTTACCTTTCCTGAAGTTATATTACGAAACACGGAATGCCCGACTGCTCTGATCTTAGAGCTATTATCCCCTGGGCGATCCCGTTTGATTCTGCAGTTATCTGTGCCGTCTGCAGTGTGTGATTAACACATCGGTGCTCACGAATATTTTCTTGAATAAGTCACGGTGTGTTTGGAAAGTGACGAACCAGGGAGCGCCTTTGCCTTGATGTTTAGCTTACCTCATTCCGTAACTTGCTCAAAACAATCCAAACAATCTGCTACAGAAAGAGAAGACTTGACTGTTGTACAAAATCGTATAGCATGTGCAACTTCTAACATTTGTATTACATAGATTATATTGAACGAACAACTCTTTGTCAATATTTAGTAACAGTATTCAGAGTGAGTATTTAGCGTTTTACAAGAATCGCAAATTTTTGGTGTTTATAAAAAGATCACCAATTTAAGTATATTTATTTTTACTTCCCAAAAAACAAATACAATTTGCCTATTTTTATCGGTCAACCGTGCTTACAGTTAAGATCCTCTTGTTTTTTTTTTTTATTTGTCAACGCTGGATGACTAACTAAAGTCATGTGTATAGTAGATATACATTTTGGTTGCTGATTAATTTTGTTACAGTTATTTGTTGTTGTCAAGCTATTGATCTTTGCAGTAAATACAGCAAGTGACCGACCTATTCTAACCCATACAACCTGTCAAACATACAAGCAACGGTCATGCTCTCATCAAAAGTGCAACACGGACCAATGATATTGCAGAATTGAGGGATGGTGCTCTTAAGTAATAATCAGCAAAGATGAAAATGTTAGCCGATCTCAAAATCAGATGGTCAGATTATCTTAATTGCTTATTGGGCTCAGTGTAGTCTCACAAATGGCTACTGGAGCTTTACAGCTATGGACTAAATCAAGGTCTTGTGCAGGGTTTTATGAATAGCGTTTTGCGATAATATTTCAAGGACGAAGGGATGTGAGCTGGAGTAATGGAAGTAAGAAACGGTAAAATATGGATCAGTCTTAGCTGAATGTCCTACCGCTGTTGGTTAAAAGCGGGTATTCGTACCGTATCACATAAGATGAAGGGAGATAAAATAAAGGTAGTAAGCAGCAAGCAATAAACGAGGATAGTCCTGTAGGTTGCTTTGTGGGCAAGGGGATTTAAGAAGCAACAAAACAAGGTGAGGAATAGGCAATAAAGCCTCAGACAAAGATATGTACAAAATGGTAAACTGTCTGACATAAAAGACATTTGGTATATTTTAAAGACCTCTTGAAAAGTAGCCACTCTAGTAAAAGGTTTATCTTCAGAAGAAATATTTTACACCAGCGTCTGGAAGTCGTCGGAATTATCGGGCTCGCGGAATACTTTTGACATTATTGCTTATTCAAAATACGACGCAAAGGATACTTTTTGTTGAAAGGGTGCGGCGGGCTGGCCGTAACTACACCGTTCAAGAGAGAACGCCAACTGACGATTAATTAATGCCAATAGATGCGTGGAGGGGGAGGGGGGCTAAATGGAGGTGCGGCTTCACTGACTAGTAATTATTTAATGCCAATAGAGTCGTGGGGGGGGGGGGGGGGCAAATGGAGGTGCGGCTTCACTGACGAGCAATCATTTAATGCCAATAGAGTCTTGGGAGGGCTAAATGTAGCTACGGATTCACTGACTAGTAATTATTTAATGCCAATAGAGTCTTGGGAAGGCTAAATGTAGCTACGGATTCACTGACGAGCAATCATTTAATGCCAATAGAGTCGTGGGAGGGCTAAATGGAAGTGCGGCTTCACTGACTATTCATAATTTATTGCCAATAGAGTCTTGGGAGGGCTAAATGTAGCTACGGATTCACTGACTAGTAATTATTTAATGCCAATAGAGTCTTGGGAAGGCTAAATGTAGCTACGGATTCACTGACGAGCAATCATTTAATGCCAATAGAGTCGTGGGAGGGCTAAATGGAGGTGTGGCTTCATAGGCTCGTGTATAGAGGGGACATGCCTACCCATTTGACGAGATATATTCGGCTTCTGTTGGCCCCTTCGTTGTAATTTCAAGTGTATTTGGTTAGAAATAGCTTTTAGATGGATCTGGCGACCTATTACCAGACCTAAGGATGCCGATTTGATCCTTGGTCAGTAAATTCTTACTCTCTACCCCACCCTGCGTTTTTCGCTAGCCACGCCCCTACACCTAAAAGAGTATAAAACTCAGCGATTGAGCGGCAAATGTTTTGCGAGTTTTGTTTTTGTCCGCTTAATAATTATACTTCTCCAAATAATAGAGGTCCCAAATATTGTCAATACCAAGTTACTAAAAAATCAATTTCGATTTTACAAAACAATAACAAAGTCGAGTCACTAAACAGAAATGTGTACTTTATTTAGGTAATATTGTTACAAGTGTAACTTAGATAACCTTAGTTTTATAACAAGACTTCTTGCTGAACCGACAAGTTTCCTAATATGGGACCGCCCATGGTAAGACGTACTCTTAGGTCGCATATGCGTTTTAGAAATAAGCTGAGACGAAACATTTGCTATTGAACAATGATAAATCCAGCATTCCTTATCGAAATTAAACTACTGAAGCTATTTAAACAATAGAAAAGAATTTTATTCAATTCACATGATTCACCAAGAATTTGTATATCTGGCATATTTTCTTAGAATTTATTATTGATATAAAAAATCATTAAAATCATTGTTTGTTGTACAATTACTTTTTTGAAGTTTTAACTACCTACTAATAAGTAATCATGGGTTAAAAAAAGAGTTCACCCTCATGGCCTCTTGAATCCGTGGGCAAAAAGTTATATCTAATATATAAGGTATGGATAAATACAAAAAGCCCAAATAGTCGTGTTCGTTAACCAGAAGAATAAATACAATACACCAAAAACTGGAATTCGACTTTGCCAAATTTTCGTCTTTAATAAGACCTATTTAGTCTGCCCTCAAGAAGTCTTATTGAAGACGAACATTTGGCAGAGTCGAACTCCAGTTTTTGGTGTATCATATAAAGTATGGTATATCTATAGCACCTAGACACTACAAAGTATCATATGCTAGTAGAGAAAATAAGTGTTAGCAATATAGGTGTGGTCCAAAACTATCTCGAGACACGCCACTCAAGGGTGAGTGGAGAGAAGTTAGAAGACTTGAGCGATCTTTGAACCTTAGGGAATGGGGGGAGTTACCCCCCCCCCCACCCCCCTCTCCCTCGTCTTTATTTTTCAGCTCTTTGTTGTTATCTATATTTCTAGGAAGCATATACATGTAGCTCGCGAAATCACCCACTTTTTTCAGCCTCTGTTACGGCAACATCTTTTAGGACAGTAACTCGGACAAAATGACCCGTACGCCTGTCGGCATGGCAACGCACAGTTGGTAAAAGGCATCACTGGGGCCATCCCGAAGGGAGTATGCATAGGGAGGCGCGGGGACTGGAGCGGAAAGGATGGCATCATGGGGGAATGCTGGGGATACGTGGCAGCTTGAACCATGGAGTTAAACATGGGGTTGTGGTGGAGTGGTCTTCTCCTTTTTACCTTGTTATAGTTCTTGTTTACCGGGTATCTCAGTGTTATGTTTGGTAACTTCACAACCAAAGGAGATGGCTTTCTTGCTGCGGTCTTATCTATAGGTTTAAATGAGGGGTACTGGAAAGCAGCCGATCCAGGGAAAGGGCCAAACGGTAAGGGCTGCTGAAAAGGCATGAATGGTCTTTGTTGCATCATTGGGGGAGGGAAGGGTATTTGCATGGGGCCCATCATTGGAGGTGGGTACATTGGTAATTCGGGTTTGGGACAAGGCTTTCCTTTCTTGGGTACACATGGCTTCTGGGTTATTGGTGGCATAAAATGGGGAGGAAATATATATCTCGTAATGGTGGGAAAAGTTATTCCTTTCATAACTATTCCTTTTGTTTTCTTGCCTTGCTTGCCTTTTTTGTTCTGTTGTTTAGATAAAGGATTTTGATATTGCATCAGGGGTGAGAAAGGTCCTTGCATGGGGCCCATCATTTGGGGAGGGAAAATTCTTTGCATGGGGCCCATCATTGGTGGGGGGAAGGGTCCTTGCATGGGGCCCATCATTGGTGGGGGGAAGAGTCTTTGCATGGGGCCCATCATTGGTGGGGGGAAGGGTCTTTGCATGGGGCCCATCATTGGTGGGAGAAAGGGTCTTTGCATGGGGCCCATCATTGGTGGGGGAAAGGGTCTTTGCATGGGGCCCATCATTGGTGGGGGGAAGGGTCCTTGCATTGGGCCCATCATTGGTGGGTTGAAGGGTCCTTGCATGGGGCCCATCATTGGTGCGGGAAAGGGTCTTTGCATGGGGCCCATCATTGGTGGGGGAAAGGGTCTTTGCATTGGGCCCATCATTGGTGCGGGAAAGGGTCTTTGCATGGGGCCCATCATTGGTGGGGGGAAGGGTCCTTGCATTGGGCCCATCATTGGTGGGGGGGAGGGTCCTTGCATGGGGCCCATCATTGGTGGCGGGAAGGGTCCTTGCATGGGGCCCATCATTGGTGGGTTGAAGGGTCCTTGCATGGGGCCCATCATTGGTGGGGGGAAGGGTCTTTGCATGGGGCCCATCATTGGTGGGGGGAAAGGTCTTTGCATGAAAATATTTTCACCCTTTTTGTGCAGAGCTTTTGTCTTTTCCCCTTTCGATCTTCCATGCTTCTTCGCAGAGGACTTTTTCCTGTTCTGACTCATTCGAATTGGGCTAAATCCGGGGTATTGAAAAATTGCGGAACCCGGAAACGGACCCAAGGGTTTGCTAAATTTCATTGGCTGTTGCATGGGGCCCATCATTTGGGGAGGGAAGGGTCTTTGCATGGGGCCCATCATTTGCGGAGGAAAGGGTCTTTGCATGGGGCCCATCATTTGGGGAAGGAATGGTCTTTGCATGGAGCCCATTATTTGGGGAGGGAAAAGTCTTTGCATGGGGCCCATCATTTGGGGAGGGAAAAGTCTTTGCATGGGACCCATCATTGCTGGGCGAAATGATCCTTGCATGGGAAAAATTGGGTTACCATTTTGTCTAGCTTCTGGTGGGCATGGTATTCCGTTTCTTGGTACGCACCTCTGTGTCGATTGCAGTGATTGCATTGAAAATGGAATTTGCTGGGAAGGTGGGTATTGTCCTACCATTGCTCCCTGCCCCATAGAATATGGCGCCATAAAGGGGTTCCCAAAGGGTATTCCTATGCTTGATTGTCTCAGGTGGGAACCAGGCTTACCGAATGTTATATCAAGTGCCGGAATTCCATTTCCTTGTAAAGAAAGGACTTTTGTTGCACCCTTTCTGCTCCCTCTAAACTTTCGCTGCTTTCGAGGAAAGCTAAACGGCAGCATTTGTGGTCTGGACATCCAAGGATTCGGCATTGGTTGATACGGCATTTGTGGGAAAGTGTTTGGTGCATAGGGAGAGAACCTGTTGGTGTTCTGAGGGAGCAACTGCTGTTGCGAAAATAAGGGCGAGAAAAACGGGTGATCTCTAAGCATATTACCTCGCATATTATTATTGTAAGACTGCTGCCTAACGTTACTGGACGGGTAGTACTGTGGGTATAAAGGGCCATTAAATGCTGTGTACGGTGATTGAATGCCTGATTGTTTTGGTATGACGACTGAGCGCGATTTTGGGGGGCAAGGACGGTAAGGCCCAGGGACACACGGTGCCTTATTCTGCGGAAAGAATGGTAACTCCATTCCCATTGGCTGCTGGAATTGCATTCCTCCTGTGAAATATAAACTGATTGCATCAGGAATCAAATAACCCTTCCTTAATTCCTAACAGTTGAAGACGTTTACGACCACCGTTATAAGATACTCTGTGGTTAGATTGTGATTCTTCCGTATACTTGATCGACAAATTCAACCCTAATTAAATTGGACCATCCTTTCAAGAAACTAAGGCTAATTGATTTAATTACATGCCGACTGGTATGTCTAGAGAAAACTACGGAAAATAGTGATGGGTGTTTTGTGAGGTGATCTAATCAGGTAAAAACTCAACGTGAATTTGTATGTGTCCTTCGTCTGAGAGGGTATTTTTCGATTGTCATTAATGACTAAATTATCTCTTACCCATTTGTCCTGGCATTCCGGACGAAGGCCTTGTAATTGGTCCCATCTGATTTGCCAACAGCCCAAATGGAAAGGGCATCTGCTGAGGCATTGGCTCAAGTCCCATGCCCAGCTGCTGTGACATCATCTGTCCGGCGTATCCCTGTGCAGCCATTGGCCCCATCTGAGGTCCGTACCCAGGGTAGTTAGGGGGGCACATAGCGCCAGGCAGGCAACTACCAGATATTTGTGATAGCTTTGGGCGTGGTGGTGCCCATCTTGGTACGTAAAAATCCCTTTCTGGTTTGGGGACAGATATTTTAATTGATTTTGGCTGCCGCTGTTGCTCTTGCTGTAAAAAAAAAATAACAAAATTACCTATGTTATTAAAAAGCAAGTACCATGTCACCATAACGATCCAAAATAAAATCAATAAACGTGATTTATTTAAAAGAAAATAAAAAAAACGAGGAACTAGCCACTTTTATTATAAGTTATCCACTTTTCCTGGGGGTTTGGGGAATACATTCAAGTCCATATAAGGTCAAAGATAAAATGTAGATCATCTAGGCGCTACTTTATCTAAGAATGATATTATAGCCATTGCTAGAAATTATTTATATCTTCAATAAAAATGTTCACTAAATACCAAACGGAAGCATATGATAACGTATACAATTTTGCCAAGGCTGACAACAGACAGAAACTTTACCTCGCCCCTGCATTGCATTCAATAATGATTAGTATAAACCTATATCCAAGGTTGCCAGTGCAAACGGCAAAAATGTTCTAACTATCCAAGCATGAAGTCACAAATAAAAACCAGCAATACCCTACATCTTAAGCCTTAAATGGATATTCGGTCATAATATAATGATACCCATGGTTCCTCTCGGCTATAGAACTGCCATCTACCAAAATCGCCATTTGCAGTTTACACTGCCAACATTTTTTTTAAATGACTGTATTCAAAGTTCGTTCCCACCTGGAGCAGCCCCGCCGTGCAGGGTACCCTCATACCCGGGACACACGTCACCGCACCCATCCCGTACTGGCCACTCATCACTGGGATTTGCCCTTGCATCTGAGTTCTCTGCATGAAGGCATCGCTCGCCTGCATCCCCTGGCCTATCGGCTGAGGGCATGGGACCCCATTCCTAGGGATACATTCTGGGCTTGGAAAAGAACATGGGTAGCCCATACTATTAACACACTTTGGGCCAGGTAAAGCTGCCGGTTGGGGTGGCTGTGGACAGTAACACAAATCACATCAAGATATTGGTGCCAACTTTGTATAGTAAAAAAAAAACACCAAATAGCAAATATTCCGCGCTCCAGAAGAAAGGGCTTTATTTCATTTAAAGTCTCTTTTTGGCGTTTTAAGCGCAAAAAACAAACACGTAATTTCTTAGTGCATGTCGCCTACTGATGAAGTACCTTAAAATATCAGTCCTTATTTGTGTATTCTACCTCGTATGTGGGCATGCGCAGTAGTGCTAGCTGAGCCTGCTTGGCCTGTTCTATCACCATCGGGTCAACTGCTCCCCCCTGCATCTGTTTTATGAGCGCGATCTGTTGCTGCAACAGCGTGCTTGCGATCCGGGGGTCCACGACTTTGGAGGCGACGCGAGAGGAGCAGCACAGCGGATTGCAGTGCGAAATGCAATGAGCCGTGCATGCGTCGTGGCAGTGTCCGACATTGGCGGGACCTTCGCCTGGGAAATAAACAAAAAAATTCGTACCAGTTTATTATCCTGTCTCAAGGATACTCAAATAAGCTGCAAAAAAGTCTAACCTGAGAAGGATTTGGAAAAGAAAGAAGAAAGTAGACTTAGATCAGTCTCGTCTTGCAAAAATCAGGTGCGGATTAATCAGTATTTTTCCCGAAAAGGGTTGCACCGGCCAGAAGAAGGGGGGACCAATATGTAACACATGAAACATATGGCGGAAGGTACACTTTGTGAAAATTAGCTCCCATATATTTCTTTAAGAATTTCGGTAGGAAGAAGGGGGGGGGGGGGGGGGGGTAGGGAAGGGACACCGCTACGTCCCCTGGATCGGCAACTCAACACTCCTCTCTCTATCTCCCCTCCTTCTTGCAACTTCCTAGGCCAAAGCACTTCAATGTACCAACAACTAACTCAGCGCAATATTAAACGCTTACCTGGCATTAGAACTTCTATCTTTCTAATCTTTGTCTTCTTGTTCAAAGGTTTGGGAAGTTTGCCACTATTTTTCTTTATAGTTTCTTGGATAGGTATAGTGGGGTCGGGTTTGACTCCGGGTCCGAACTTGACGATGATGTCTACGCCTACTTTAGGCGAGCTAGAACAAAATAAAATACGTTAAGCCCAGTACAATATAATTATGGCGTGCACCGCCGTAGCAGACAAAGTTGTAAAAAATTGGTAAACTTGCATAAGCGATTTATTGTTTTGATTAACAGGAACATCATAGCTAGGCTGATTCTATAGTGTTCGGAAGTGTTCGGAAGTGTTCGGAAGAGAGTTCTAAACTTACCTTTTTTCTTCTTTCGGCTTAGAGCTTTCATTATCCAAAGGCTTAATCTCTCTGTTGATCAGAAAATATATTAAAAATTTGCAAGTCCATAGCCTGGGGGGGCAATACAGGAATGTACGCCCTCTACTGGTTACAGTTCCTTATAAATTTTGAAAATATAAGGGGGGGCGTGATCCATATGCCCCACCCTCCGCTAAGGCCCTAAAGTCAAAAGCTAATAGATATGCTGGTTTGCATAACTTTTGGAATAGCATAGTTTCTTACCTAAACTGCTCTACCATCACCGTCACCAAGTACACATCGCCTTTGAAGATCTCCACGATCTGGAATACAAGCACAAGGTTATGATACTTAACCGCCGTTGCCGTGCCAAAATAATCTCTATTATCATTATCGTCGACATGTCGTTGACAATTCGACTGTAGTAAAGATTGGCAGATAGGTTTGCACTAAGGTATGCAAGTAAGAAACTATGTTATACATGTTCGGCATAAGCACCCCCTGTCCCACATAGCTTCACACGAAACTCATACTCAGTGATAGAACCAGAAGAAGTGGTCCATAGGGAAGCCGGTGCTTCCCTCTTTTGACGGAAATTTTAGAAGGAACATAAATTCCACAAATATAACATTTTCCTGATTATGTTTGATATATTGGAGCACCAACACCCCAACCCCAGACACCTCCCTAAAATCACATCAAATTAAACCCACAATCCGTGACAAAAATGCTGAGACATCCTACCCATATGCCAAACCCCTTTTACAAAAAGGTGCTCTTAGATCAACAGACTGTACCATCTCTTCGAAATCTCTCCACCCCATCTCCCAGATGTTGTTTCAAAGCACTGGCGTCCCAGCTGACATTAGGGGACTTGAGATTGGTGGCGGAGGGACGACGACGACGCACACTTATTTTTTCACGCGCTAAAAGAAAAATGTGGTAGTGCGCGCTGAAAATTTTCTCAAGTTTCCTATTCGAGGGAGGAGGTATATTGCCTTTATCACAGGAAAATAAGATGTATTTTTTTTTTGCAAGCGGTCAAAAAGTCTCAGCTGTTATTGTCACGGATTGTAGACCCGCCCTGCTATCACGATCTTATATTATATTGTACTCACGATTTTCTCAATTTGCGCTTTTAGCTCCAGGTGAGCCAGCGTTCCTGGTAGCCTGAGGTCTTCCGCCCAAATCAAGGTGATAAGCTCTATGGTTACTCGGTACGTTACCAAACCTGTATGAAAGACAAATAAACTACTTTTCCGTTTTGCTACTTGGAACAACTTTTTTGCGTCAACGTGCTACTTGTCTGGCCACCGCCTAAGCCAAGCCAACGCAAGTCCTCGCAAGTGAATGAAACGTTTGGAAACTTTTGCTTTAAATAGAGTAAAGGAATCCGATTTCAATGTTTTTGTATTTCATAGATAATATACTCCATTTTATATTAATTTTAGGGTATTTTCCCTTATGCTTGCGCGCAAGAGATCGCATAGTAAAGCGTATAATAACTCAAAACATTCAGCCTGCATGAAAAACAAAGCAAAAAAGTTTCGTGTGGTGCATCTATCGCAAATTAGGGCTCGGACCATTTTTTGAATTCCATGGTTTTTCCATGTTTCCAAGGATGTTTCAGAAACTTGAAACGACTTGCGCTGAATTTCGTTTTGTGGCCAAGGCTTAAAGCTGAATCGAATTTTACAATGATACGAGAAGTTAGTCCGATGAATTGATAACATTTCCATACCCTGTCATTATTTTTAAGTCCACAACCAGGACACCGTGATAGTTCTTCACGTGTACAAAACTACCAAAACATGTGTAAAACCGCCCTAAAATTTCCACAGCGAATGTGCGGAATAGGATTTCGAGCATACGGTTCAATATTGAGTATGAGTATTCACATAATATGAGTATTGTCATAATATAGCGATAACATCCGAATTTAGGCTGACAATTTAGATCAATGTCCATCAAAAGTCAAGGCGTTCATACCTTCTAGAGGTTTTCTACAGACAAACTGATGCTTCTGTTTGCAGTTAAGGTCGGCCATACTGCCGTAAGGGTTCAAGCTGTCCTTTAACCGCATCCCGATACACTGCTCTCCTTTCTGAGAAGGTTCCCCCGGGATCCAGTCGAGATACTCTACGCTTGATCCATCCGTGTAGGAGTACATGCCCTTTTTGATTCTAATGAGTTAAAAGGTGACTCGAAGTCAGCTTTTACACAATGGAAACGTGTGGTGTGTAGAGGGCAGGTTTTAGTGTAAGCCGGTTTGGAAGGGATTGGTGTAAGCCGGTTTGGAAGAGCGTGATGTAAGCCGGTCTGGAAGGGATTGTTGTAAGCCGGTTTGGAAGGGCGTGGTGTAAGCCCGTTTAGAAGGGATTGGTGTAAGACAGTTTGGCAGGGCATTGTGTAAGCAGGTTTGGAAGGGAGTGGTGTTAGCCGGTTTGGGAGGGACTGGTGTAAGCCGGTTTGGAAGGGCGTGAGGTAAGTCGGTTTGAAAGGGCGTGGTGTAAGCTGGTTTGGAAGGGATAGGTGTAAGCCGGTTTGGAAGGGCGTGGTGTTAGCAGGTTTGGAAGGGCGTGGTGTAAGCTGGTTTGGAAGGGATAGGTGTAAGCCGGTTTGGAAGGGCGTGATGTAAGCCGGTTTGGAAGGGCGTGGTGTAAGCTGGTTTGGAAGGGCGTGGTGTAAGCTGGTTTGGAAGGGCGTGGTGTAAGCTGGTTTGGAAGGGCGTAGTGTAAGCTGGTTAGGAAGGGATAGGTGTAAGCTGGTTTGGAAGGGCGTGGTGTAAACTGAACTACCGTTTCACTTTCCCTTTTTTGTGAGCAGCAGAATCTAATATTGCCTTACACGTTCAATCGTACCTGTCGTTTAGTCCGGTCCAAAGTGGCCCGTCCCGTCCGGAGATTGACACCCTGTCAATATAATACACCTCTTCTTCGCTATGCACTGAAAGTAACGTGGAGTTCTCTCGCGTACACTCGTGGAAAGCGTTGATCCAGGTGTCCTTGGTCATGTGGAACTTGTAGCAGGACCCACGTATCTCTACATAACCGCGAGGGCATGGGACTGAAAAAAGGTAAAAACAAACAGGGTTAAAGTGCTGTTATTTTCAACGTCTTTGGTATTGTTTCGTGCAATTCAAGATATAAATTGTGTAAAGAATCTCGAAATAAAATCGTCTGTAATCAAAATACCGATCATCGTCAACACATTGATTACGTCACTACTCCGTATCGTACGTGATAAGGATCACCTTCATGTACTAGGGCCCCCCCCCCAGCCCCCCCACCCCATCGCAATAGCCCAAATCGGTCCTTAGAACCGAATGCTGTTTCTACACCAGGCATTCTCTACCACGACAAAATGACAGCTGACGGAGAATCTTTTTAAAGAGCCCTTTTCAGCCAAGCCTTCAAAAACAAATTATTAGAGATTTTATACGTTATTTAACCCATTTAGATCGAAAAAATATAAAAAAAGTATTTCTAAATCAGCCGATGGCAACTGACAAAGACCCTAAACACGAACAACGAATTGACTCCAAACACTTTCCCAAATATGCCTGATAGTTCTTTAATATTCTTCCCTACTTTAAAGTTGTCGTAGTTTGTCGTACGGCTTTACTTTGTGCTATGTGTCTGGCAGTTTCATGGGTCCACACTCAATGAAGACTAACTGTGAATGCCGAAGACCTGCTCGAGAGCTTGCGAAAAGGGGGCGGAGCGATCCCTTTGATAGCGCGCGTTCGTGTTTAAGAAGACTGAATGGATTTTTTGGTTCACTTACCTTGAGGCATGGCCAAGAAAACATCTGAAAGATTAAGAAATACAATTTTCAGTAAATTTAATGACAAAATCAATACTAATACTTTGTTTGTTTCTAAACAATAATACCCTGAGGCAAAAATGCATAATTTCAAGATTCTGGCTTTTTAAGTGGATTTTTTCCTGGAGCATCCTCGCGACCTCGCGCTATGTATGAACGCCGGAAGGAAGGCTACTTACCCAACTAGTAAATAAATAAGTCGGGAAGGCTTCGGCTAGCCTGTCGGGGACTTTTCGCGCTTTA
Source organism: Nematostella vectensis (assembly GCF_932526225.1). Classification (NCBI taxonomy): domain Eukaryota; kingdom Metazoa; phylum Cnidaria; class Anthozoa; order Actiniaria; family Edwardsiidae; genus Nematostella; species Nematostella vectensis. The sequence continues at coordinate 9,657,662 of NC_064048.1, read as the reverse complement.
GAGCTCAGATCAGATCAGCTCAGATTACCCCACGTAACTTGACCGGGTTTTCTAAGTAAACTAAGTAAGATGGATTTTTGTGGTTTGTTGTCAGAATTTTGCCTAACAAACTCTGTTCCTCGTGCCCTTGTTATCACCTGTGTACCCTAGGACGTTTTCCTTCATGGTCGTCTTGACGTTCCCGGGTGGATCAAAATATACAACGACGTAGAAGCGACTTTGCGTTCCCTTGACACCTCCCACGCCCACATACAGGCTGTCACGCCAGACAAGCTGAACAAACTGCATGAACTTGGTGCTTAGCTCGTGGGTATGCCAGTCATAGTTCACGACGCCATCGTACCTATAAATAGAGATAATGTCACGCAAGCTGTCACGCAAGCAGTCGCGCTAGACTCGGCGAACAGACAGTAATATCTCGGTGCTTGATGAGTATGTTAATTACTGTTAACAGCACATTGAACCTTTAAATAATAAACACATACGCCACACAAACAAACTCCATGTTTTTTATGCTAGTATCATAAATGTGCAGGAGCATAATCTGCCCAAGAAGGGGGCTAAAAAAATTATCATGCCCTATAATTCATTGAGTATACTAAGCTGAGAAGCAGCTAGGTATATGGGGACGGTGGAAGGGGTCCGTCTCAGCTATCAACAAGTTTTGACAATGTTGTAGGGCTTTTAATAGAAATATTTTCATATGAGGTCTAGTCGTGTTGCCCAATAAGGACAATAAAATATCAATGTTTTGCAGTTTACCAATCGAAGACACAATCCTTGGCAAGCGAAGCACGTCGTCCTGACTGGATACACATGTTCGACCCGTATGAGGTCTTAGGGTCACGTGCCGCGCCGCCTAGCTTGCTGATGTGCAAGGCCCATTTCTGGGCTTCCTCATTCATGACGTCAGACAGAATGACCGGGCCGACGCCATGGAGACGGCGGAACACATTGATGTATTCAACAATACGGACTCGGAATATATCTGCGGAGAGATCAGAGAGATAAGGGACTAATTTAGACTCATTCCCTTTCCGGATACCCTTGTTAACTCTACCTCTTGATGCAAGAAATCGTTAATAAGCATCTGCCGGCCACATTCAGCGCATTCTGCGCGTCGAGATTTGGCCCAGGCTTTTTAGAACCATTTAAAAAAAGATTGGCGGGACATGGTTTCTTGCAGCTCAACAGCGGCGTTGATTTGAGGACGGCCTTTGATTCGAGGGCGGTGTCAATTCATAAGATGCAGGTTGCGTAAGGAAGGATCTATGGCTTCCCTATTAAAGGACATTTTATCATACAAATAGGTAAAGAAAATAATGAGCAAAATAAATTAATCGAGTGTATACGTCAAGCACCGAGAACTGCAACGACCTAGGATAAATATCCAAATATTAACCCGCGTTTTCTTTTTCGTTTTTCAAATCTTTTTTGAGGCTGTATATAGTTATATCAAAATTAGATCAATATGAAAAAAGAACGACTTGTATTTGTTTTCTCCTTCCCTCAGACCCGACAATAACTTACTAATGATGTTCTTACCGAGGTACAGGAATGGCGTTCCTTCAGTACCCGAGGGCTTTTTCGTGGGCCTTCCTAAGATAAAGATTTGGATTCAAATCATCACCATCGTCATCACCATCGTCATCGTCATCATCATCATCATCATCATCATCATCATCATCATCACCACCATCACCTAACCATCACCATCATTATCACCATTGTAACGATATCCGGTTTATACAACTTCCGGTGACGTCACACACCACGTGCGTAGACACGCTTGTACGAGTTTCTTAGACTATAGTCATCTCATATGTCTCGGTGTTCTTTCTTCGTTCTTCATCGTTCCTTCAGCTAAGAAACGATACATGGTGTCAGAAATAGAGGATTCAGTCTCTGTAAAAGAATACAGTGAGAAGAGAACCCAAAATGCCAGACGAAAGCGGAGAGTCGACGAGTGTGCCTGGGTTTGTACAAACCAACCTCCAACTACCGCAAAAGTTAGAGACGAGAGGCAACTCAGCTAACAATTGGAAGACCTTTAAAAGGCTCTGGATAAACTACGAAATAGCCTCGCAACTGGATAAACAGAGAATGGAGCTGAGAACGGCTACTTTGATTTCATGCATTGGTCCCGAAGCACTTGAGATCTACGACGGTTTGCCCTTTGCAAACGAAGAGGACAAAACAAATATCAATCGCATTATGGAGCTCATGGAAGCGCACTGCGTTGGAGAAACTAATGAGATCTATGAAAGTATTTTTTAACCGAAGAAACCAGGAAAATGGTGAGTCAGTAGAAAGCTTTATCGCTGCACTTAGATCACTTGCTAAAACTTGTAATTACGGCGAATTGCAAGATGGAATGATTAGGGACAGAATCGTAGTCGGAATAGCCGACAACAGTATTAGGAAGTAATTGCTGACGGAAGCTAAACTCACCTTAGCAAAGTGTGTTGACATATGCCGTGCAAATGAAGCTACTGCTAAAAGGCTAAAGGAAATGTCCCAGCAATCCGGCGAAATAAGCGCCATTACCACAGGCCCCCCGCGCAGAAAAACAGGGTCAAAAGGGGGTAGAAGGCAGGAACCCAGAAAACCGCCACATACGGATAGCAGCAAATCAAATCCCCACCCCAAATGTAAATTCTGCCATAGATTACACCCTAGAGCTAAAGAGAAATGCCCTGCTTGGCAGAAAACATGTGATACATGTGGAGAACTTAATCACTTCTCAGTAGCATGTAAGGCTCTAAAAGCAAGCAAGAAGGGTAAGAAACCAATACACAATCTTGATTATAAAAGTGACAGTGACTATGGTGCATTATTTACTGTGGAGTCTGTGGACACTCTGAACACAAATCCACTCAGCCCTAAGAACATTTATGCACACATGCGCCTTCGTGATGAGCTAATCAAGTTCCAATTAGATTGTGGACCTAGAAGATTTGTATAAGAAAGTTTTCAATGACCCAAAATTGAAACGCTTACAGAAAAGCAGCGCAACACTAGTCATGTTTAACAAGTCAGAGCTAAAACCGCTAGGGGTGGTCAACATAGAAACCCTCAACCCAAAGAATAATGATCTACTGCTCACGAAGTTTGCAATAGTCCCTAGAGGCTACACCCCACTGCTAGGTGCACAGTCCGTGCAGAATTTCAAGCTAATGACAGTGAACAGTGAAAACATTATGTCTTTGTCAGACTCAAGCCCAACCTCAGACCCAGTTAGTGAATTTCCAGATGTGTTTACAGGGGAGGGTAAACTAGATCAAAAGCTACACCTAGAGCTCGATGCAACTGTCCCCCCTGTAATCCTCCCAGTCAGGAAGGTGCCCCTGGCAGTACGAGAACCACTCAAGAACGAGGGTGTCAAACCAATCTTCGATGACATCCTTATCTTCGGAAAAGGTGACTGCAAAGAAGAAGCCATCAGAGATCATGATGCCAAGTTGAGATCCCTCCTCGAGCGCTGTCTCCAAAAGGGTATCAAACTCAACAGGGAGAAGCTGAAGCTGCGTTGTGCTGAAGTCAAGTTCATGGGTCACGTGGTATCGACAGACGGGTTGAAGCCAGACCCCGACAAGTTACAGGGTATTGAAGAAATGCCTACACCAACAAACAAGCAAGATATCAAGAGGTTGCTTGGTATGGCAAATTACCTCCAGAAGTTTGAACCGAATCTCTCAGAAGCAGCTGCACCGATGCGCGAAGTGCTCAGAGAAGAGAACCAGTTCCACTGGGACGAGCAAGTACAAGGACAAAGCTTCAAGAATGTGAAGAAGATTGTTTCACAAGCACCAGTTCTGAAGTTCTTCGGCCCACACGAAGAAGTCGAGCTGCAGTGTGATGCATCAGAGAAAGGGATGGGAGCCTGTCTAATGCAGAAGGGACAGCCCATCGCATATGCGTCACGTTCTCTAACAGAAACCGAGAAGAACTATGCTCAGATTGAGAAAGAAATGCTGTCCATTGTATTTGGAGTGGAGCGCTTCGAGCATTATCTGTATGGACGGCCAATAAAAGTTGAAACGGATCACAAACCTCTTGAAAGCATTTTCAAGAAAATCCTCATTAGTGCCCCCAAGCGCCTACAAAGAATGATGTTGCGACTACAGAAGTTTGACCTGCAAATTAACTATAAGAGAGGAGCTGAAATGTACCTTGCAGACACCCTAAGCAGAGCCTTCCGAGGGCAGAAGAGGAGTGCTAGTCGAGATGATGTAGGAGATGTGATGCTACTAGGAGAGATGAGAGGTACGACTGAGCGAGAAGTAGAAAGTATTGACATGATACAGTTTCTACCTGTCTCTGAAGCTACCCAAGCATCACTACGACAAGCTACAGAGCAGGACACAGCTATGAGAGAGCTGAAGTCTATAATCCGACAACGCTGGCCAGAGGTGAAGGATGACGTTCCTGTGAGCATCAGAGATTACTACTCTTTTAGAGATGAGTTGTCACTACAAAACGGCCTGGTCTTCAAAGGAGAGAGGTTAGTGATTCCCAACAGTTCCAGAGTAGAGATGTTGGCTAAGATACATGCCAGTCACATAGGGATCCAGGGATGTCTCCGTAGGGCTAGAGAAGTCCTGTACTGGCCTGGAATGAATAAAGAAGTAGAAGAGTATGTTGCCAAATGTGAGATTTGCAACAGTCACTTATCAGAGCAAGGCAAAGAGCCAATCATATGCCATGAAATCCCCAACCGCCCATGGGAGAAAGTAGGCATAGACCTGTTTGAACTGAATGGGAAAGACTTTGTACTAACAGTTGATTACTATTCAGGCTTCTTTGAGGTTGACAGGTTGGAAGGCAAGACTGCGAAAGAAGTGATGAGGAAGATCAAACCACATGTGGCCAGACATGGTATTCCAGACCAGATTATGAGTGACAATGGCCCGCCATTCGAGTCGCATGAGTTTAGACAGTTTATAAACAGTTATGGAATTGAACATGTGACCAGCTCCCCAGGCTATGTCCAATCCAATGGAAAATTAGAGAATGCAATCAAGACGGCAAAGAATCTGATGAAAAAAGCCACAGAATCAAACAAAGACCCGTACTTGGCTCTACTGGATTGGCGGAATACACCATGCGAAACAGTTGGTTATTCACCAGTTCAAAGATTGTTCAATAGGAGAACCAAGACACTCCTACCAACTTCCAGCAGACTCTTGAAACCATCAGTGCCCAGAGATGTACGCCAGAAGCTCACGCTAGGCAAAGCCTGAAGGCAAGGCAAAGCCTGAATTACAACCGTGGAGCGAAGGAGTTAGAAGAGCTGAAACAAGGAGATGTTGTGCGTCTACAACCTACAAAGACAGTGGGAAGGGCCAAGCAATGGAAGCAAGCAAGAGTTGAAGGAAAAGTTGATATTCGATCATATCAGGTACGTACTGAAGACGGACGGGTTTACCGACGAAACAGACGACACCTGCGGAAAACCAGAGAGCAGATGCAGCCACCGCAGCAAGAAGAGATAGAAATACACTGCCCTTCCCCAAGCAGACCTGCTAAACCGGCGATGCCTACGACACACAAGCAGCAGCAGCAGGAGAAACAACCTTCAGAGAAAGCCCCTGAGAATACTGCCCAGGATGTCCCCGATGTCCCAGCGGAGCAACGCACGCGTTCAGGACGGGTTGTGAAACCGCCTGTACGTTTTCAATAGTTTTATTATCCAGGACAGTGACATTTTGTTAGTGTAGGGGAGATGTAACGATATCCGGTTTATACAACTTCCGGTGACGGCACACACCACGTGCGTAGACACGCTTGTACGAGTTTCGTAGACTTGTAGTTGTTGTTCTTTGAGATAAAGAATATAGTCGTCTCATATGTCTCGGTGTTCTTTCTTTGTTCTTCATCGTTGCTTCAGCTAAGAAACGATACAACCATCACCATCACCACCACCATCGTCATCGTCATCATCATCATCATCATCGTTACCATCACCTAACCATCACCATCGTCGTCATCATCATCATCACCACCACCATCACCATCACCTAACCATCACCATGACCATCGGCATTATCATCATCAACATCATTATCATAATTACTATTAATTCCATAATAAAATATATATAAATATTAAAAATATATATAAATAATTATTATAAAATATAATTTCATAATAAACTATTAATTAAGTGTAAAAGAGCAATATTACAAAATAAAAACAAAAAAATCAAAAACAAAAAAAACAAAAACAAAAAAACAAAAACAAAAAAAACAAAAAAAATAAAAACAAAAAAAAACAAAAAAACAAAAACAAAAAAACAAAAACAAAAAAACAAAAACAAAAAAACAAAAACAAAAAAACAAAAACAAAAAAACAAAAACAGAAAAACAAAAAAACAAAAACAAAAAACAGAAAAACAAACAAACAAAAACAAAAACAAAAAAACAAAAACAAAAACAGAAAAAACAAAAACAAAAACAAAAATAAAAAAAAACACGAGTCTGCTTCACCTTCGTTGTTGTTGTTTTTTTAATGTAATGTTTCCTGTTCATTACCTTGGGGTCGGGTACTCGGACGTTTGGTTGGACGGCCGGTTGGACGAGCAGTCGGACGTTCTTCAAAAACTGTAAAAATGAAGAATTGATTGCAAATCAAATGACGATACAGTTTAAATTGTTGTACCTATTTCAATTAAGATTGCCCCGAGAGCTTTCTATCATAACCCTCAGAGTTTTATGGGTAACATTTAACTACTGAATCCTAGTCTCTAAAAGCCGTTTAAAACTAGTTAACATGTTTCTGTGTTGTAACCGGAATGCCTAATGTGTATCAAATAAATAAGCAATAAAGCTTTAATATAAAGTAACTTTAAAAGCTTTAGCATTCTGTTTATGCTTTTCTGCTTATTTATTTGATACCCAAGAAACATTCCAGACTACCATACTTTCACAGTTTCTTCCGGCGTAGCCCGCACGGCAGCGACAGCGGTATCGCAAAGGAGTGTTGAGCGCCGCGAGGCAGGCACCGCCATTCTTGCAAGGTTTGCTCTGACATGGGTCCGTAGAGGGAGGCGGGCGGCCATCTGAGGGGAGTTGCGTTATAGTTAGACTCAAATACTGTAAATAAGCGATTGCTTTCGGTACATTTGTATTAGGAGGGGCACATGAAAAGACCGGCGTATGCCGGTATGAGGGGGTACTCAGAGATACAGGCTTCACTTATGCTGCATTCACACCATAACCATGTTTAGTTAAGTTTTTCTTTGCCTGATAACTTGCCAAGTTTCTCATTGTGTTGAATTCTAACTAGCTAAATGATCACTTAGTAACATGTACAGCACAGTCTATTCAGTTTTGTTTTTGGTTACGTCCACTTATGTGAGATTGAGATTTAAACCAGTTTAATTAAACTAACTTTAAACTGGTTTAGTGCTGGTGTGAATGCGGTATTAGTCTTCACTTTAGCCTGGGTTAAACGCCATTCTTTTTTGGACTGTTCACAATGCAAATACTACAAATAAGCAATTCTTCTTGAAATGAGTACAGAAAAAAGAGCGATTGTCCAAGGCCACACTTCTTAATTTAATGGCTCTGTCAGTCGCCATTAAGTTTTTTTTTGTAATTGTGACGATCTAATTTGGTAAATCAAAAATTAGACTATGTTTATAGATGGCTATTTTTTAAATGTATCTTAATAAATGCAAAACCAATGAAGGCGAGACTGACATAGTCCCATATATAGCCCAAAATGCAGACGTTCATATTTTTTTTTTTATAGAAATTGCTCGCGCAACATCAGGAAAACGGTCTATTGATCGTGGCTGAGATGGAGTGATCTTCGCGGAAGTTCCGTCACACATAATGCAAGAAGTTATGGTTATTGTTAGTTGTCCAAACAACCCCTTCCCTTCAGTATCTGGTGGTCCCTCCCTCACCTGTCTGTGCTCGGCATCGTTCTTTCAGTGACAGGATTCCGGATGAGTCCAGTGCCTCCGGCCAGACCTGCAGACAGCTTACCCGCCCGCTGAACCTCTCTTTAACCCGACCAATAGCGCCAAGCCTTATAGGATGGTGCGTACCAAGGCGGAACCTCCCGATGCGCCGAAGCACGCGGCGGCGAAACTACACGTATAAACAGAGAAAATAAGCAACTCTGTTTTGACAGCTTTCATTTTCCAGATTGTTGGGTCAATTACACATTATGACAGTATATACCATAGTCCAGAGTCCGCTTCATCAATCATTTGTAATGGTTATGGTAACATTATTTTGACACGGTAAAAACATTAGGACTTTTAAGGATATCATTTGCTTATCTCCCTAGAATTCGAGAAAGTCAACTCACGAAACTTTCTTGTAGACTCGCAGACATTCGTAAATATAATGTTTTTGCCGTCCGACATCTTGGAAGAAGGTTTAAGACCCTTACGTTTTAGTCCATCTCTAGCTATGACGGAAAAACATAACTTGAAGTTTCCAATAAGCTCATTTCACATCAAATAAGGCGGAAAATTCCCCTAAGTACTTAGTGAGTAATATCAAACTAAATATCAAATGCGACTTTTCTTAAATTGATGCGGATTTTTGTAAAGTGACATTGAAATTTGAACGATTTCGTCCCTGAGCTCATACATAGCGCAAAGATGATCAAGGAAAAAAAATTATCTTAAAAGGCCAAAATCAGGGTATGTGCATTTTAGCCTCACGTTTTTGTGTTTTTTAAAGGGAAAATCAGTCCGGAATACAAGGAACTGATGGCTATTGTAAGAACTTGTATCTTCTTTCTCCATTTCTTCGAAGTGCGCATGTTCAGGGTTTTTCCGTCATGTCGAGTTTACTAGCGTTGTACACAACTCACCCTTTTGCCACCATCGACCCATAGTCCAGCCATTCCTGTCTCCACGTCATATGTAAGTCCCAAGTAGTACCATTTTCCAGGTCGTAAGCCGACCATTCTAAGTCTGCGAGCGATGCGACCGCTACGACTGAAGAATCGCGCTGACATGATCTTGTTACGCTCCCAGTACAAGCCGATCCCGTAACCATTACGGCGAAAGTTTACAATAGGGCCGGGTCTGGTGAGAAAATGGGTACTTAGCTATATGGATACATCATAATTACCTTCATCGCTACCTTAACCATCATTACCATCACCATCATCATCATAACCGTCATCATCATCATTTTCGTCATATCATCATTTTCATTTTCATCATCAATATCAACATCATCAACGTCATCAACATTATCATCTTCATCATTATTATCACCATCATCATCAACAGCATCATTATCATATATATCGTCGTCAAGCAACGAGGACGACTATGATAACTGCTAAGGCAATGCTATAAAAAACATCGCTTAGCATTAGAGACTTAAATATATTCACTGTTTTATCATTAATAAATTACCGTACCACTTACAACACCATTACCATAACCATAATAACCGACATTATAAAGAAAATCATCATCATCACAACTGTTTTCAACATCATTGCCATCATCATTACCATCATCGTCATCGCCAATATCATCATCGTCATCACCATCACCTTCACCATCATCATCACCATATCATCATTACTATTATCAACTTCATTATCATTGCCATCACCACCACCATCATTCTTACTATCATCATCATCATCATCATCATCATCATCATCATCATCATCATCATCATCATCATCATCATCATCACCATTAACGAGCATCCCCATCATCGTAACGCTTTGAGATACCTGTTTTCTAAGAAAACCCATATGAGCACTGTCAGGGACCCTTTCGCGTCCAGCTTTCCGCCGTACGAGTTAGAAATCTCGATGTAGTGTCCGTAACCGCCACCGAGCCTAAATGCGCCCCCCGGTGTTCCAAAGGGACCGCGGATTGGTCGCACTCTTCGTGGTATGTACGCGGTCGGCGCGTCGTTCCCGCTAATGTCTTCGCCGTATATCTTGTTATTGAGTGGGTAGATTGCCACAGGACTCATACCCTCTAAAAGGACAAGTATTGATTGATTGATTGATTGATTGATTGATTGATTGATTGATTGATTGATTGATTGATTGATTGATTGATTGATTGATTGATTGATTGATTGATTGATTGATTGATTGATTGATTGATTGATTGATTGATTGATTGATTGATTGATTGATTGATTGATTGATTGATTTATGCGGAGAGGTCGCTCCCCTATTTTCACTATGCAGGGATGTGCGGCTGGATAGGGTAAGGTTTTTTTACCTTTACTGTCCTAGATATGGTATATATTTAAAGCTATTTATCCTAGCTGGGTACATATTCAGGCCTCTCTATCCTGAACAGGGTTCCGATTTTATCATTTTGGTTTCACATGAATTGTCAAGAAGATTGTCGTCAAGCTTTTTTATGACGAGGTTCGTAGCGTATTCGGGTTTTCCTTTGTCCTAAGCAAAGAATTGATTTTTTTTTTGTCGTAAATAAAGAATTTTATCTCTATGATATTCAGCTCTAAACAGGGTCACGTTTGCAGATACTTGGGGCAGATAAAGGGGGAGGGGTGGATTGGGTGGATATCCAGCCCCTTTTTTGAGTAAAAAAAAGAAAAGTCTTTTTTGTGTGAAGAAAATAAATGAGGTTTTGTCCATGTGCCTTCGCCTGCTTTAATTTGCTGACGCGACAAATCCAAATGCTTGTAGTATTGTTAGATCTATGTGACCTTCCTAGAACCATTGGGTCAGTTATACAGTAAGCCGTCTATCTGGCTTTTTGCCACCTCCCAGTTTAAAATCCTGGACCCTCCCCCCCTGTGCTTGGCGGCATCCCTATAGGAACATGTGCGTTGTACTCCCCCTGTACTTGGCGGCATCCCTATGGGAACATGTGCGGAGTACTCCCCCTGTGCTTGGCGGCATCCCTATGGGAACATGTGTGGAGTACCCCCCCCCCCTGTGCTTGGCGGCATCCCTATAGGAACCTGTGCGGAGTACTCCCCCTGTACTTGGCGGCATCCCTATGGGAACATGTGCAGAGTACTCCCCCTGTACTTGGCGGCATCCCTATGGGAACATGTGCGGAGTACCCCCCCCCCCCCCTGTGCTTGGCGGCATCCTTATAGGAACATGTGCTGAGTACCCGCCTGTACTTGGCGGCATCCCTATGGGAACATGTGCGGAGTACTCCCCTTGTACTTGGCGGCATCCCTATAGGAACATGTGCGTTGTACTCCCCCTGTACTTGGTTGCATCCCTATGGGAACATGTGCGGAGTACCCCCCCCCCCCCTGTGCTTGGCGGCATCCCTATGGGAACATGTACGGAGTATCCCCCTGTAAATGGCGGCATCCCTATGGGAACATGTACGGAGTACCCCCCCTGTGCTTGGCGGCATCCCTATGGAAACATGTGTGGAGTACCCCCCTGTACTTTAATTAGCAGCAATCAGAAAAGGCATACACTCACCTACATCCCCTGCTTCGCAGATGTGGCTCGCGATCTTCTTGATACGTTTCAGGTTCCTGCTTAGGTGATAGAACGACTTAGCGACAAAGATATTCTCCTTCGACTCGACCAAAAGACGCATCTGCTTCGTGCTTACTGGCCTGTGGAAAAAATAGTATCGCGTGAATACATTTTCATCGAGTAACATTTTTACTCTCCCTGTCAATTTTTGGCAGTTGATGAGCTTGAAAAGTTTGTCCATCAAAGAAGACGTTTCCAATGCAAGAAATATCACGTAACATATAATATACTTACGCGTACTGTGTTACTATTTAGGCGTACTACAAAGTGTAAACTCCAGTAAACTTCTACAGAAGCATACTACATTCAAATATGCCAAGAGTATTTGACGGCCAAACTGTAACTGTTTACAAAGCTCTATAAATTTATACGAAGTTAGACTCGCAATACAGTAAGAGCGTTACAGATTCTAAAGGTTTGGGATTGCGTGACAAAGATTATACCAGCGGCATCCTTTTGATATGTTTACCTTCGCATGGACTTCCGGACAGCGATGACGTAGACCTCAACCCCAATCTTCCTGAGCGGTAACACCATTCGGTCTAATCTAGGCATACCGTCATCTGTGGGTTCTTGGTCACCTTTTGTCAGTACAACCAGCACTTGAGCAACCTAGTTAAAAAGGGATAAATTTCAATCATCTTATTGCCTTCCCAAACTGGAAAGTAGACGACATTTGAAGAGTCTCTCTCAGCCACCATTTTGGCATCCTTGTCAGAGCACATGAGAAAGCAAGAAGTGGAAAAACTGTTGTTTTTTTTAGCTTCACTTCTTATAAACCATTTCCCGTAGTACTTTATTGGTAGCGCATTAATGGCGAGATTCTAGTGATTGTGTACAGGCACATAAAAAATATATATAAAAAAAACAAAACAATAATATTGATTTCCTGACCTGACCTAGTTTTCCTATACGCCTATTTGGGTATTTATTTGATACCCATAAAGCATTGCTGGCTAGGACACATGGATCCTTCGAGTGCAATCATATTTGAAAGGTATCCATCTATTTCAAATTAGGTTGCACTCGGATGATATATGTGTCGTAAACCGCAGTGCTTTATGGGTATCAAATAAAAAAAATAAGTACCTCTAAACGTTCACACGGCCATCAGAGACCAGGATTTAGCCATTTATATGTTACCCATGTACCAATGCGGGTTACGATACATTGACTCGCGAGTGAGAATAAGGTTTTATTTGAAATAGGTATACCTATTTGAGAAGTATTTTACCTTCTCCCCTCGGCGTTTCCTGTATTGGAACTGACGATATGCCCTTCTGAGCGCGACATCTATCCTCTTCTCAGACTTTGTAAATCTCTGGTAACGGATTCCGCGGGCGAAACTGATCCACGAAATTCGCCTCCCAAGCTGGACATTTCGCGGTTGTCTACTGGTGGAGAAGACGCTTCCTACACGTGTATTTTGACTGGAGATGGGGAACTGACGAGTGAAGATTTGGACGAATCGTTTCTCGTAGGCAAAGTCACGTGGGGTGAGATCGTAAGAGGAATCTATTGCAATAATGAGATCCATAGCTCTTGGGCATAATTGCTGACTAGTTGCTGCAATCCAAAATGTTATGTTAATCTTTTATCTCGATCTTAGTCCAGGTAACACAGACAGAGCCGTAGTAAGCCAGTATAAGATTAAAGAGGTGGGGGTGGGGGTAGGGGGTGGTGGTGGCCCGTCAGAGCGATTGGGAAGACGGAATTGAGGAACAAACGACTCCCTTCTCCTCCCCTTTCCTTCATGGCAAAACTTCGGCGGTCTCCTACACAGTCGTTCTGATCTCTGTCCCAAAGCAAACGTAGAAAAGTAGGAATTGTTTCCACCTTTCGCCAAATTGCGAGAAGATTTGCCCTGTGAACCAGGCAACTCACAATGCAACCTGCAATATTTCAGGAAATTAGCCAATCTTTTGTTACTCAAGGAGGTGACCACTGTAAGCTACATACAGGCGCGTTGTATGTTGCAAGAAATGTTGCGAGCGTATTTCATCTCTTTGCAAATTAGGTTTTTTTTATTCGCTAGCGTTGTATTGCAAGTTGCAAGAAAAAAATCCTCCGTAACATGGTATTTAGGAAGAACATAAATCGTTTAAAAATGTAGCTTCTCTTCTATTTGTATAAATGGTACCCACTTTTTGTCACCGAGAATGCCGCACAGAACATCATAAGAACCACGCATTTCGACAGCCTCATGGTAGCCACCCGCTGTACGTTCTCTGTATATCGCGGGCACACTATGGTCCAATAATGATAATATGGTGATAAGTGATAAGACAACTATAATTACTGTCGAGCATCAGGGCAAGCTATCTTTAAATGCGTATGACAACATTTTGGTTTTTAGTTAGTGATCGTTAAAAAGAGGGATAATAGAGGTTCGACAGCAACTGATATAACCACTCACCACATCTTTAAAGAGCATATTTTTGAATATGGAAAAGTCGATTTTGTTTTTAAAAGGTAGCTATAATAATAACAGATATATAGAGAATACTGCGTACGGTTTTTATTCACGAGTTGTGCAGAACAAAACGAGTGAATAAAACTGTATAAAACACTTTACATGCTGTATCTTGTTTATTATATACATATTGAGAAATTTATAATAAGCTTATTACATAACATTTTATTTATTTGGCTGCAGAGGCTCCGAGGTTTGTGCTGTTCGGACGGTTCAATTGAAGACAGACAGAAACTTACATTGAAATGAATCTGTTTCGCTAATGTCTCGCACGAGACGGTAGCTCATGCTACACAAGTAGTGTACTTTTTAATCTCTGAATCTATGAAATAAATTAATTACTAAATGGAAAATGCTTGTACAATTTTTAAGTACTCGTTGATGCGTTGGGATTGAAGCCATTCAAGTGCAGTGTGAAAAAATATCGTACGTCCAATCAGACCCGCGAACGACTTTTCTTCACCGTGAAAAAAACATCGAGCCTCTGATTTGACCAGTGAACGAACAAAAATTTACTGAAAATGTTTTCAGTCTTTTTTTTTAGTATGTATATAATAAATAAACGTACTGTATACATCAATAACGAAGCAGAATTTTGCAAATCGATCGTAGACCTGTTTTTTTTTTTTTGTATGTGAAGAAACCTGTAATAGAAACCTAATTTTCTTATTATAGTAGGGCTTGTAATCTTATAAATTATTGCGATCTTTAATTTTTTGCAATAAACTTTTGATGTCTAAGGCACGATTCGTAAAACCACTGCCGCCATTTAAAATTTAAATTCCAAAAGAAATTACATTTTTTGCTGTTTGATTATTAAATTCATTGTGATGGAATGCCGTAATTAGAAGTCATTTAAGTGCTGGCCAATAAAATGTTATTAATGATTTGACTGTGGAAGCCAAAAGATTGATTATAACATTTGAAAACCGTTGTAAAGACCCCGAAGAATATCTAAACGCGCTATACTAGGGCAATGAGCATTAATATGGGATCATTACTTTACATTTAAAACTATCGGATAAGGGAGAATTGTTCAGAGGAAATGAAACGTTCAACCAGTTTCTAACCATTTTAACTTTTGATTCTAAGAAAAAAATAAAAAATAAAAAAAATATATCTTTAGGAAGAAAAGGGTCGACAACTAAACGAAAGTCGTACTGCATTTTTAAGTTAAATCGTTTTCATTATGTGTTGTTATGATCATAGAAAGAACAAGATTTTGATTTGTATTCTCAGCAAGTGGATTCCTGAAGGCTGCGGTCATTTTACCAACAAACACTGACCAAAAAGTCAACCAAAACAAAAATAACTTAACAATAAAGAAACGATATACTTTTATCGAGAATAAAGATTCATTGAACTCGAAAAAAATGAAATTTCGACTTACCTATTGAAAGGTGTGACAACCACTGAGTGTGGAACACCAGAAATGGTTGAAAACAAAGAGCGTGTTTATTTTCCAAATCGGGGCTGACCTGCTTCCACATGCCATGTTTTGAACTGAAAAGTACAACTTTGCTCGGTTCACATTGTCTAGATTCCATAAAAGGGCAATGGATATGTATAATATTTGATAAGATTAATAAAAAAAGGAAGGGCACTTTTATTTCGAGGTGGCGAGGTGCATCGTATATATTTCGAAAAATGTATTTTCTTTATCTGACAATTAAAGCCAAAATTCTATGTTAGAATCTCTTATTGGTATAGCAGTTGGTGATAAAGTCTCTTTGATATGCAATGAAATGGAATGCGAATTTTGTTAACAAATTTAATAAACGACGCTGATCCAGGCGTGCCCCTCCCACCGCGGTGACCCTAGATACTTATCCCTCAGTTACTAATACTAAACAGATAATAAAAACGGTCAGGAGGGGGGGGGTGTAATTCATAAAATAAAATTAGCTATTTACCGAGTATCAGCTAGAATCGATATGGCATTATAAATATGGTTTCTTAAATTATTTGAAGCTACTAATCTAATCTTTGGGGATCCTAGACTAATGTCTGATTAGAATACCTTGTCTGGTTTCTTGTTTAGACGCTTGCAAATTTATATGCATTACGCAAGGAAATAGCCATAATATACATTTCTAAAACGTTTCTAAACCGATTTAGCGCTTAGTTATTGCTACGTTTTCAAATAGAAAACGTCTACTTTTGGTGTCAGTACGCAGCTTTTAAAAGCTGCAATTTGATTGGGCAAAGAACGAGAAGAATAGAGACAAAAGAACAAAGATAATAGGAGACAAAGCAGCTGTGTACTTACTCTACTTTTGTACTTTTTGAAGGGGGCTCAAATGGAGGGCGCTGATTGGTCGGGTGGCAGTGATTATTTTCTAAGAAATATGTCACAAACCAAAGGCGTTAGGGACCGGTGCAGCAGGTAGCGTCAGCACATCGATTGGATACCTAGCTCTACTTAATTTTTGGGTGCTCGATTTTGAAGCATCTCCATGATAAATGGGCATTTTTTCGCCTTTGACTTGAATATGAATACTGATTTTACAGGAAAAGATGTCAAAATTTGGCTTTACAAAAAATATATTATTTCTTTTGAGTAGGTTAGAAGACTGCGCATCATCCCCAAATCGAGCCTCGTTTCCATGCTATAAGGTCACGTGGCCCATGTGCCCTAAATTATTTCTTTATCCAATACTTGACTACAAATACGTATCTTAACAATGTTTGGTGAGTATTCCCTATTCCAGCTTCGTTTCCACACACTTCATAATTAGGGCGATTATGACGGATTATGACGGAAAAACCTGGAAAACGCGCAATTCCAGATAGAGAAGACACAATTTCTTACAATGGCAATAGGTTCCTTGAATTGCGGACTGATTTTCAAAACACAAATAACGTGAGGCCGAAGTGCACATAACCAGATTTTGGCTTTTTAAGTTTATTTTTCCTTGATCATCATTGCCCTGTGTATCAGTTCACGGCTCAAATTTCAATGACACTTTAAAAAAAGTCGCATCAATTTAAAAAAAAGTCGCACTTGATATTTTGTTTGCTATAAGTTACTAAGTACTCAGAGAAATTCTCCGCCTTATTTGATGTAAAATGGGCTTATTTGAAGCATCAAGTCATGTTTTTCCGTCATGTCAATTAGGGCCCCTGAATGGTCTTTGGCGAGCTCTTGCACCCCGTTTTTTATGACCGAGCATTTTTAGTTGTTGAATACTAAATCGCACATCTAAAAATACAATGCGAGCACGGCGGAAAAAACTGCGCGAGCATTAGCCGAAAACTGCGGGCACATCGAAATTTCGGGGACCATTCGGGAGCCCTATAATTTTGAATCCCCCTTATTCCCGTCCTAGCAAGTTCCGAAGTTGCCACCAAAACTTTTCTTGTTTTGTAGGTTTTGTAATAAACATTTCTAGATTGGTGGCTTGCTTTCAGCAAAAAAATCCCACGGGCCCTTGTATTCTGACATTTGCTCCCAGGCGAATAAGGAAGTCTTTATTGATAAAGTTAATGTAATACATTTAGTTATATAATAAACCTATCTGTCTTGTCAGCTTATTCTTCCTTGATTGTCTCCATGGAAACTGTAATTCAAAACATTTCAGGGAGTGCATTCGATTCTTTCTCCTCCTCATGGTCCTGCTCGTCAGTGACGTCACTTTCTGTTGCTTGGTTACCGGAGCTCACTTCAGTGTCTGCGTGACTCTCATCGCTGTTGTGTGACGGCCAATGCTCCTCGTATTCCTGTTCAGCGTCTGAGACTGCGGGCTCAGCACCCGCTGGTGGTCCGTCGATGGATTCCTTGGTAGGTGTTGGTGACGAAGCAGGTTTTGTGACTGCAATTAGAGAAAGAAAGGTATGATTTATTAGGGACCTACCATAAGATATCTCTAAAAAACGTCTGATAGAAGAAAAATCTAGCTTGGCCACCCGACCATTACAAAACAAGATGGCTACCATGACCTAACGAATCGCATAAGAAACACCAAGTAAACGTGATCTTGTGGACAAAGAATATCTTTAAGGTCCCTTGTCAGCCACATATTTGTTCGGATGTTTGTGTGATCACATTCCGAAATGAACACCTAAAACAAAGTTTTAAACTCGATTTCCCAAACTCAATCCAAAATATCAAAATATAGCTTTTTCAGATGGGCCGATGGAAATGGATGCTTTCCCACACTTAGTTTTTTGCCTGACATGGATGACAAAATGGCGGCTGATCGTGACTCTTTAATAACCTACCAGTGCTTTGATCTTTTGGCTTTAGCGGCGCAGGGCTCGGGTCCTTCAGCAATTCATCACCGCCACTCCACCCATTGTAATCATTATCATCATCATCGTCTACGTCGTTATCGTCATCTTCATGATCATTATTGTCCGGAAGCAAATTCATCTGCTGGTAATCCGGGAGATCTTCCGGAACGTCGTCCATATCATTATTTTCTGATAATTTCTCCCGAAGTTTAGCTTCCAGTTTTTTTATATTTCTATCCACCATCTCAACAGCTCTTTCCACCTTCCTTTTATCAACTGCGCCGTCTTTTACTTTCAGAAACTGTCCCACACCTTGAAAATCCGAATAATCTAATTCTTGACTGTCTTGCAACTCGTCGCGCAGCTCTCGTAATCTTTTAAGCGAGTCTTTGGTTTGAACTTTGGCTTTGCCACAGCAGGACTCATCGCAAAACATGTAGCATTGAGGGGTCTGGGGCATACAGGTCTGGCATTGCTGTGGTACCGGATATTGATATTGATACCCCGTATGTTGAAATGCGGGTTGCTGGTATCCCGCATGCTGGTAAAATGGGTATTGGTATCCCGGATAGGTCACGTGAGAGTAAGTTGGTGACGTCACAAGGGGGCACTTGCAACCCGGATTACTGAGCTTCTTTTGACATGGAAAAGAGCACATCGTTTTGTCTTGGAGGAAAGAGAGAAAAAGATAAAATCGCTGTCTTAAAGATAAACTGCAAATGGTAATATCATATAAATTTGGTCTTTTTTAACTTACCTAAGGAGTCATGAACTGAAATATGAAGAAAAAAGGTATAAGTATCTTATTAGTTTGGAGGAGACTGTTAAAGAGTTGAAATTGTAAAAGATGGGGAAGGTTTTTTAATGGCTTAACAAGGAATTTGTTTAAATGTAGCCCAATCTGTGCCCGGTGTGATACTGAGTATACTTTAAAGAGTCCCGCAATTGGTGAGATCTACGAGTAAGAAACGGCTGATATAATTACCTGGTCTATCTAATGTTATACTGACAATCCTCTCTGATTTTCTGAGAAATCGCTGGAATTGCAGAGTAGGGTCCGCGGTGTCCGTCCGGAACTGTAGCTTCAGCTTGACTATCGTGCCTCGTCTCCTGGAAATGATCGAAATAAGACCTTGAAACAAGAATAGCAGTAATTGAACGTGAAAATGAAGGTTATAATACATAGTTGTTAGCTGACTGTTTATTTATTACTTACCCTCCTGGGACAGATAGAGGTCTGTAATGAAATAAACAAATTAATATTTAAAGAGCAACTTAATTTGTTAAACCACTTTGAGCAAGAGGCTGTCATTTTTTACTCAATTTGTCCCTCCTCTTTTCGTACCCTTGCCAGCCTCCCCCTAGTGGAGGTGGGGGGTTGACCCCGAGCCCAGTGAAGGGTGTGTAGTTAGGGGAAGGGGGAAACCCCAAGGAGGGAGTTTGGGGAAGATTAAGCACTGATTTATAAAACATATGAGAGATGAATAGCTAAACGTTTGAGCGCACATTAGCATACAAACCTAACTTCAATTACCATAATCCAGCGCGTGCTTTTTTAAGCTTACACAAAACGAAGCGCGCGCTGCATGTCGGTAGTTGAGGCAGGTTCCCATGGTGAATAGCTTAAAGCTGGAAAGGCCTATTGGTGAAATTCACCTCACTTACATTTCTTTTAAATTATTTTCCAAAGGCAAGAGGGGAATCACATGCCCCCTTTCTTCACACCAACCCCAATTCACTTTCTACGACGATTGCTGTGTTCTGCGCTTGGGGGGCTTACCTGGTGCCAGTAATCTTGACTGTTCGCAATCCACCTCCTACTCGCCCTGAAGGCTTCTGAAGAACCTCCTTAATCTAAAGACAATCAATCCCTCAATCAATGCATCAATCTGTCAATCAACCAATAAGCTATTAACGCCCAGGAGAGCTTAAATTTCCAATATTTTCAATCCAATGTTGCTATATATTGGAACAGCATCAGCAATTTATTTAGGCCTGAGAACCAAACGTTTCTCATTTGTTCATTCATGGGGGTGTCACTACCCCCCCCCCCCCCCCACTGCAACAAACAGGATTGCTTGGTCTTGACATTTTTTTAAAAATTTGCGCCCGATACAAAGAGTCTGATGAATTACCGCAACTTTGATCCCTCTCTGAAGGTCACGGAATGCTTTCGTTGTTCTGTCTCGAAAATTCGGATTCCATCGGAAGTTTTTGTAGAGTATTTCAACTCTAAACGTTGATTTCCCTGAAATAAATCGGGAAACGCGATGGATAACTCAAAGTATTTTTTTTCTGCTTGTCAATTTCTGAGGTAATGATGATGATAATGATGGTGATTCATATTGCGGTGGTAAAATACCGATAATGATGCGATGATGAGGAGGTTACTATGATAATTAGCTAGTAGCTAATGATCATCGAAGCCTACGGTTTGCTCGCACACTACCTTCAACGGGCATCCTACACATATATGGATGCTTCTCAGAGCAACTCTTATCAGACCAGCAGCTGATTGGCTTAGACGTCGTCCAGACAACACAGTTCTCTGCCGCGCCACCATGAGCGTTCACAGGGGCACAGACGCCAAGTTTAAAGTGTAACCCGTCCAGCCAGGCGAAGTGTCCCTCCTGAAGACGGTCACTCAGGCCTATGAAACAAACCATGTGGGAAATCAACAGGCGCGTCCCTGGGATTGGCTAAGGTTGGCTTCGCAGTCATAGGTATCATATGGAAAAAGCATAGTATTTAAAGATTACTTAAATGGCCCCCTTTTTTGGTCGCCAAGGGGGGTTCTCGCCCCCCCCCCCTCCTTCCCCCCTGTGGACGAGCCTGTATAAATATTCATGTGACCTTCATATTTGTTCGGCAAATTTGGGGGACTGAGATATAGGGATTAAATGGATTAGTGAGATAAATATACGACCAAGCGATATAGGTTTTTTTGCCATTCTCCTGTTTGCTTCATTTTTCATCATGTTTGCCTGAGTATTTCTAAATATAGACATTTAATACATTTAAGACATTAAAAAAAACAACGAAAAAATCATCGGTAAGGAACATGGCTAAAAAATTATCTCCAATAATTTATTGAGGGAGGGAGGGAGGGAGGGAGGGAGGGAGGGAGGGAGGGGGAATAGTGCTCACCTATCCACATGTATCCCTGGCCACCGCTCCTCACTTGAAGGTCACGCATGAACTTCTCCTCGTCCTGATTCCGCACAGAGACCAGCGTCGCGTTCTCATTGGCGCATCTTAGCACTGCGTCATCCCACGTGACCGGCGTGGTATGGTACTTGAAGCAGTTTGACCCGAAGCGCGAGTATCCCGCGGGACACTTCGCTGATAAATATGATTGAATTGTTTACCTTGGGACAAAGATTCACTTTCCCCACATATCCCCACAACTGTTTGCGACGCGCGCGGGAAGCCGAGGATAAACTTTGCCATCTTGTTTACAATTTTGACGCCTGTCCTCGGTGTCCCACGCTCGTCGCTAAGAGTTGTGGCAAGATGTGGAGAAGTAGACCAGAGCTTTGAGGCCCTATGGTACTATCTCGTTGCTACGAAACTCCGTTGCTACGAAATGGAAAAGCGCTACATTCCGTTAAATAGACTAAAATCGCCGCGAGACTTCCAACTTGATTCCGTGGCTCAGTGGTTGGCACCTTTGACTCGTAAGCAAGCGCCCCGGGTTCAATCCCCGGTCGAGTCCTTTTTTATTGTTATTTTCTTCGAAACTCCAGTTCTAATTTTTTTTGTTCTTTTTTCCAAGAGATTAAAATAAACTTTCGACATTTTGTAGAAGAAAATGCAATTTTTATATGTTTTTCGAGAATAAAAATAGATGGCGGCCATTTCCGCGCGAGAAAGACACGTTAATTTTGAACATTTTACAACAATTGTGAATTTTTTTCACCCAAACCATTGATATTACTTTTCTTAACAACTTAGCGCATGGGATTTTTGATTTTTGAAGAAATAAAAAAGTTATTACCAAATATGTGGTTTTCGAAGAACATAAATATTCGCCATTTCTCGTGGTGTCAAAATTTCGCAAATCCGGTGCGTGAAGTATTATAAAAAAGTGATGTTTAAATATTTTTGCAAACAAAATATTGTAGATTTGAACAGCTTCTTCGACATGTTTTTATGTTCTGGGCCACGTGACCATGGAAGGGGTCAGATGACGTCATCACTTGTGTCATTTATGTCTAAAAAACTTATGTTGAAAGTTCCAAGAGATTTGACATAAAACAGAAGCTTTTATAAAACAAACAAATTTACCTAGCAACGGACTCAGAAGATAGTACCATAGGTCCTAACAAGATCGCTGTGATTGTTGTAATCATAGGACAAATAGAGGTAACATTAAGCATATCGCTGGGTCATGATGTCCGAAGTTCACTTTGCTATGACCCTTCTACCGATATTGAAGTTGTTCTCTACCTATTCTTTTTTAAACAGAAATTATTTAGTGCACCACAGAACAGGATGGAATCCTCCTAGTAAATAATTTATTAAAACTTTGTCTTTTGTCCTAAAAGGGGTTGGTACATACCAGACATCCGGACCAGGAGGTGATCCAGGGGATCCACCCTCCCCTCTCTCCCTTTCTGGTCCAATAAAGCTATTACGTCTTAGTCGTTACGTCTCAGATGGAAACGAATGTTCTTGAGAAATCACTTTGTCCCCCCCCCCTTCCTTGCTATGACCTGGTGCTTGCGGTCTAATCCTTTAGCTTTCACGTGAATCACGGTCCGCTATATTCAAACGGGGACAGAGTACTCATAACCCAACCCACCCACACGCCCACCCACGGGACAAGATTACTCAAAGAAGTTTTTAAAGAAGTGCTTATCAAGAAGGAGGCTTTTCAGTTGGTCTTACCTTTTGAGCTTGCATCAGTGATAACTGTTGGGTTGATAAACATAAATTAGTTTCTAAAGCTTTCACTACCAGTAATTTCTTAGTAATTTCTTTTCAATATACAACTTTTTTTAGTTATTGCCGCTTCAGCAAATGCGTAAAAAGTATGTGATAATTCATACAAAAAATATATATAATAATAATAGCTTGTAATCATTGTTAGGAGTTTGGCACTCACTCTTTACCGGTCGCACGTTTCTCTTCAGTTCCCCTTTTCGCTTGGGTGAAAAATACGCCACGACATAATACTTTGTGTCAGAAGCTTTCGAGATACCAATCCCGATGCGGTTTGTATTATTCCAGATCATGTTCATGAACGGGCCCGCGTTCCCTGATGCCTGCGGTCTGCACCAGTTGTGGTGCTTGATGGTTGTGTACCAGCTTATTGCGCATGTCTTGGCAAGGTCCCGGATGTTGCCATTAAAGAGACACAGATTTGTGCTGAGCCTGCATTGAACAACCACAAAATATCACAATATGTCAATCAATGGGATTTTCCTCACCAGGTCCTCACGTCCACTCGTAACACGTCCCTCCCCTCCCCTTATTGTCTTGATGGAAGCCTCTGAATCTATAAACAATGGTTTTCGCCTCTTTAATATCAAGGAGCAAGCATATCAATTTAAAACGCCCAAATAGTCGTGTTGGTAAACCAGAAGAATATACAATACACCAAAAAACTGGTATTCGACTGTGCAAAATTTCGTCTTTAATAAGACTTCTTCAGGGTAGAAGAACAGCAAGAGGTGCGCACGAAGGGAAAATTTTGAGTTAACTTCAGTTTCAAATTCCACTGTGCCCGCTGGACATATTGACTAAGGGCTCGCAAGAACAGTACGAGCCTTGGTTTTAGAAGAACCGTTCGCAATTACCAGCGAGATCATATCAAGAATTCACAAGCATGCATTTTAAGCTGCAAGAAATCCTAGTTTATGCGCTTGGAATTTATGCCAACCAAGGTCCGTATAGTATATGCGTCCTTAGTCCGACTTATCAGCGGGTATAGTATAAAACTAAACCATTGAAGTACCAAGTCAAGCGATCTTATAGCTGAAAGAATTTGAGAAGCATTCGAAAAAAAGAAGCTCGCAAAATCGATTACTTTTAGTTTTACTCACTTAGGATTTGCAGCTGAGTTAATGTCGCCTGACTGTCTGTATCGCTCGGCGGCTTTCTGCGCAAGCGCAGTGGCAGTTGGCGAATTGATGAGTGGACCCCCCGCGTGGAGATGACGAAAGTCATTGATGTACGTCAGGAGATCCCTCTGAAATGTTGCTATGGAAACAATAAAAAAATGTAATACTTTGACCACATTAATCAATATTTTTAAATGGCTTAGATGAGCCTGAGGTGAGCGCTTGGGTGACCTGTGATATTCTAAAGCGTTAGGGCCTGGGCTTCAGGGGAAGATCCAGGAGTTTAAAAGAAGAGGAACGGTGCTAGGCTAAAAAACTTTGTTTTTAGATGGTTATTTCGAGATTTTAGCACATTGTGTGCCTTCCAATACTAAATAAAAACAATAATAAAGGTGTGGCTGACAAGGTCACTTAAAGTAATTATTAAGTTTTTCAATGGACTCTCTAATGCACCCCTATTTTTGATCATGAAAATAGTATCGCGAACAAGATTTAAAAATAGATTGTCTATTTTGAGAGGTTCGGTGGAAGAACTTACCTTTTAGTGGAGTTGAAGCCAGCAGGCAAAGGATGATGGGAAAAAGCCTACCTAGCATAACGGTTTGAACACCTTGGAAACAGAAGAAAAGGCAACACAAATCATTATAGATCAAAGATAACTATTTAATAATCTTATAGTGTTCTATGATATAGTAACTGACTCGATCATTGAAGGGACACAAAGGTAGGTTTGAGTCAGTGGAGACTCGGGTTAAAGGGTTTATTGCATTATTAGTGTTCATAGTTTTATTGACTGATCAGGTATAACCCTGGAAGGTTCATCAGACAAAAGCTGTCTATAAAAAACTATCTATAGCAAGGTAACGACATGGTTTTACAACACGGTACAATTGGATTATTTTGTAAGCCTAATATGTTACGAAAGTGTACCTGTTCTTACGTTTGAAGAAAACATAAAAAATACTTTGCTTTGCTTTCTTCCATAAACAGTATTGTCCGTCTATTTATGAAGTGAATTGTATTAGTGGGTTTTTATACTTACCATTCGAATGCGCCTCGATGTATATCTTTTCCAGTAAAATGTCAACTAAAGCGCTATGATCTGTAAAGTCAATTCCTAAAAGCACGAGAGTTCTTATTTATTCATAAGTTCATATGTATGTTTTTGTTTTTGTTAGACCCCTACGAGGAAAAAAACAAAACAAAGTTGGTTTTCGGGTTTTCTTTTGTACAAGAAGCTGGTAGTACCTACAAACCATGAAATTGAAAATAAATATGATTAAAAGCAAAATTCTTATTTTACCAATAATAAATTCTTAAAGAATATAAAAGTATTTATATATCTCACATTTAACATGGGAGCTACTAAGTTTATTTCACTTCATAAATGAAATTAAATAAATGTTCTAAAAGAACAAGAAAAACATAATTTTTTTGGTAAGAACAAAATGTTGGGTTGTAAACAAAAATATTTTCTTAATAACAATATTATCACTTTCAATGTTATTTCATTTCTGTTACAATTCCACTACATTTCTTACCAACAACTCTGAACCATTCGATATTATTTAAGATGGATTTAGGCACTACCTAAAAGCGGAGCCAGCAGCGAACACCTTTTGTGTTGACTGATCGAGGTAGTAGTGGGGGATGAGGGGTCTAGGATCCTGCTCTCCTCATCTTTACTGAGATTAAAAATAACTAAGTTTATTCATTGGCTCAACCAAATGGATGCAGCCCTCATTCAATAATATAGATAATTATGCAGTACATTAAAGTTAACAAAACACAATTTCTGGTGTGAATATGGCTGTAAAAGTTGTCAATAGTCTAATGATAAATTTTCATGTCCCTTAATAGAAGTTCCATTATGAATATTTTTATCAATACAATACTATTACAAGCTTTAGCCTTGTGCAGAATGTCATACAGCATTCCAAAGATTAGATGTAATTTTTATGAACCGATTACGTGGCGATTCTTTTTTCATTTGACTGATTATTAAGAAATATGTCTGGAAATTAAAATCCACAATATCCCTCTTTCACACTGCACATTCTTACTCATAGCGCCGATACGTGCCTACAGCTAGCTACATTATCATCTCTTCACTCTGTTGTCTAAATTGAAGACTTTTAAGGGTGGTTTTCGTTTATTTCATCTGGCATCATTTCTTGAACCTGAAAAATAAAATAACAGGGCATGAGTAGGGAAGCCGGATAGCCAAGCACAAAGTATATCATTCCTTTATATCAATGTTGCCCTGGTGTTTTGCCTCTCCTGGTCAAGCGCAATGAGGTCAGTTAAAGATGTCGCACCCTTTCACATAAAAAATATTTGTTTAACCCTATTCAGAATCTTCGGAAAAAAAATCATGACCTCCAAAGCAAAGCTAGAAATCTAAACTTGATGACATTTCCTTTAATGTATATCTGCGGACATTTTAATGCCAAAGTAATATTGCTCCAGGTTACCATAGCAACCAGTCTTTTACTCATTAGTGTGATTGTTCATATTTTGGTCCTTTTTAATTTAAGTGATTCTTTTGAGTTTATAAACGGTGTCCTACGACGGTGTGGGTAAAAATGATTTCTAAAACTCGTTGGCAAGAATACCACTAAAATTACTAAATGACATTTGCTAAGCCTTAACCAAAAATTGTTGTTTTGGCCAAACGCGATCACTTCCGTATAAGGAATCTAATATAGTCCTTATTTGGAAAAAAACGCATGATTCTTGCCATTTTTAAGGTCGCCGTACCCCAGGTGCTTCGTAAACTTTATGACTTTATTCAGAGAGGAAAAAATTGTGACTATCTTTAGCCAATGTAGAAGGTATCTGAAAAGAAACTAAGATTCTTCGGTACCATTCCAAAAAAAAAAAAAAAAAAACGACGTTTTCTTCATATGATAACAAAATGGCAGTTGTATCTTTGTATCTGTGACTCAGATATTATATAGATGCTGACCTTAATTACACCAATACTATCATTCAAACTACATAATTTTTTTTAAAACCCTAACAGCTAGAAGCAGATTATATATTTTCTATCACCTCGTCATTTTCGTTTTCACTATTCGACCCAGGCTCCTCCTCTTCCCCGCTATCGTTCCCATAGGCCTTGTGGCGCTCGGGGTCGTCCTCAAGGCCAGCGGTTGTCTCTCCATCAATACTTTCGCGAAAGTCTTCCATGGGTTCGGCGCTGGACTCGATGGTCGAAAGATCGATATCGCCGCTTCCATCTTCGCTGTCACGATTTTCATCCTTTTTTAACATTGAAAAAATGTTGTGATGACCAATTATTCCTATAAATTTATTAATAACGTTTTACAGAAATCAAAGTCGCATTAAGAAGTTTGATCAAGTTAGCAAATCTGAGAAATTACCGAGTGTTCTAATGTCATATTCTGTGGTTTTGTTGCGTTTTGTCCAATTTGCGGTGAGGCTTTCTCGCCAGGATGGATATTCGCTTGCATGCCGCAGGCCCCTTCAATTGTAAAGAGAAGAAAACGATAAAAATGATCTCAAACTACAAAAAACTCTTATGCTCTAATGCTGTATGCAGTCTGAGGTCTAATGGCTGAAATAATAATACTAGCTAATGAATATTGTGTTTGCAATGTATAATTTGATTTGGATTCTTACCAACTATGATAGTTAATGCAATCAACATATTGATTGTGATTGCCGTATCCATGTTCGTGCTGAAAAGAGCAAATAACTACCAATTACCTCAAGCACAGAACATCGTTTTTCAACTAATCGCTTTCCCTTAATAAACTGAAAGCGGTCTTGGGCGAGCGCACAAAAACCTTAGAGAAATTAAAGAAAATTAAGATTGCAAAATTTTAGACTCTCAAGATGGCGGCGAGCAAACACACAAACGATGCGGTTCAGGTTTTTAAGGTTTTACGGGGATGATAGGATATGGCATGTTACATTAATGTAGCGGGGAGGGAGGGGTTAGAGACTTATGCCGTAATAAGGAGTATCGGACAAGCGTTAATATTTATAAAAACCTCTCATGAAATCGTCTGCCGTGGGGTTATCTGTAGTCTTTTTATACCACGTGCGTGGATCATTGAACATGGAGGGGGATATCCCTGCGATAGAATCCAGCTTACATATTTAATCTTTCCCATTATGTTCCTCGTATAAATATTAGGCAATACAAAAATCTTACCTTGTAGTAATGAAACAGGATTACCAAAAACGAAAGCGCACAATCAAGCATGAATTATTTATCGTTTTCTCTGTTTTCGTTTTGAGAAGAAAACAACCAGGTAAATAACCATTGTCTGGCGCTATATTTCCATTGTATTTTCATGGTTTTGATCTATTATTTTAGAACGGGGTCAGCAATTAAAATTGCAGGAGATGGTGGTAACTACTGAGAGTCCTTTCTAGCGTCTGCACACAGGTATCTCACAATCGCTTTACCGGGCATTAAAGGAATACCCTATATAGAACCGTCACCCTGTGTTTCCTTTTCCCATTTTTTCCATCAAATCTTTAAATGGACACCTCAGTATAACCGACACTTTATAAGAGGGCGTCGGTTGAATGGAGGACCATAGTTTTTGAGAAGTGTCGATTATCCCATTTATAAACAAGGGGATTGTAGAAAATCTTGCAGTATTTTAAAACCGCGAATAGTCGGCTCTTTTTGTCATATTTAGTACGACTTCTTCAGGTTATTATGATTAATTCAAATCTGCGAGTTTATATGAAATTCCCCCCTCACAACAGAGACAGCGATTATAGTTAAACTTGTGTTAGGTTTATTTGTATTTTTCTGTATTTTCGCATTAGTTCATGCTACACAGTTAATACACAGATAATTATCAAGACATAATAGCATTTCATACCAAATGCAGCCAGCTGGCTTATAAAGCCTTGTCATTTATAGTGATTCAAAATAGAATAAAATAAAATAAAATAGTAGCGATTTTTAATTGACACGCAGCTCCTTTCAACACTACGCCCAAAAAAAACTTTTTTCTTTTCACAACTAAATGGCGTATCTTAAGACTAACAACAAGAAGCTACACACTCCGGGGAAAGCATCGTTGCACCCTCAGATGCGAGTACACATTGCTAATATCCTGAGCCGTTACTTTTTCATGGAAAAAATAAAATCAAATCCAAAGTAACCTAAGAGTTTCCTTTGCATTGAACATATTTACGGGTTTTGTTACATATTTTCAAGGAAGCTTATTCCCCTTTTTAAGGTAGTTTTTTTTTTACTTTTGGTTCTTCGCTAATGATGGCAGCATTTTTTCGGACAGTAACTCGGACAGTGGTGGGCCTGTCGGCAACCACGTACGCAACCGACCGTCTCGGGAGCCTGGTAAGGAGGTGGAGCCATGACAGGGGCCTGGTTCGAGATAGAGTATGCTGCAAAATTAGCGACGGGTCGCGCGGGAGCCTGGTACAGAGGTAGTTGCTGCTGAGGCTGTTGAGGGTATGCCCCCATCGGGCGCGCAAAGGCTTGTGGGAAGGCTTGAGGCGCTCTTTTAAGACAGAAGACGGATTAGGCAGAGTGCGGGATACGATAAATAATTAGTAGGGTTCTACATACGTGTACAATACGGTTAAGTTACGAGATTTGGGTCACGTTTCAGCTAGCTTAACGAGCCCGAAATACGTCACCCATTCTACGCTAAATCTACACAATTGAGGGGTGGAAAATTCAGAACAAATTCATAAGAAGCTTTTCAAATGTTTGTGTCTTAAGATATTCCGTATACAGGACTCGAAAAAAGTAGCATGTAATCTTACAAATAAAAAAGATATATAGGGTATATATGTGATCTTGTATGATAATATTCTGCCGACTTTAACAAAAAGACGTATGTGTACATTTAACGTAGACTGGGTGGAGGTACTGGATTCGGGTCGTGTTTTTGCTACCTATACAAGTCAACATACGGGACCGGATACCCGGTAAAGTACGGGATCCGGGTTATGTTAAACTACCTATACAGAAATGCATATGGGGCCGGGTATCTTTTAAGATACGAGATCCGGGTACGCATACGGTACCGGATAACAAGTAAAAATACACGATTTGGGTCATGTTCTAGCTAACTATACAAGCCAACATATAGGACCAGATACCCGTACGGGATCCGGGTAATGTTTTACCTACCTATACGAGCTCACATACGGGGCCGGATACCCAGCATGGTACGGGATCTGGTTTCCCGCCATCTGTTGCGTCATAGGCGCCTGAGGCATCATCATGGGTGTGGCTGGTATCATAGGTGCGGGGAATGCAGCCGCGCCAAATGTGGTGGTACCAGTACAACATACAGGGTTACACTGACTGGAGCAGGCCGTGAAGCACTGGGACACACACAGACCATCACCTGAGAAACAGAGCATGCGCAAAGGGTCAACTCCCAATCAAACCTGCCGCTGCCTGCTAGCCGCCGGCTCGCATTCG
This sequence comes from Nematostella vectensis, assembly GCF_932526225.1. Taxonomy (NCBI): domain Eukaryota; kingdom Metazoa; phylum Cnidaria; class Anthozoa; order Actiniaria; family Edwardsiidae; genus Nematostella; species Nematostella vectensis. The sequence goes on along the minus strand of NC_064048.1, from coordinate 9,626,959 downwards.
GAGTAGGAAATGCTTTGTTTTACCCTTGCCCAAGAGGATTCCAAATATTCAAAAACAAAAAATAATTCAGACTGGCCCAGATGTTGACTGATGATGACTGATGATGTGCGATGATGACTGATGATAAGCGATGATGACTGATGTTGACTGATGATGACTGATGATGTGCGATGATGACTGATGATAAGCGATGATGACTGATGTTGACTGATGTTGACTGATGATGACTGATAATAAGCGATGATGACTGATGATAAACGATGATGACTGATGTTGACTGATGTTGAATGATGTTGACTGATGTTGACTGATGTTGACTGATGATGACTGATGATGACAGATGACGAGCGATGATATGACTGATGATAACTGATGTTTTGTATGACTCGGTAGTGAGCAGGAGTTTGAAATGGGGCGAAGTGTGGTCGGTCTCGTTCAAAAGAAGGGCTGACCCAGCAGTGACACACACCTCCATTGACCAGCTCGACGGAAGATAGAGTGGCATTGTGTTTGCTCTTCGGGCTCAGGCGATGCTGGTTATTCTCGAGGTATCCCGCGAGAACAAGCCCGACATTCGGGTCATCTTTGGGGTTATGCTTTTGAAAGACTGCTACATCTGAAGACCCATCGGGGTTTGTACTGAAAAGAGAAATCATTCGCGTGTTACATATAGAACCACTACCCTACTATTAGGATAGAGCTTTTAAGGTTTGATTAGAGCTCTGAAGATGGATCATACAACCACAGGAAACCCGCTTCTAAGGTTGGATGATAACTCTGTAAATGGATCATACAACCACAGGGAACCCGCTTCTAAGGTTGGATTAGAACTCTGTAGATGGATCATACAAACACAGGGAACCCATTCTAAGGTTGGATGAGAACTCTGTAAATAGGTCATATAAGCACAGGAAACCCACTTCTAAGGTTCGATAAGAGCTTTGAAGATCGATCATACAACCTTAGGGAACCCACTTCTAAAGTTCGATTGGAGCTCTGTAAATGAATCATACCAACACGAGGGGGGGGGGGGGGGGGGGTTTACGGTTCATTTGGATGTTTTCTAACTTTGCGATGTATTTTTAATATTTTATTTCGAATACATTAGAAAAAAATACATAGAAAAAAAGGTCCAAAAATAATTTTAGAGACTCGTAATGATGACTATGAACGATTATGAATGATTAACGAATATTTCGGTAGTTTGCGGAGTGGCAGGCCGTGGAAGACACTTGCAAAATTTGATGCAAAATTTGTCGCATCTGTCGCGGCCTTTTTCTCTCTTTAGCGCGTTGTAACGCCAAATCGCTAATGCAAACGAAAAGCAACCCCTTTTTTTGTCGCAGCGCTTTTGCAAAGGTTTCAAACATGTAAAAAAGTTTGATTAGCGCGCGCGAGAAAAATCGCCGCGACAGTTGCGACAGAAATTGCATCTAATATTGCAAGTGTCAACCGCCCTTTACTACTCACTTGACGGATTCACCAACAAACTCAGGTCCTCCACCTGGCCCTTCACTGAATGCTTGAGTGTAAGGCATCTTGATCTGAGATAATGCGAAAAATTAGCGGTAAGATTGAGTGATTGTGGGTCTCAACTGATTGCTTGAGCGGAAGGCATCTAATAAGCGGTACGATTGAGTGGTTGTGGCCCTTCACTGAATGCTTGAGTGTAAGGCATCAAATAAGCGGTAAGATTGAGTGGTTGTGGCCCTTCACTGATTGCTTCAGCGTAAGGCATCAAATATGCGGTAAGATTGAGTGGTTATGAGGTTCGACTGATTGCTTGAGCGTAAGGCATCAAATAAGCGGTAAGATTGATTGATTGTGGGCCTCGACTGATTGCCTTAATGAGAAGAGAACCCTTGATGTGAAAGTTATAAAATCGTTAACAACGCTTAGTTATATGGCCAAGACGGCGGCTTTGGGGGCCTTTTATTTGGCGATATAGGTGTCGTGTGATTCTACATTACAGAATTTTCGAGGTGTTTTTTTTTTCTTCGCAGGTATGGGTTCCATAAAAAGCGAATATCTTTAATTCTACAGATCTGTGCATATTCATTTGTTTTCGTTCAATCGATTTAGTACTGACCACTTTCTTGACGAGTTCGGCTAGGTTCTGAGGTGTTCCGTCTCGGGCTACCGCCTGCGCTTGACCCTGACCTTGGCCTTGGGCTTGACCCTGACCTTGGCCTTGGGTAATGTTATCTTTCTGCACGTGGACTGTGATCTTGTATGTCAGGTTGCCTAAAGTAACAGCAAATGCATTGTATTGCCATCATGCAATCCTCTCCCCTCCCTCTTCTTTACCTCTGACAGGCATCATTCCCCCTCCCCTCCCCCTACCTCTGACAAGCATCATTCCCCCTCCCCTCCCTCCTCTTTACCTCTGACAGGCATCATTCCCCCTCCCCTCCCTGTTCTTTACCTCTGACAGGCATCATTCCCCTCCCCTCTCTCCTACCTCTGACAGGCATAATTCCCCCTCCCCTCCCTCCTCTTTACCTCTGACAGGCTTCATTCCCCCTCCCCTCCTTGTTTTTTACCTCTGACAGGCATCATCCCCCCTCCCCTCCCTCTTTTTTACCTCTGACAGGCATCATTCCCCCTCCCCTCGCTCTTCTTTACCTCTGACAGGCATCATTCCCCCTCATCCTCCCTTCTCTTAACCTCTGACAGGCATAATTACCCCCCCTCCCCTCCTATTACCTCTGACAGGCATCATGCACACAGATGGTATCTTGTCCGTGCATTTGCGATCCGCCCATCCCGTTCCCTCTGCTCTGGTTTCCATGGCGACACAGTCCTCGCCAACACCGGTTGGCTCAGAAGGAAGGAACTCGTGGAAGTTGACGGGCGCGCCGTTCACCCACGTGTATCTACTCTCTGTTTGGTGGTCATGGAAACCGATCCAGGCCTCCTTACCGCCTGTAGGAACATTAACAAAGTAATGGAAAGTAATAGAAAAGATATAGAGATAGCAGACTAGGGAGGATAAACTAGATAGGTGGCTGCCTTTTGCACTTCCATGCGGCAACTCCAGTCTACTTCCGTCGGGCCGACGTAAAACTCAACCGACAAAAGACAAACAAATCTATTAGAATCCGCTTTAAGTTATCAGCCACATCCTCCTGCCTGTACAATTTTCAAATATATTTTTGGAGTTTACCGTTTAAAATCGGATATTGTTACGTAATTGACCGGAAGTAAACTGCTGACTATGCCGCTTCAAGCAGCTGTTGCTTTATCCTGTTCATGGTTAACCACAAACATTAAACCTTTCCATGGGTTAGATGATTCTTTAACGCAAACTACTGTAGACGCGCAACTAATGACACAGACCCTTTAACCAACTAGAGTGGCCTACGCGAAACTCAAAACCCATGCTTACATCTGATGGCACCGCACCTTTAAGTAACTCACCAATAAGGCCGCTGACGAAAGTGTTTTGCTCCTTTGTCTGAACGGATGCAAGGGATGCGCCCTTTTGTGCACATTGGGCGATGGCATTTTCCCAGGTCAGTGGTGTTTGTTGATGGAAGAAGCAAGAACGTTCGTTGCGGACGAAGTCAGCCGGGCATTCACCTATGGGAGGAAAAAAGGTTTTATCAGTTATTTAGGTCCATCTACGTTAATCAAGGTAGTGAAGCTTTCGTTCTCACCGTTTTCGCTTGGCTCGACAAGATCTGCAACAATACAAAAAAACAGATGTTATTAAAGAATGATTATAATTGTAGATACATCGCTTTTTTCACAAAAATAGAAAAATAACAATCTACTGATGAAGTCTGATACGTTATTGACGGTATTTGATTAAAAATCAAATCGTTTAAATTAGCCGATGGAAATGGATTTTTTGAGTCATTTAGCATTGATCAGGAGCATAAAACCTTTGTTTGCTTTTTTATCATCTGCTTCTTCATACCCGGATTTATTATTATTTTTTTTTTTGCCATCAATTCACAACCTTTTATAAAAGTTTGAAATATTAAAGCCAGAAAAAAGTTGTAAAGGGTTTGAGGCCCAGGAATTAATTACTCATAGTTTCAATTAAACAGTCACATCTAAAAATGGCATCTTGATTGGTGTTCTCTTAGATAACAAATTCTTGGATTTCTTAGACACAAGTCCAGTAGATGCGCGTAGTTTCACTGCTAGTAATTTAAATATTGCTAGTGAGAGTGAAGCAAGAATTATCTCACTAATAATATTCGAAAACAAGAAAGTTAACTAGAAGCGATAGCATGCTTTTTTGGTATAATGAATTACTTTACTTAAAGATCCGCAAGTTATGTACCTTTGACAGACCCCACATTGTCTTTCATGTTCTGTTCGCTGCTTGGAGGATCGATATAAGCCACGACGTAGAATTTTCCGGACGGGCTTCGCGCCTTTGCGATACCAACACGACGACCCGACTTCCATATGAGTTGGACGAAGCTACCGGCCTTCCCAGGTACGACGGGCTCGGCCCAGTCGTAGTCCTATAAATCGCGAAACAAAAAATATATTTAGGGTTGCCTTAATCCCTATATATTAACGCTATTCACAACGGCTTTCTTCCAGAAGTCGAACAACAACATGCATTATGTATCTGACGAATGGCGATAAGGCGCTGAACATTTCATATCTTATTGGGAGAAAGTAACATCTTTATCGTAGCCAGTTGGGCAGCCCGATTTGCTTGCCTTTACGTCAAGAAGTATAAAAAAACGCATGTTTATACAACTTTACTCTTATATTCGATTTGAACTCGAAGACACATGGCATGGCTAGGCAAAGGTCCTGAATGGCGGCCAGAGGCGATTTTGTACCGACGTGGTATCGAATAGACAATAAATAACCGATCAGATACCTTCGCTGTCTTGTACCACTGCCCGACACATTGCTTTGCTAGGTCCAGATCCTGAATGGGGTCCACTCGGCTGCAGATTAGCGCACCATAAGGCGAGTCGGTATCGATGCCTTCCTTGTCAGACGCGGCAATCTTATTGGCCCATTCTTGCGCTTTCTTTGTGATAGTCTCATCCGTGACAAGTGGGCCGGCGCCGTGAATGAGGCGGACAGAGTTCATCGATGTTAAGAGAGGGTACTGGATCATTCCTGAGAACAATGGAGAGCATTCGATTATAGGTGAATATTAGGACACAAGGGACGACACCATGGATGTGTTAACAGAGGGTACTGGAACATTCCTGAGAACAATGGACAGCATTCGAATATAGGTTAACATTAGGACACAAGGGACGACACCATGGATGTGTTAACAGAGGGTAACTGGGACATTCCTGGAGAAAAGCGACGATAGACGGGTGTAACTTCTCGCTGATGTTTTGTAACGATTGCGATGATGATGGTAATGAAGGTATGGATGATGATGATGATGACCACCACACCCCCCCCCCCCCCCATCCTCCTCCAATCGCCAAATTCGCAAGGAAGTATTAAAGAAATGTATAGGAGCTATATTCCTCAGATTTGACACCCGCCATATGTTTTAGGCTTCCCTCCTCTATTTGGTAGCCCCTACCCACCTTCGTGAAACCCTGAAATCCGCCATTGTAGTAGTGTTGTAGGTGATGACGAGAATGATAACTATTATGATTATGATGATATTTATAGCCTTAATAGTTACCACTAACATACCTGTTCCGCCGTTGGGCTTGGGCGTGGTCGCCACCGTTGGTCCGTTTGTCGCGACTCCTTGAGTTGTACCACTTGAAGCTAGAAACATCGAGAAAAAGGTTGGATTACACGTGAATCCCATGACAGGGATTATATCTGCCTTCTTGCCTCACCCTCTTCCCTATCTATCCCCCCCCTCTCTCTCTCACACTCTTCTTAAAAAAATCTCTTACAAAATTTAAAAAGGAAGTGCTTTGAGAACAATAGAATTTGGCCTGAAATTATGTACCAACGTAACATTTTATTAAAGAACAGCGTACAAACATCACATAAAACAATATTACAAGACAGAAATTTGCCATGAGATCATTAAATGTGCATTGATAGAGGGTATGGATTGAAAATGAGAGTATTCGATGAATTAATTCATAAAGCGAGAGAGAAACTCTTCGAGAGATGATGAGGAAGTGTCTTTGAGGAAAAGCAAATGACGCATGTCGTACTTTCAAAAGATCTAACGCAAGCGTTACGTTGAATCATCTAATAAAAAAAATCGTATTTATGACTTCAATCGCCGATTTTCGTCTGCCTTTAAAGTTCGAGTAAACAAGGTTCTTAAAGTTCAACTTGGCTCTCAAATTGATGTTCTCAAAGTTCGAGTTTAAGAGGTTCTCAAAGCTCGAGTTAACGAGGGTCTACAACGGTTGCATTCAAGACTATTTCTAAGACTTTTTCTATCTTTCTAATCATGCTATCAAGGACAAGAAGATGTACGAGTGGATGCATGATTACGAAGGACGAGGTGGGTGGGGATACCTGTTGGCCCAGTACTCGATGCAATGGGCTGGGTTGTCGGTGACGGTGGTGCTACGAATGATTGACAGTAACAAATGAGACATGTGAGTTGATTACGGCACAAATAGATTACGTGTTAATGTGACATGACTGTGTAACGGCAGAGTCGCGTCAAATTCCTCTGTTAGATTGTGTGGTAGGTGATGGTGGTATGCCGGTGGTAGATGTTGTGGTGGGTAATGGTGGTATACCTGTGGTAGATGTTGTGGTGGGTAATGGTGGAATACCTGTGGTAGATGTTGTGGTGGGTAATGGTGGTATACCTGTCGTAGATGTTTTGGTGGAAAATGGTGGTATACCTGTGGTAGATGGTGAAGTGGGTGATGGTGGTATACCTGTGTTAGACTGTGTGGTGGGTAATGGTGGTATACCTGTGGTAGATGGCCATATTAATATTTGGGTGACCTTAAATCTCGCTCGGCCAATCTCTTGGAGGCCTGGGTCTAAGGGCTTTTCAAGACTTGTGTGATAAAGATTTGACCAAGCGATAAAGTTTTTTTGACACATTTTTGCCTCGAGTCTCAAATTGAAAGGAATCAGTATTTTTCACCATGTTTTCTTGAGATCACGGAGCGGGAAAACTTTAGCTCTTCTAAATATGGGCATCAATGCCCATATAAGGCAATGCATACGAAGGACACTATCCGTGGGGAATATGTTTGATATGTGGTGGGTGATGGTGATATGCCTGTGTGTAGTGGGTGATGGTGGTATACCTGTGGTAGATGGCGTGGTGGGTAATGGTGGTATGCCTGTGGTATGGTGTAGTGGGTGATGGTGGTATACCTGTGTTAGACTGTGTGGTGGGTAATGGTGGTATACCTGTGGTAGATGTTGTGGTGGGTAATCGTGGTATACCTGTGGTAGATGTTGTGGTGGGTAATGGTGGTATACCTGTGGTAGATGTTTTGGTGGGTGATGGTGGTATACCTGTGTTAGACTGTGTGGTGGATAATGGTGGTATGCCTGTGGTAGATTGTATAGTGGGTGATGGTGGTATACCTGTGGTAGATGTTGTGGTGGGTGATGGTGGTATACCTGTGGTAGATGTTGTGGTGGGTGATGGTGGTATACCTGTGTTAGACTGTGTGGTGGGTAATGGTGGTATACCTGTGGTAGATTGTATAGTGGAAAGGTGGTATACCTGTGGTAGATGTTGTGGTGGGTAATGGTGGTATGCCTGTGGTAGATGTTGTGGTGGGTAATGGTGGTATACCTGTGGTAGATGTTGTAGTGGGTAATGGTGGTATGCCTGTGGTAGATGTTGTGGTGGGTAATGGTGGTTTGCCTGTGGTAGATGTTGTGGTGGGTAATGGTGGTATGCCTGTGGTATGGTGTAGTGGGTGATGGTGCTATACCTGTGGTAGATGTTGTGGTGGGTGATGGTGGTATACCTGTGGTAGATGTTGTGGTGGGTGATGGTGGTATACCTGTGGTAGATGTTGTAGTGGGTGATGGTGGTATAGCTGTGGTATGGTGTAAGGGTAATGGTGGTATACCTGTGGTAGATGTTGTGGTGGGTGATGGTGGTATAGCTGTGGTATGGTGTAAGGGTAATGGTGGTATACCTGTGGTAGACTGTGTGGTAGGTTTTGGTGGTATACCTGTGGTAGATGTTGTGGTGGGTGATGGTGGTATAGCTGTGGTATGGTGTAAGGGTGATGGTGGTATACCTGTGGTAGACTGTGTGGTAGGTTTTGGTGGAATAGCTGTAGTTGCGGCAGTTGATGGGGTTGCAGGAGATGGAGGTGCCGCAGTCGATGGCTGCTCTACACTCAGTACAAACATGGAAACGCGAGAATGTATATCGGTATTAGCGGAAATCACATATGTAATGTTTGAAAGTAATCCAATCAAAATAGAGAGCCAACATTGACAAAAACGTCAGTAATGAGCCTTGAAATGAAGCTTTGACACATTTTCTATTACAAAATCGGAAATTTATGGACAAGCCGTTCACTCATGCAGAGCATGCAAAGACTGATTTTACCTGTTGTTGGAGGACACGGGATGCAGTCTGTGCAAAATTAGAATTGGATTTCATATTATTGAAAATAAGTGATACGAATAGAATAATAGCATTTGACTGATCTATACTTATATTCTTATACGCGTTGTCATTGCCAGGGTCGCTGATAAGCACATAGCGCTATATTATTCATTCTTCAAGTTTTTAAAGGCCTACATTTTGTCTCGAAATGGGAATAAAGAATTGCATATCATAAGCTAAAGGGTCATGTCGCAAAATCAGAACTCGCATTGAAGATGATACGTTGATAAAATTAATAAAATTAAATAAAGAGCCTGCCCGGAATGGAAAAATAATAATAATGTAAAGCAAAATTCAAGCAAGGCATGCTGGATAGATCGTGCATGCGTATACCTGGATCAAAGAGAAGGCAGACCTTGACGCAATCTGAGAGATGAAAGTGCGGGAAAGGCGAGTGAGGGATGCATGGCGTATGACGATGATGTTGAAATAAAAGTGTGGAAATAATGGAAACAAAACCATCGTCAAGATAAAATAGTAATCAAAATGATGATGACTACACCAATAAGCAAAGACGAGAAAAAATATAAGTAGCGAAAAATGATAAGGGGATACCCAGTAGGGGCGTGGCTGTGCCCCCCCCCCCAAAAAAAAAAATGTTCTCTTAATGTTTCTGTATTGTGCCCCTTAATTTTACATGGCCTGCTACGGATCTGCGATGTTATGACAACAACAACAACAAAAACAGCAAAACCACAAAAGACAAGAAAATAAGGGATGAGGGAATGAGGGAAGAAATGACACCTGTGACGTACCTGGAGCAGCAGTGGAGCCGGGGGCAGCCGAGGTGGGTGCAGCTAGAAAATAAAACAGGATAATCCTTCATAATTATCATCATCATCATCGTCATCGTCATCATCATCATTCTATCACTATCGTCCTCCTCATTTTTCTCCTTACTTTAATCGCCGCAATCATTATTTATTCACACTGTCGTTAAAGACTTTACATCAAATAAAAAGCTCGAAACATTTATATTTACGCCTGGATACTCATAAAAAAAATAATATAGAAAGAGCCGATCAGGGCAATCGCTTGGGTCCATAATAATTTACTTGCATGCATTACTAAGCACCCAAACAAACACAAGTTTTTAGCATGGTTACTTTCGCAATCTTTACTTATGAGAATTTTCACTTACCCGTAGATGGGGCAGCCTTGGGTGTAGCTCCTATTACAAAAAAATAAAATAAAAGTAATGCTCTTAACTACAACGTATCAAACACTGACATCTTTATACTATTTCAAATTTCCCTTGTCGCCAAACTAAATTAAATAATAAAAGAATAATAATAAAATAGTTGAAAAGGAAAAAGATACTTAGCGTTAACAATTTTAGATTGAATATGACGCAATGTAGCCTAATAAAATACGCGTTGTAGTATTATGGAATTAATGTTAATGATTATGTCAAGTTTGTGGTCATAAAGACCACGAAGATGATGACAATGATTCAATTGATGATCAATAACAGCGTTGTTGGTTAGGTAGGCTGTGCACAAATAATTAACGATCTCTAGCGAGGAAGATTATGATGATTATTATAATTATGATTGGTGTGTGGTCACGTAATTTGGTGAGAAATTTATAACATTTATAAGAACGTCTAATTTTCAGTTGAGGCTGGGCCGTTCTCATTTTTCTCACACTGACATTGTTCTTAACGATGTTCTTAATTTTTAGTGCTTATAAAATCTAGTGCCCAATGAATTATTAGAAAAAAAATTACACAAATGACCAATAGCAATACTATTTGAGGTTGTTATTGATGAACATAATTTGACACTGCATTTTAGAACACACCAGACTAATAAAGTAGTATTTTGCTGATATTTGAGCCTCGGCATGTTCTTAGCATGTTCTTAAAATTTGTTGAAATCTCAGCCCGAACTTTCTTACAGGAAAGGATCTTATAATAACGTGTACCGATGTTTGACGAAGATGATGATGATTTTTCTAATTATGAAAAAAATGCGTGTGTCATGGAATGAAGTGTGTGATTACCGATGTGTGGTGGCTGTGGTAACGATATCGCTGCTGGTTTGGGGGCCTGAGCAGGCTTTGCTGTTGTGAGAGGAAAGTGACTTTTTTAGTTATCAGTGTAGTTAACTGGTGAAAAACATTAGTTAATACTTACAAAACAAGACAAAACAGTTTGTGGTAATATTACATAGCTTTTAAATTATATCAAAACATATACTAAGATGACAGTGTTAAACATGATGATCAGATAAGCACCATGTCAATGATAAGGTTACTCTAGCTTAAAGGTGCCTGCGTGGTGGTGCTAAAAGAGTTGATTGTGTGATGGCATTACTAGAGTTGATTTTGTGATGGTGTTAAACGAGTTGATTTTGTGATGGTGTTAAAAGTGTTGATTGTGTGATGGTGTTAAAAGAGATGACACGGTTAATTACCGGGAGCTTTTGGTAATGTTGTTTGTGGTTGTTTCGGTGGCGGCGGTGGAGCTTTGGCGGCAGCTATGAGACGACGAAGACATAAGACATCATGAGATGATCTTGAGCACAAATTGATAAATGCATAGACCAAGATTGCTATATCATGATTATAGTAATCATTTACGTGATGTGTTATTTTATGGTTATGATAATGAAAGTGGTGATTACCAGGAGCTTTTGGTAATGTTGTTTGTGGTTGTTTCGGTGGCGGCGGTGGAGCTTTGGCGGCAGCTATGAGACGACGACAATAGATATAATGAGATGATATTGAACAGAAATTGATAAATGCATAGACCAAGATTGCTATCTCATGATTATAGTAATCATTTATGTGATGTGTTATTTTATGGTTATGATAATGAAAGTGGTGATTACCAGGAGCTTTTGGTAATGTTGTTTGTGGTTGTTTCGGTGGCGGCGGAGGAACTTTGGCGGCAGCTATAAGACGACGAAGTAAAGACAATAAATATTATGAGATTATTGAGGTACCGAAGGACACAGAGGCCGAGTTCTAGGTGATACATGCACACAGCAAAATTGTTATTTACGATGTTAATGAATAGGGTGCTTGGGACAAAGATAAGATTATTTTAGTTATGATGATGATGATAGTAAATCATGCTTGTGATTGTGTTATTCTTATGGTGCTAGTCATAACAATCCTTTTAATGACGAGCCCGACAGAGCAAAAAAAAAAGGCAAGTTTTCCCAAAATAAGGTCCGGTTAACTTCGGTAAGCTTGAATTTTTGCATAGAGGTTCCTTATGTTATGTAAACCAACACACAATAAAGTTTTCTTGTAATGGGTTCGTCTTCGAGATATGAGGCTTGAAGTGCAATTTTCAAATGTTTAATGTATGAATTCTCCTCGTTTTTAGGGAGAAGTCGCGATCTGATCAGAAATTAAGACAACTTTGCTTGCTAATATCTCCTTAATTTCTTTAAAATTTGGAATTAAGCTTTTGGTCAGAGGGAATCCTTGTATGCGGAATCTTGAGCTTATATATTGAGAATTGGAAAATTTCATGCCATTTTTTTTTTTGCTCTGTCGACGAGCACATGATTATGATTTGGCTTCTGTGGTGTTTGGTAGTGATACTGATGATTTTCTTTATGATGGTGTCGACATGATATTAATAATGACGATAACTATCGTGAATGGAAGTGTCTTATGGAAAAGAAAGACTGAATCATGGCGGCTATGATACACGTGTTACCCATGTGGTTACCAGATGAACTTGGCAACGCAATGGCTGCTGGTTGCTGAGATGCTGGTGCTGCAACATAGCATGGTACAATGGTTGATGGACAATATGTAAAATAAAACACTGGGTTGATACAAATGTGATGATATGCGATGGCAAACAAACCCATATCAATCAATGCCTGTCGTTTTTTTCTAAATAGCCTATACGAGCCTGGGCAAGCATGAAATTTGTGATATTCAGTTTAGGCCTCTTTCCATGATGGCGGTCAACAAAAATATAGAACACACTAATTCCGGTTAGTAGAAGTGGAAACTCTCCACATGCAAGTTCGAAGGTAAAAAAAAAAAAAATGATGCAGACTTTCAGAAATGTAAAATGTCCAAATCAGGAATTGAGCAAGCGAGATAGAAAAAAGACAGGTTTCAAGACATATCAAACACGTGTGGGAGACTGGGGCGAGCACGGGGGACACCCTGTTACAGTGGAAAACGAGGGATCCTGGGGCCTATTCAAAACGACTGCCATAAAAGACAATAACATAAAAACAAAATTTTCTGCAAGTTTACTTGAAATCTTCCAACCGAGACAACGTTAGCGGCCGAAAATACAAGAACATTATTGAAGCGGACGTATCTTTATATGGTATGCCATTTCCTTATGGGGCAGATCCAGGCTGAATGAGAACTTTTAAAACATTTTCTTTTTAATGGAAAGCAAGGATTATATGATGGAACTAATGAAACAGCTGATCACCAGGTGTTTTTGGGGGCTTTTTAGGTGGATAACCAGGTGGATTTGAGGGGTTTTTAGGTGGATTACCAGGTGGATTTGGGGGCTTTTTAGGTGCTATGACGGCGTGATTGGCTCCAGGGGGAGGCATGGGCGCTGTTAAATGAAGAAAAGTACAACGAAGATTATACAACAACGCCGATAGAGATGATGATACTTATGATGATGATGATGATGATGATGATGATGATGATGATGATGATGATGATGATGATGCTTATGGTAATGATGATGATGATGATGATGATGATGATGGTGATGATGATGATGATGATGGTAATGCAAATGATGATGATGATGCTTATGATGATGATGATGATGGTGATGATGATGATGATGATGATGATGGTAATGCAAATGATGATGATGATGCTTATGATGATGATGATGATGGTGATGATGATGATGATGATGATGATGATGATGGTGATGATGATGATGATGATGATGATGATGGTGATGATGATGATGATGGTGATGTTGATGGTGATGATTTAATGATGATGATGGTGGTGATGATGATGATGATGATGATGATGATGGTGATGATGATGATGATGATGCTTATGATGATGATGATGATGGTGATGATTTAATGATGATGATGATGATGGTGATGATTTAATGATGATGGTAAAAATGATGATGGTAGTGATGATGATGATAATGGTGGTGGTGGTGGTGGTGATGATTATGATAATGGCGATGATTATAATAATGATGATGAAGATAATTATGATGATTATGATGATGAATATGGTGATGATGATGATGGCGATTATGAGGGTGACTTCAATTATGATATTGATAATGATTAGAATGCAGCTATTGGCGTAAAAGCGGTGATTACCAGGGGCCTTTGGTAATGTGGTTTGTGGTTGTTTCGGTGGCAGAGGAGGAGCTTTGGTAGCAGCTATAAGCAACGAAGTAAAGACCATGAGTATATTGAGCTATTTAAAGAAAGGGATACGATTAATATGACTGGATCATTAATGAGGCTAAAGGTGCATTTCCATGTGAAGATCAGTGAGATTTGTCAACACTTTTAGAAATAAAGGAATGAAGAAAAAAGCTACTCACCTAAGTTTCTATACTTAGTTTCTATATGTTAATATTCTAACAAATGTGCAACCAATTTAGTTTTAATGTAACAATTTCGAAGGGTTGACTTGTTCGTGGATCAGCTAGGGCGTGTGCCGATAAGTTGAATATGAAGGAAGGGGGGCTATTTCTTTACAGAAAATGGATTCTTAATACGTCATATGGGATTTCTAGCTTTTGGAATCGTATTTTTCTAGCCTGACAAAATGGTAGGTACAGACTCTTTTAGATCTAGAAATATTACCGTTCGTTGTCGGTGGCTGTGTCGCGGCAGAAGGCGTGGTTGCTGGAGCCTTTGCGCTGGTTGCTCCCGGTGTGGCGCCAGGCGTGGGAGGAGCTTTTGTGGCGGGTGCATTAGTAGAGGGTGCGTTCGTAGCGGGTGCATTAGTAGAGGGTGCACTAGTTGTGGGTGCATTTGTAGCGGGTGCGTTTGTAGCGGGTGCGTTTGTAGCGGGTGCATTTGTAGTGGGTGCATTTGTAGTGGGTGCGTTTGCAGTTGGTGCGTTTGTGGTAGGTGGCGCCGTTGTCGGGGCTGGTGTTGTCTCAGTTGCTGAAGATGTTGTGGGAGCAGCGACTGTGAAACATAGGTGTGATTGAATATGGTTAGACACCTTACGCTATCAGGTAAAAGATAAAAGGTCTGCTTAGCAAGCGCGATAGGCTGGGGTTAGGTCGTCAAAACGTAGCAGTCTACAGCATTTTACAGAGAGCTGGTGCTCTTTGTAAGCGCGGCAAAAGACAAGCTATTAGCAACAGAATCAAATGAGCGGATATCGCATCGCTACCTCATCCAGGGGTACGGAATTACAAATCGTAACTGCGCACTAAAGAAGTTACCGTAACAATAGTCGCCTACCTTCAAATTATACACACAATAGTGGACTTTGCCCTAGAAATCTTGTGAACGTTTGGGTGGCAAATTCAAGCCAATGTAAACATAGAAATGACTGCGACCGTCACACCAGAGAACGATGAAAAAGTAAAATATTTAAATAAAATTTAATACTTTTCTAAAATATATATATTTAGGCCTTTATTCGTAAGGGCTAAATAAGTTGCTTTTTGTTGTAGTTATTTTGCCGCTAAAAGTCTGAGAGCGAGTTAGTTTGCCACCCAAAAAATCACGTGATCTCTTAGAGCAAGTCGCCCATTTACTTTTTAGGGTCAGTACGCAGCTCTTACAAGCTGCAATTTGATTGGGCAAATAAACAATATCCGCACCTCGACACAAAGAACGAGAAGAATAGAGACAAAAAACCTCCTTTGTAGAACAAAGATAATAGGAGAAAAAACAGCTGCGTACTTACTCACTTTTTTCATCAATGCTGTCTGTTCTTATCGTTGTCCTATGCTATTCGGAAAACGACGGCTCCGAGTTTAGACAATGGCTAAGACGGCTCCGATATTAGGCAGTAGCTAAATATATATAATACCATAACAATACCTGCTGGTGCGGGTTGGCTGACCATCTTCTTCGTGGGGTTGGAGAAAACCCTCTTGAGCTTCGAGTCACTCGCCAGCCATTCCGAGGCTTTAAAGTCGAACTGGTTTCCTGCCGGGTCCGTAACCGTGAACTGATTTGAATAACCACATAATATAAGAATAAAACACAAAGAGTGAAATGATAAAAAATGGAAATAATACTATTGTGTTTTTTTTTTCATAGGGCTCAAAGCATCACCCTTATGAAGCTAAGATGCTAAAGGTGATGGCTGACAAACGATCAACAAGGAGAACTGTTATATTCGAAGATGTAACCCCCCTAATTTTTCAAGGCCTGCTACGTACGGCTCTGTAACATAATTAATGACAACAACCAGCAATTATGACGATTATAAAAGTGATGGACATAAATAGTGCAACAAGAATCAGCGTTAGCTTTGCTACCTTTTTAAGAAACCATCCTGGCGCGGGTCCCGAGTTATCGTTAATGACTGTAACTCGTTGAAGTTCGCCAATATCCCTAGCTTTGACCTTAAACGTCGACAACCTGCGCAGTGGTAAAATGGATTAAAGAATTTAAGACTTAATGCATACGTCGAACCGAACTTAAAGCCGCATTGTCACCAGTTTACTTCCGGTCGATTACGTAACAATCTCCGATGATTTTTAACGGAAAACGCGAAAAAAATTGAAAGCAGTGTGCTTATTTAAAGTTTCTTTGAGGATTTGATTGATAATTTAAAGCGGATGGCCTGTTTAATATCTCGGATATTAATAGATTCTTTTGTCTTTTAACGGTTGAGGTTTCCGTCGGACCTCCGGAAGTAAACTGGTGACAATGCGGCTTTAAACCGAATCAATTTAATAACTGGTGCGAGTCTGAGTCAAGCCTCCAGTGGAGGCATACGTCGACCCTATTTCTCAGGAGACAATACTTTTAAAATAATCGAATTCATACTTTCGTGGAGCTTGCCCTTAAAGCCGCATTGTCACCAGTTTACTTCTGGAGGTCCGACGGAAACCTCAACCGTTAAAAGTTAAAATGATGATGATGATGGTGGTGAAATGGTGGTGATTATGATGATGATGACGGTGATGATGATAATAATGATGGTGAAATGGTGGTGGTTATGATGATGATGGCGGTGATGATGATGGTGAAATGTTGGTGATTATGATGATGATGGCGTTGATGATGATGCACAAATGGTGATGGTTATGATGATCATGGCGGTGATGATGATGGTGAAATGGTGGTGATTATGATGATGATGGTGAAATGGTGATGGTTATGATGATAATGACGGTGATGATGATGGTGAAATGATGATTGTAGTGGTTATGATGATGATGACGGTGTTGACAATGATGTGTATGATGAAGATTGCGCTGTTATGAACTGCAATGCAGTGTCTTACTCACTTGCCGCGTGAAAATGCGTCTTTATCGCCATTATTTAATGCCTTCCTCGAAGTCTCGCCTTTCGTTCCAAAAAGCTTCACGAATATGTTGGCATTTGTACCGGCGTACCATCTCGCACCTGTTTTGATGCTTAAAGTCCAGTCTTTCCTCCCTGTGGACGAAGGATGGCATAATGGACTAGATGAAATTATAGAATATTCCGTCTTTATAATTGCTGAATGAAGTAAAGATAATCATACATGAAAAAAATATATACAAATATCAGTAAAAAAATAGCTAATAGTAGATTGAATATAAAATAGTGGTCAGAACTTTTTGTGTTTAGGTTAGCATTCTATTTAAAAAAAAAGTTGTCAGTGTAAAAATCGCGAATGGCAGACAGGCCTGCCTTAGCATTCAAACAAGTGTCAAATGGATTTTGTATACATTTATATTATTTGTCTTTACCTTGGAATGCAGGAGGGTCCTGACCTTGGCATACTGTCAGAATAATAATAATAATATAATTAAATAATTAATATAATAATCGATATTTATAGCGCCACTTCTACCTCTACTATAAGCAAACTAACTAATTAACTAACTAACTGACTGACTGACTGACTGACTGAACTAAAAAAAGAGAGAGAGCTACATCAGGGTGAATTTGTTGAGTGACGATTAGCAACTCCTTATTGTTCACAATTGAAAATACAACGGTTCATATGCGGGAAAACTTCAAAGTAACTAGCCACGATAAAAGTATGATATTAAACTTAGTGAATGCATACAAAAGACATGATTACTCACCCACTATGAACACGAGTCCAAGGGAAAGGGTTACCAACAGTCGCCCTCCAACCATGCTCGCTGAAATAACACAAATATGGACAATGTATAAATTAACGGAAAAAAATGCATTTCTTCGTGTCGCATTTACAGTACTACACTCGCTAAATTGGTCACAAAGATAAGTTTCTCAGAAAGTTAGCCAATCAGAATCTGAGAATCACTGTTTATGTGTCATACGCTGAAGTAAACAAAAGCCTTGTCTTTGCCACGCCAATAGACCTTTTCGCGGTTACTGGGGAGGCCTGTGGTTTTACACCAAAGCGAGGCTCAAACGGGCATGTTTTGGCGGAAATGCAGCGGCGTGTGCGTCGGGTCGTTTCAAAATACAAAAAGACAATCAGCCAAAACATTTGCCCAAAATGCTTTTGTCTTCAGGAGTTGTTTGTTATGGCTTTTTGGTGTAAAACCACAGGCCTCCCAAGTAAACGCGAAATGGTCTATTGGCTGGATGGAGTTTATGCCAGTTAAGGCCTGCTTTCTTCTCTGGCATGCTAGTTTGCTAACTTCATAACTGTCAAAGTAAGGTTCATATGCAAACAACCTTATCAATGCGCCAATCTGTTAAGCTCGATATAGCTAATTGTGGGCATGGGACCATCGGCTTAACGTCGTTATCCAAGAAGACGAGGGATCCACAATCCCCAATGTAGAGAGCCCGATTAGTACACCTCAGAAAAAAAAATTCCAAGCTGACTTGACTCGGGTTTGAAACCTGGTGCTAGTGCTTGAAAGACCAAGCCCTGCAACTTTGTGCCACCCTCCTCGTATCGTCCAAAATCTGTTTTCAGCATAAAAATGTTTTCGCTTTAATAACAACTGAACTTATAGACTATATGTAAGTTGTCTCAAAAGCTGTAAAAAAAGGTGCGCTGGGTAGTGGCGATAAGACCCCGGGACTGAAGGAGATTCGCTTGAATTGCCCATTTGAAAAAAAAAATATAATTGCTTGCTTACAACCCTTCAAACGGGATCAAAGTTAACCTGAATGTTTCTCAATATAATAATTTTATTCTACGAAAACGACGAAAAAATTAATTGGATAAATTTTATTGGGCGGCCAAAAAAGCAAAAAGGTTCCTTTTCTTCATTTTGAAAGTATCATATAGTCCCCGGAATGGCCCCTAAAACTAACGATCAACAGCGATTGCTTTCATTTTTGGTATTTATTAGAAATAAGAGGTAGCTTAATGACAATGGTAAAAAAAATCCTTGCCAGCGTATGGATTTTTTTCAGGGGCGAATTTCAAAGTAGGTAAATAACAGTGACTGAAAATAAAAATACGCCAATTCTCGGAATTCCTCTTATAGATTTTAATAAAACTTCCTCTAAGTGTCGACCAAGGTCTGATGTACAATATCCGATAGCTTATTTATTTAACATTTCCTGGTAGCGAACAGCACTTTGCGAATAGTGAATTAACGGGCACACCGTTCCGTTGCCATAGAAACAATGTAAACACATTTCACATTTTTATAAAGTTTATCCCTAGCTACATGGCATTGCCACAGTAGTTTGATGATCCGATCCCTGTAGCAGAAGACACGAGTTGTGACGGGATGGTTGGAGATTCGGGAAACTGTATCGAATCTCCTTAAAATGTGTTTTGTTTTCTTATTACTTTAACCACACTCATTGTGCCATTTCGTAGGTGTAGATGTGCTGATGGCTACAATCGAAGTGATACGCACCAGGATTAAGATTGACTTAGGATTAAGACCCGTCTCTCTGGACTAATGATCCATTATAGGAACGGCTGTCTTCTTTAATTGATGATCCGTATCATCAAGACTTTGTCCATCTGTTCCCAGGCTGTAATATAATACCTATGTAGATATCTAAGTTGTTCTCATTGACCCATTTGCTGACGCGTGTCGTTTCCGCTATCTTTATCTTGGCTACCAAATGTATATATTTATCAGCCCAAAAAGTAAAAATATATTTATGCAACCCTTTTCTAAAGTAGTCCTTTTTTCCCATCAAAGTTTTCTTATCAATGATTTGAGAATGTAAAAATATTTCAAAAAGCGCATGTAAGGTCAATTTGGAAAATAATCGAGTAAATAGAATTTCTGAATAACTATTGCGTAAATTTTTCGTGTCTAGGACTTCTGTAAGATGGGTTTTGTGACGCTTTAGCTTTTTGCACTTTTCTTTTGTATATATCTCATCAGTCAAGGAAGCAAAGCTAAATAAATATTGTAATATTAACAATAAGGACAACATTTATTTTGTCTCTCGAGATCTTCTTCCAAAAACGCTTCTAAACATGACATCATTTTGGAGCATCTCAGATAAGACATCTAAGCATCAAATTGTTTAAAATCCAGTTCTGATTTTTCTGGATACAAGACTTTAAGAATCTATTTTGTAAACAAAGGTATCCTACAGCCATAACATCAAACTGAGACGTCTTAAACTATGATATGTTACTGGTCACTCGTTTCTTGTCGAGACAAGAAAAAAGGGTACACTTTTACTTCGACCTACCTTCGATATGTGTTGACCGGAGGTCACTTTGTCAACAATCCCGCCTGAACTAAATAAACAAGGGAAAAGTTGTTCGAAACCTAAAGCAAATGAACCCTGAACGCCCACCCGAAATGGCGCCCTGTGAACACGAAGTCAAAACGGAGTCAAAAGATAAATCAATAATTAATCGACTTGCGCTAATAGATTAACGTAGGGCTCAGAAATTTATCACTAGAAAACACAACAAAATGTTACGTTACTCACTCAAGATAAGAAAAACATTTCAGGGGCAGTCAAAGCCTTCTTAAACATTTCAGTAGCTGAGTTGTCTGTTTTTATTCGAGGGGAGGGTGTTAGGACAGAGAATAGAGGTAAGTGTGGTTAATTGAGTGAACGCGTGGCGGGTTTCAGGGTCAAGCGCCCGGATAATTCCACCACCTGATGCGCTTGCAGGTGGCAAAAGTGAGGAGCATGACATCATAGCGGACGCTTGCAGAGAAATGAGCTCTTGGTTTTCAAATGGAAGTGGTGTTGATGCACAGAAAAGATCGAGAACATGCGAGACGCGAGTATTCCAATTAAGGGGGGAGGGCTAGGAGACCTAACCACAGTGTACATTACCAGCCTATGGCAGTCAAGATAATCACTTACAAAACTGCAAATTAAAAGTGACTCAGCATGAAAAAAAGGTCTCTTTAATTTTCCAAGGCACATAAGTTTTTTTTAAGCATTCATTATTATAGGCTGGTGATTATGACTTTACCGCCGACCTTGCAAATCCGTTTTCCACAATTTAAAACTAGTTTGCATCTTTAGCTCTAGCTTCATGGCTAATTGCACGCATCAATCAATGGCTGCCGTTTTTTTCTAAATGGTCCAAATGGTCTGGGCGATAGAGTGGAAAAGTTGTGATAACCAAAACGTTAGAGCTTTTAAGCCTCTATTTTGTCATTGTTGCCAGCAAAAACACGAATTCTTGTGGCATTTCTCGGCGTACACAGCTCTAGCACAGAAAAGAAAAAAAAAGAAAAAAAAAAATTGAAGCGGACTTCCAAATATGGCATGTAGTGCCCAAATTAGGAACTGACCGAGCGAGCTAGAAAAACGACAGCTTTCCCAAAAAGCTTAATTTATATGTCCGTATAAAGACCCTATAAGGACACTACATGTCATATTTGGGACTCAGCTGAACTCTTGCATTACACTTTCTTATAAGAGCTGATCACAGGTTACTCGCCCCAGGCTCTTTTAACATCATTTTAAAAACGGCAGCCATTGATGATTTGATTGATTTGCATTGGATGCAGATTGGTAACGTGACGTTTGTGCTTATCTTTAAATTACAACGCGTGCAAGCGAGGCAGCCTTGGCATGTTTTGGGGAGTAAGCCAATTAAACCATTGAGGATGAACTGATTGACATGAAGTTCACTAGCCAACCAGCGAGGCAAACAAGTGCTTGAGTGCACACCAAAGTACGACGGAATCAACACTGTGATTCTTGCATGCTAGACGGGAGCAGAAAATGGCAAAGTTCAAATTGTAAGGCTGTGTTAGCTTACATTTGCTTGATTTTTTGCCTAAAAGTTCCTTGTGTATATAAAACAAAAATAAGCTTTGGTACTTTTTGATAGATGATCTGTTCTTGTAATATGATTGAACAAAGTTGCCAAATATCATGAAAAATTAGTATTTTTTCCCCCAAATTGGGTAATTTCAGACAAATGAAGTCTGAAGAATGAGTCTTACAATTTTCAAAATCTTAAGAACGGATTTTATATTACACAAGGCAAAAACATCTAGGCAAAAACTCAAGCAAATGTAAGCTAACACAACCTTACAATTTGAACTTTGCCATTTTCGCTCCTATGCTGCATACTATAATAGGTTATTCCAAGGTCAATTATCAGATTATAGTTATGTAACTAAAAATTGTCAATTATAAATTGCTCAAGGTAGATGGGGTTTTAAGATTTTGTATTAGTGGCCATGGTAGCGAGCCTTGCACTTTAAGGTTCATGGCCTTAGAAAAAGTTTAGATAATCGTTCTATTTATGGGACCTTCCTTATTGATATGCACTTCAAACCGCGCACGAACGTAACAGTCCAAAATGTGCCTCACTTCATTATTCGTAGAAGATTCGATTTTTTTTCTCAGAAGAGCAAGAAAATGATGGATGCCTTAAAACCGCCCTTATTTGAATACCACAGGTTTACGAAATGAAAGCCTTTTTTACAAAAATCTTTATGCTGTAACGCTCGTTTGAAAAACCACTGGGCTCCCTTGCGCCGAAACAAACGCAATAAAAAAAAAACAACAAAAAATACAACAGGTTTTCCGTTCGCCAAAACAAAAAAGCAAAGTCGTTTTTATAAATGGTCTAAAAGAGACTGGGGCGAGCGCGCGGGAGACCTGTGATATTATAAAACGTTAGGGACTAGGCTCCAAGATGGCTGCCGGCAAAATCGTAGTAAACATCAATTCCTGCAAGTTAAATTCTCGACTTACAAAGTTCTAGAGTGATAAAAAAGCGAAGAAATAATTGAAGCGGACTCCCAAATATGGTATGAAATGCCTAATAAGGAAATGACCAAGCGAGCTAGAAAAACTAGTTTTCAGAACAAAATTGACTGATATGCGCCGAAACAAGACATAAAAAACTATATAAACAACCCTCGTTTGAATACCACAGGGTTTCAGTGCGCCGACAAAAAAGTGTTGTGAAAAAAAAAAACATTCAAACAGCCCTTGCTTCGATACCACAGGGTTCCTGTGCGCCGACAAAAAAGTGTTTCAAACAGCCCTTGCTTCAATACCACAGGGTAACCGCTGTCCAAACAAAATGTTATGAAATGATCATTGGCTGCGGGTGATGTGTGGCGGGTAGCTGTAAACAAGTTGCATGGAAAGGGCAGTGAAGACAATGAACGACTAGTGGTGGTCTTGACCTAACCACTGGTACCATATTGAAGTCAAACAGACCTAAGAGAGTAGGGAAAGAAAGATGGGTGACATGATCAAACGATAATTACCCTGATTTGTCAATAAAAACAGAAATAAATGAACTAACTACAGCAAATACTAAAGCTTCTGTGTCGGTAAAAGTTATACTTATTGTAGTTAATGATTGTCTCGAGAAAAAAATGAAATAAGCGGGGGTTACTAGTTGCCGATTTGAAGGCCGCTATTGGGAGAATATTTCGGAGACAATATGAATTTACGTTCAGAGGTAACGTTTATGGTAGTAATCATTAAGTGGAGTTTCTACCAGACAAAAAACTATCACAATTACTTTTCTGGCATTTAATGTCAAGTAGAAAACTTTAAAACGTCAAAACTTTGTTTCTGGCCTGTTTTGAAAGCGACTAAAAGAGCGATCATAAATAAATAAAAAGTAATTAATAATTCATGGAAAGTACCTTGATTTTGGACAGTAGTAGCGCGTTGAACCAACTTGAGTGAAATTTGCGCAAAATTTCTAAAGAAAAAAAGACCTAAAAGTAACTTTGATAATGCGAGAAATCAATGTCAAGAAAGCCGTGAAAATGACGGACAAATACCAAGTTTATGAAGTAATCATTGGGTGAGAAAATCAACTTACAACTCCAGTGTATTTCAATGGACGCATCTAGCGGCTCCCAAGAAAAAGAACTAAGGTATTTAACACGATTATACCCTGCTTTAACATAGACCAATAGAAGATTAGGTATATCTAATTATGTTTCTCCTTTACTGATATTTTAAGATAATAAATATTTTTCAAATTAGCGAGTTTAAGTGCCAAATACACAAACAACACTGGGTAGAATATTAGATGGTAGATAAGATAATTATAGCTTTGACTATCATAATAATCCGTTACAAAAACTCAGTGTAGATCACCCTAAACCTTAAACA
Source organism: Nematostella vectensis (assembly GCF_932526225.1). NCBI lineage: Eukaryota > Metazoa > Cnidaria > Anthozoa > Actiniaria > Edwardsiidae > Nematostella > Nematostella vectensis. The sequence goes on along the minus strand of NC_064048.1, from coordinate 9,602,812 downwards.
AGCTTTCTGAATTTCTCCAGTTGAGCTATAAAAAGAGCTAGAGAAAATAAACACATTGTGCGGGAGACGGGTTACACCTGTTGTTATGGAGAAGTTTCTCGGTTCTCCGTACTCCTTGCTATGTGCTAACCTTTTGATCTGGCCTAACTCTGGCTTTAGGAAACACTTTGTAAGCTTTTGTACAGTAGGCCGTGGTTTTTCTACGTTACTCTCAAGTACCGGGGGCGGAGGGTAAGGAGGGACGAAACTCTAGAGCACTCTTATCGGGTTATTGTATTTTTCGGATAATGAAATTGTATTTCGTTTTTAAATGTTATCCTTTTAATATTTTTATTTTATTTTAAAAAAATAGGTTGGTCAGCTCGTATCATTATTTGTGGGATTAGTAAAACCTTTGCAGTATATTCGAGAATTTGAGATACCAAAACGGGACGGAAACTAATTTGCTTTTAAGACATATATCCTTTCATAGTATCAAAGTATCATGATATTTAATCGTCTTCGCCTATTTCACTTATAGATCGAAATGAACCGAGTTGCAGTTTTCTTTTACTATTTCAGAGAATTAGTAAGATAGTCAGAGTCTCGTTTTGTTAAAGCAGAATGGGTGTTCCTCTCCTGCATAGCTGCCCTTGGTGTTAGCACTAACGAAGGCTGCGCAGGAGAATGTGGCGCTTAGATCAAGCGGTATCATGTGCTTTGATTCCTTGATTTAATAAACAATCTCGGTCTATCCCTACCCTGGGTCCAGAGCCTCGAACGTCTCTCTATTTAGTGGCCAGCGAGGTTGAGATTCAACCTCGGTAGGTAGCCTATCCCTGGAATTTTGACACGTTTGTTTATTTTCAGGGCGGGCCTTGTCATACAATGAATGCTCTCTATGTTGTGGTATCACTCATCCTACTATGCAGTATATCCACAGTCCTGGGTAAGCCTGGTATGACTAGAAAGACTACAGACAAGCTGTAGAACAACTATGTGGTATAACTAGAAAGACTACAGACAAGCTGTAGAATAACTAGATGGTATGACTAGAAAGACTACAGACAAGCTGTAGAATAACTAGGTGGTATGACTAGAAAGACTACAGACAAGCTGTAGAAAAACTAGATGGTATGACTAGAAAGACTACAGACAAGCTGTAGAAAAACTAGATGGTATGACTAGAAAGACTACAGACAAGCTGTAGAACAACTATGTGGTATGAGTAGAGAAACAGCAGACAAGCTGTAGAATAACTAGGTGGTATGACTAGAAAGACTACAGACAAGCTGTAGAATAACTAGGTGGTATGACTAGAAAGACTACAGACAAGCTGTAGAACAACTATGTGGTATGACTAGAGAAACAGCAGACAAGCTGTAGAATAACTAGGTGGTATGACTAGAAAGACTACAGACAAGCTGTAGAAAAACTAGGTGGTATGAATAGAAAGACTACAGACAAGCTGTAGAATAACTAGATGGTATGAATAGAAAGACTACAGACAAGCTGTAGAATAACTAGGTGGTATACTAGAAAAACTACAGACAAGCTGTAGAATAACTAGGTGGTATGACTAGAAAGACTACAGACAAGCTGTAGAAAAACTAGATGGTATGACTAGAAAGACTACAGACAAGCTGTAGAAAAACTAGATGGTATGACTAGAAAGACTACAGACAAGCTGTAGAACAACTATGTGGTATGAGTAGAGAAACAGCAGACAAGCTGTAGAATAACTAGGTGGTATGACTAGAAAGACTACAGACAAGCTGTAGAATAACTAGGTGGTATGACTAGAAAGACTACAGACAAGCTGTAGAACAACTATGTGGTATGACTAGAGAAACAGCAGACAAGCTGTAGAATAACTAGATGGTATGAATAGAAAGACTACAGACAAGCTGTAGAATAACAAGGTGGTATGACTAGAAAGACTGCAGACAAGCTGTAGAAAAACTAGATGGTATACTAGAAAAACTACAGACAAGCTGTAGAATGACTAGGTGGTATGACTAGAAAAACTACAGGCAAGCTGTAGAATAACTAGGTGGTATGACTAGAAAGACTACAGACAAGCTGTAGAAAAACTAGATGGTATGACTAGAAAGACTACAGACAAGCTGTAGAATAACTAGGTGGTATGACTAGAAAGACTACAGACAAGCTGTAGAATAACTAGGTGGTATGACTAGAAAGACTACAGATAAGCTGTAGAATAACTAGGTGGTATGACTAGAAAGACTACAGATAAGCTGTAGAATAACTAGGTGGTATGACTAGAAAGACTACAGACAAGCTGTAGAATAACTATGTGGTATGAGTAGAGAAACAGCAGACAAGCTGTAGAATAACTAGGTGGTATGACTAGAAAGACTACAGACAAGCTGTAGAATAACTAGGTGGTATGACTAGAAAGACTACAGACAAGCTGTAGAATAACTAGGTGGTATGACTAGAAAGACTACAGACAAGCTGTAGAATAACTAGGTGGTATGAATAGAAAGACTACAGACAAGCTGTAGAATAACAAGGTGGTATGAGTAGAGAAACAGCAGACAAGCTGTAGAATAACTAGGTGGTATGAATAGAAAGACTACAGACAAGCTGTAGAATAACAAGGTGGTATGAGTAGAGAAACAGCAGACAAGCTGTAGAATAACTAGGTGGTATGAATAGGAAGACTATAGACAAGCTGTATAGAATAACTAGGTGCTAAGACTAGATAAACTACAAAAAAGCTAAAGAAAAACTAGGTGGTATGACTAGAGAAACTACAAACAAGCTGTAGAATAACAAGGTGGTATGACTAGAGAAACTACAGACAAGCTGTAGAATAACTAGGTGGTGTGAACAGAGAGACTACATACAAGCTGTTAGATTAACTAGGTGGTCTGCGTAGGCGTGATGGAAGCTATTTTTCCTCCAACGAAGGCCTAACTCTCGTAACGTCAACTAAACTTTAGTGTTTTTATAGTAGAGGCGTAAATATACGATTCCAACTCGTGTTGATTTATTTGTTTTATGCATGCTTTAAAGTAAAAGTATTACTTATTACTCGACCTACTATTTCTCTCTCTCAACTTTATCTCAGGTATCCCATACCAAGTGTATGTGCACACAGGAGACGTGTTTGGCGCGGGAACGGACGCTCGCGTTTTTATGACCATATTTGGTGAAAATGGACAGTCGCCCGAATTTGAGCTGAACAGCAATAGAAACGACTTTGAAAGAGACCAGTAAGTGATGGCGAACGCTGCTCCACACTAAAGCCCCGTATAAACATACTAAAGCCCCGTATAAACATACTAAAGCCCCGTACAAACATACTAAACCCGGTACAAGAATACTAAAGCCCCGTACAGACATGCTAATTCCCCGGCTAACGACTTAACGGCAACTTGCACTGTGTCAATGTAATGAACAGTCGTGGCTGATTGTCAGCATGGGCCTTTTTGCACGGGGCTTTAGTGCATTAGCATACTTTTTATCGATCTGTCATAAATCTCACACAAATGGCGGCATCGGTACGGTAATACGAGTAACAAAATCATCCAACTTGTTCAGCTTTCAACAATTCACAAGCGCGTCCGAGCTGTGGCTAGAGATGTTGACGTTATTTTGCTCTGAAAGACAAGTTGCGTTCGGTGTAGTAGGCGCAACATTCACAAGTTTTGTTGCACAAAGTAGAACGACTTTTTACAATTTTTGTTGCGAGACAAGTTGTGTAAAATTGCTCTTTTTTGCCGTAACTTTAATATTAGCAACTTCTCAGGATAGATATATTCTAAATATTGCCTAAGTACAAACGGTATACTCCACAATGTTTTACGGTTGCTTCATTCTGATCTCTCTCATTGACAGCACCGACTTATTCGAGGTAGAAGTTCCGAGGCTAGGCCGATTAAAGAAGATCCGAATTCGACACGATAACACATGGTTTGGTGCAGGGTGGTTCCTAGACAAGGTGAGGATGGTCATTGCCTCCCTAGACCTCCCCCCAGCAACAACATCTTTCGCAACATGACAATCAGGGAAGGGGGTTATATTATTAGTTTTCTCAGCGTTAGCTTCTGAGGTAAGTCTAGTTCAAAAAGTATCTGAGAGCAATTTTTAAATAACCCTTGTCAATTTTTGGTAATTCACGCAAAATAGTTCTTGTTGGAGCGAGTGTATGCACCCGATATCTTACAATACAAACAGGGGACTGTAGAAGGAAAGTTTGTTGGTAGATTTTTTAACACTAATTAGACCAACATTGATCGATTTCTAGCTACTTGCAAATTCAATTTTATCGGCAAAGGCCACGCTTGCATGCTGAAACTCCACAGGACCCGAATATCTAGAAAAAAGGCCCATTGCAGGCACACCTAATTCGCTTGATTACAAGACAAAGAAATATTGACTAACTACTTCTGAACATAGCTAACTGGAAAACGTGTGTAAAACTCTATTAGGTATCTAGACGAATGGGAATTATTTCTTCAGTGCATTCACAATGCGACGCCCACTAACGTGGCCTACTTGGCTAGGATGCGGGGAGCGTAGGATCTGATTGACATGAGAATCACCTAGCAAGGCAAATTCTTTTTGAATGCACATCAGAGCGCGACAAATCGGAACCGAAGCAGCGATTCTCGCAATCCAAATTGGCTTAAAACTTTGTAATTAAGGATGCTTGGTATATTTTGTGCTCAGGTTGAGATCAAGGATGAGAAGGGTTGTGTTTACGAGTTTCCCAGCCATAGATGGCTTGCCAGCAACGTGGACGACGGCAAGATATCACGTGATTTCATCACAAAGACCACATGTAAACCACGTGCGAAGGATTTCAGGAATCCCACAGGCAAGTAACTCTAACAACATTCCAATTTGCCTGGATTTGAAAGTGTCATCTCTAAATCGATTCCATTACGGAATGGTTATCGACATACTTACAGCAAAACAAAGAATAATTTTTACGATTCTCGTCTCTTTTGTAAAAAAAAAAAAAGAAACAAAGCATGCCAAGCGATAGTCAAGTAGTTTTTACTTCAGAAAAAGGTGGAAAAATTTTAAGTATAAAGAAAATAACATGAGCGGATCCAGAAGTTTTAAAAGGAGTCGAAGCAAGAGTTTCAAAAAGAGGGAGCCAAAGCAAGAGTTTCAAAAAGAGGGAGCCAAAGCAAGAGTTTCAAAAAGAGAGAGCCGAAGCAAGAGTTTCAAGAAAGGGGCGGGCGAATTCATTGTTCTTCCATAGATTTCCTTACATTTCTCGTTATTTCTAAAGTCAAATGCCCCTCCCCCCCCCCCCTAGATCCGCCGATGAATATCAAAGATTAATAAAGAAAGATATGAGTTCTGGGGCAATATCGTCCCGAAGTCGATGTAAACTGTATCATTACGCCAGTGTATTCCGTAATATGGTGACACTGACCTGATATCTACCAATGTAGCCTGCAAACAGGACCTTGGGGTGTCCAACGGTCTCATCACAGACGCCCAGATGACAGCATCATCGTCATATGATAACAGGCATCAACCATTCCACGCACGGCTGAACCAGGTACCTGTCGGATCCCGTGGGGGGTGGTGCTCGGCGTTTGCGGACGATACGGAATTCTTACAAGTAGACTTTGGGAATTCAACATACGTACAAGGTTAGTATTGAATGAATTCTTTACTTAATTCTTCACTGGAATCCCATTTGGTGATACCCACACAGTCGAAATGAATACAATAAAAAAAAATAGTTACTTTACTTGAGCGGAATAACGAAATATTTTTACCTTTCTCTGAGGACACAGAAGGCGGGCCATGCTGACAACTGTAAGACCGCTGACCAATCGAATTCGATTGATGTCCAGTGGCGGTTCAGCCAATCAAAGTACACTGTCCCACTCCCATTTCTACAGCACTTGAGAAACGTGCTACAATCTTTTTATTGGAAACCCACATGAAGATATACACTTTCGAAGAAGCCAACTCGTTCTGACAATATACCACGACCAAAAAATAGAGACGTTTTTTTTAAAAAGCCCTAAATATAAAAATCGTCTTACCGTTGCCATAGGGATAGCCACTCAGGGCCAAGCGCTGTTTGACAACTGGGTGACGCGGTACACAATCTCCTACACTACGGACGGCAGCACGTGGAAGCCTGTGAGAGACAAAGGCACGATTTTGGTAAGCTATTGCATCCGTATTTATGGCGTTCAACCGCGTCTTTGTTATTTGAAAGGAAACTTTAAAATAACAATTAATGATTAAAAGCGACTATTCATTAAGGATATTTGATTGAAAGTTACCTTTAGTAACTGGTTTGAATTAGGCGATGGAAACAGACCCCTCGTATGATTCTGATATGCGGGGGAACGGACAGAGCAAAAAAAATGGCAAGTTTTCCCAAAATATAAGGTCAGTAAGCTTGAATTTTTGCATAGAGGTTCCTTATGTTATGTAAACCAACATATCAAAAAGAGTTTTTTTTTCTAATGGATTCGTCTTCTAGATATGATGCTTGATGTACAATTTTCAAATGTTCAAAGTATGAATTCTCCTCGTTTTTAGGGAGAAGTCGGGCTCTGATCAGAAATTTAGCCAACTTTGCTCGCTAATATCTAAATTTCATATCTTCTAAATTTCTTTAATATTTGGAATTAAGCTTTTGGTCAGAGGAACTCCTTGTATGAGGAATCTTGGCCTTATATATTGAGAATTGGAAAATTTTATGCCTTTTTTGCTCTGTCGGGGGAGCGTTAGTTAAATGTCGCCGTGATAAACATACTGCATGTTTAAAAATACTGGAGGCTAAATGAAAGAATGAAAAAGAGACAAGACGCGTAAATTCGAAAGATATAATTGAAGAGATATAATTGAGAGAAGATATAATTGTTGAAGGGTAAAATACTTTTAAAATGTGAGAGCTGAGTAGGGACTTTAATGTTTAATTAAATTAACCTTACTTGAAAATTACCTTAAGCCGTTAAAACCAAATAAAAGTCTGCTCGCACACAATTTAACAATCTGTTTATTCTACTTTTTCACCATATCAATATTTGGGTGACCTTCAAACCCGCTCGGTCAATCACTTGGAGGCCTGGGTCTAAGGACTTTATAGGATTAGTAAGGAAAAGATTTGACCAAGCGAGCAAGTTTTGGTAAATAATTTTTGCCGCGAGTCGCAAATTGACAGGAATGAGTATTTTTCACCATGTTTTCTAGAGATCTGGGAGCACGAAAACTTTAGCTCTTCTAAATATGGGCATCTATGCCCATATAAGGCAATACATACGATATCCGTGGGGAATATGTTTGATATGGAACTATGGGTATTTCCTGAAAAAGTTTTATTGCGCGCAGGATCTTTCAGGGAACTCCGACCGCAACACTGTAGTCACGCACTGGTTCCCAGGGGTCACGGCCACAGCAATACGAGTTCGACCACTGGCCTGGAACGGGTTGACAAATTGTTTGCGTATGGAGTTATATGGCTGCAAGAAAGGTAAGCAGAAAACACGCTGATATTTAATGTCTTTTGAGGTTGTTGCTGAGCGTGTTTTAAAGGTGTTGTTGAGCGTGACTGAGCGTGCTGTTGGACATGTGGCTGGGGGTGCTAATCAGCGTGTCGTTAAGCGTGTTACGTGTGCTGTTGAGCGTGTCTTTGCGTGTTATGCTGAGCGTGTCGTTGCGTGTTATGCTGAGCATGTCGTTGTGCGTGTTTCTGAGCGTGCTGTTGAGCTCGTTGTTGGACATGTAGCTGGGGCTGTTACTAAGCGTGTTACATGTGCTTTTGAGCGTGTCTTTGCGTGTTATGCTGAGCGTGTCGTTGCGTGTTATGCTGAGCATGTCGTTGTGCGTGTTTCTGAGCGTGCTGTTGAGCTCGTTGTTGGACATGTAGCTGGGGGTGTTACTAAGCGTGTTACATGTGCTGTTGAGCGTGTCTTTGCGTGTTATGCTGAGCGTGTCGTTGCGTGTTATGCTGAGCATGTCGTTGTGCGTGTTGCTGAGCGTGCTGTTGAGCTCGTTGTTGGACATGTAGCTGGGGATGTTACTAAGCGTGTTACATGTGTTGCTGAGCGTGCTGTCGAGCGTGTTGTTGAGTGTTGCAATACAGAAAAACATTCCTAAACATTCTTTGTCTATTCTTCAGGAGATGTAGAAACAGCTTCAAAGAAAGGTACCGGATTAGAATCTAGATTAAAAACATTTACAGTAATACAAAAGAGTGTTTCGTAATCTGTAAACTTGCTAGGTATCACATTCGGATTTGCTATCGGAGCCAACGAATCTTATATTGATGCTAAGCGACGGAGGTTATAAAAGTGCATTTTCAACATTGCAACCTTTAACAAATTAAAACAAAAGTAAAAAAGATAAAAGATAAAGATAAAAGATTATCCAGTTATCACCATCGATAGAAATATTGTTCTATGAATGTTTTTTTTAAGTATGAAGCAATACTGTATTTTATTATCATCAAGAAATTAAAAATTAAAGTAATCAAGTGTGGGGTTTCATTAAAATATCTTATAATCATATTTGAAGCTTTTAAATTTGATTTTAAATTCTCTAAAAGCACTGTTTTTTTATCTGAACGACTGATTGTCAATGTCAATCATTGTCATACGCATTCCTATTTCTTTTACTCCCTTTAAACATGTTTTTAGGTGGCGCAAACAGTCTCATTTAAATCTATATACCCGAAAACGATAAAAAATTATAGAAACTAACCTGTTACGCGATTTTAAAGCAGTGGCGGATCGGAGTTTAAAATGCTGTCTTGTCATCTTGCAGGAGAGCCCTGGGGATCGACTTCGTCTGCGTTAAGAGAAGACCAGGAATCACAATCAAGTAAGGGTGGAAGGTGGGGGGGGGGGGGGTTACTGTATTGGCCTTTTTTTTATACGATATTGCGGGAAAAAAGCAAAACAAATGAGGTGATGCGGTATTTACAATTTCAACTGCGGGATTTTGCTTTTTAAAAAGCGGTATTGCGTTAAAAAAAATAAATATTGCGGTGCTTATTAGTCCTGCGATGCGCGGGATTTGCCCGTGGTACGGGATGATCTAGCGGGAAACATAGGAAATGTCGGGGTGTCGCGCATGCTCTTCAAAATCTCGTCCTTCTGTGCGGTAGAGATATTTCCTTTTTTTCTGCGGTATTGCGGTATTTTCGAAACTTTTGTGCGGTATTTCGGTAATTAACCCCGCCAACGTCCCCCCAATAAGACATCTGTGAACAGACATAGCAACAAATGGCGGTCTATTGCCAGAACCAACTCTAGCTATTTGAAATCACTATTGACCTCTGTAGGGTTGCCTTTTTTATTGTTTTCATTGTGCCGTTACAAAGATAAACGACGAAACTTTTGGGGAAAACCCTCCGTTTGGCAAAAAGCTAGATCCGCCTCTGAAGCCACCCCCCCCCCCCCTCCCCCGTCACAGCATCACAGAGTACAAAAAAATAAATAAAAAAATACCACGTCTAAATAGGGACACCAAGTAACATTGTGCGTATCCTATGTTCCAGTTATCAAGAAATCCGTGCTCTATTTGCGCTTCGAGAAGATCGTCAAACGCGACATCATTCGTGACAGGTCTGATCTCCATAACGACGCGCGCATTGTCAACTTCGCCCGTCTCGTGCGCTTTAGCGAGAAATGCGGAAAAGGCGTCGACCTGAACGGCGGAGACGTGTTACTCGACGGAGAACGCTTTGTAAACAAACCACGGACCCAAGTAACAATCGCTGCATGGGTAAAACTAAACACAGTAGACACGCCAAACTCAATATTTGATACAATAGGGGGAGTGAATTCCACGCACGAAGATGGGCAGTACCATTATGAAGTGGATGGTGGGGCGGTAAGATGGTTTCATCGAAATGCCAAAGGAAGAATAATCTTCAACGTTACAACAGAAGTTATTGTGCCTGCTAATGTATGGACACACGTGGCAGGGGTGTATGACTCGAAGACAAAGTTTGCTGAGGTTTACGTGAATGCAAAATTTGTGATGAGAGAGGAAGGCGCGGGTTTGCTGTCTCAGGATTGGACGAGGAAGGCTGGTATCGGACAGCATAAAGGGGAGCGACTTTTGAAGGGAATGGTGGATGAGTTCTACATTTCCAACCAGGCACTGACACAGGAAGAGATTAAAAAACTCATGAAGAGGTGCAAATTCGAGAAAGGTGAGTTACATGTTCACAGTTATAGGTCTTCTCTAGAATAGATGATATGCCAGGCGATATTGCGCCGGGCTAACGCACCTGGTCCTTTTTAGATTCAAACAACAGCCGTCATCTTCTCATTCCAGCAATGTACCAAGCGTAGAAAAGCTTCCCTTTCCATCGGCTGATTTGGGAAACAAATGCGATATTTTCGATTGAGTTTGGTAAATTATATAGTTTTAAATTTTGTTTTTAGATGGTTATTTCGAGATTTCAGGAAATTACGTGCCTTCCAATGTTAAATCAAAACAATAACAAAGGTGTAAATAACAAGGGCTCTTTAAGCTCGCCATCACATTTTGAGGCCAATAAGAGATTTTAGAAAACAAAAGAACTTGCTCAAATTTAGGCGGAATTCCTTTAAAAAGGCCTTGTTAGCAAAACCTTTCTCATTGTTTTTATTCAATATTTTAACACAAATTATGTGAAGAAATCTTTAAAACAAAGTTTTATAATTTATTTACCAAGTTCAAAACACAACATTGCAAAAGCCTCCGAAATCATCCATTGGAAATGGATGCTTTCCCACGTTTGGAATATTGCTAAGGCGTCAAAATGTCGACGAAACTTAAATAACCATTCACATTGCCTGAATATTTCATGTCAGAGTGCTTTACACCGATCGGGATGGAGGATATGCGCATAAAAGACGAACAGATCACGGCCTCTTCAACACTCCAGCCGCATAAACCGTACTACTCAAGACTTAACCTGATCTCGTTCTACGACGACCCTAAACGCAGCGCGTGGTGTGCGGATGATGATGACAAGGAGCCCTACCTCACAATAGACCTTCGAGATGAGAAGACGGTCTCGGGTAAGATGGCGATTATCTTGGGATGAAGATGTGGTGGTTGTGGTGGTGGTGATACTGCTGATGATGCTGTTGATGATGGTGGTGGTAGCGGTGCTGGTGATGATCATGCTTGAAATAAAGTTGATAATGATGATAATGATGGTGATAATGATAATTGTGCTTGTAGTTATGATGATGATGATGATGATGATGATGGTGATGGTGATAGTGATAATGATGATGGTGATGATGATAATGATGATGGTGATGCTGCTGCTGATGATGATGATAATGATGATGATGGTGAGTATGGTGCTTGTGGTGGTGTTGATGGTTGAAGTGATGATAATGATAATAATGGTGATGATGATGGTTATGGTGATGATGATGATTAAGGGACATAATAATGAATGACGAATCATTGTCATGACAGTGTTGATTATGAAAGTGGGATGATGATAATGACAATGATTATTAAAATCATATTAGAGTAGATCCTGCTGCTGATGCGGATAACTCATCACAATAAATGAAAATATCAATAATAAATGGTGATTAAATAATAATAGATAATTTTATTTTAAAGGCGTTGCCATACAAGGGGCTTCTGTACTCGACTGCTTCGTGACAAGCTTCAAGTTGTGTCACAGTCAGACGGGCCGCAAGTATGACTGCGTGAGCAAAAATGGAACAGGCGAGGTGTGTTCAAAAAGCGACACATAAGGTTGCGCGCATTCAATTGTTTATAATACCATACATAAACACAACTTCACTATCCTAATGCCCTTGTATACAGTAATCAATTAATCGTGTACCTTTCAAAGGCATTTGTCGGGAATATCGACAAGGACAGCGTCAAGATCCACTGGTTGACCAAGTTCTTTGATGCTCGATTCGTTCGGTTCTACCCACTGGCTTGGTACGGCGAGAGCATCTGCATGAGAATAGAACTGTACGGGTGTATCACAGGTAAGTCACTCTCAAATCACTCCTCTGTCTGTCAGTCCGTGTCTGTCCATCTGTTGATATTTCTGTTTTCTTTCTCCATATTTATCGCTTGTGTATGTTTGTTGCCTCTCTTTCCCTCTGTATTTGTCTGTTTGTCTTCTGTCTCAAATATTTATAACATATTGGTTTTCGTACACATACCTGACCCAATAGAACTGTCAGGTTTCCTACATTCCGCTTTACATTTGAACATCTTCTAAACCCCTCCTCGGTCGGGCCAATGCCCTTCCGATTTTCTAATAAAGCCGCATTGTCACCAGTTTACTTCCGGTCGATTACGTAAGAATTCCGATGATTTTTAACGGAAAACACGAAAAATATTTCAAAATATAGAAAGCATATAGTTTGCATATTGGAAGTTTCTTTGAGGATGTGACTGCTAATTTAGAGCGGATGGCCTGTTAAATATTTCGGATTCGAATAGATTCTTTTGTCTTTTAACGGTTGAGGTTTTCGTCGGACCTCCGGAAGTAAACTGGTGACAATGCAGCTTTAATTTGTCAACTGTGCTTATTTAATGTAGTATTTTCGCTTTATGGCTGCCTCCTTTTATCCGTCTGTCATCAATTATTTAATCATTACTTCTTTCCGACAACTTTTTTACATAATAGTTTCTCAGTTTTCATCTACACATTCATTCATGTTTTCTATTTGTCTTATTTTGTGTGCATGTATATAAAAATGTCTTAAAAACTTTTTCGGTCCAGGTCTATTATCGGATACTACAGAGGAAACAGCCGAGACAGCGATCATTGACCCAACCCAGTCTCAGTTCGCTGACTGCAGCTCCAGCTGTGGCCGTGGAACTGTAAAGACCCTGGTACCATGCAACAGGGATCCCAGCCATCCAGGCTGCACAGGAGGAAATCAAAACTTTGTGCAACGAAAGCCATGCGAAAGGCCGAGCTGCCCCGAATGCTTTTATCCAATGGGAATGGCAAATGGAAAAATCCCAGACAAGGCAATATCAGCGTCCTCGGGTGTGGACCATACCCACGCGCCTTTCTTTGGCCGTCTTATAACTGAGGAACAGGGAACGAGAGGGCATAAGGGAAGCTGGTGCACTACAAAAGATGATGGTCAGCGGTTTCTCCAAGTAGATCTTCAGCATCCAGTCAAGCTTACGGGTAAGGTTTTTAAAACCGCTTCAAGTAATGATTATAGCCAATTAGCCAATCGGATGAAAGGATTTGGTCAGCAGGACGGGCGCTTATGCCACAGAAATTACACCAGATTCTAAAAACGCGAGGAGGGAACTGTGATTATTTCACTTCCAGGGGAAACGCCGGATAGAGTAGAATTTACTTCGTCAGTGTGCTTTATATAAATGACCCTTCCATATAAGTTATTTTATAAAAGAATACTAATGAAGATACGCCTTTGGCGAAAACAAAATACAAAACACAGTTAAAAGCATCTTGAGCCGTTAAATGATGTCATTTCTCGGGTACAGGTATCGGAACTCAAGGCCAAGTTTCCACTGACCAGTGGGTAACAAAATACCGCATAGAGTACAGCATAAATAACATAGGATGGAATAACTACACTGAAAACAGCCAGCTAAAGGTACGAACTGCAAAGACCAAGGTGGTGAATGACATTTAACGATCACGAAGCATGAATTGGACCCATTAATAACCTTCGTACTCATCCATAACCGGAACATATTGATATATAATTGCTAGCGATTGACGAACAAGTAATTCCATTTTAAATGTTTTTCCATGACCACAAATTCACAAGGGCGGATAAATAATGATCTACAATACCAATAAAGGTAATATATAATATAAAGCTGATATATCGGTTTAATTGGCAGGTATTCTCTGGTAATGACGACAAAGACACAATTTCCATTCGTCATCTCAGGCATCCTGTTATGGCACGTTTCATCAGAATATATCCACTGACCTGGCACGGCAGGCTCATATGCATGAGGTCGGAAATATATGGCTGTGATAATGAGGGTAAGTAACAGCGTGGCCTTAGACAAAATAACAAACACATATTACTATGGAAGCTTTTAATAATGACCCTGGATGGGAGATCGTTAACGCCCTTTTTCTATTTTAAAAGTATAGTAAACTGACCACGGATCTAAGGCCTAAGTAAGGCCTAACGTAATAGGCTGGATTTCCTCATTTTTTTATTACATTCCCGTTCTATCGTTTTGTTTCCCATTGTTTTGTGTGTGGTGCATCAATCTAGTCATGTGAATTCTGAATATTTGGTACGATATCTCAAGTTTTACGAATTGAATCCCATGGGGCCATGGTTGGCTGGGCTTAAGAATTAAGCAATGTATAATTCCCAAAAATCCTCATTGTTTTTTTATCTGTGATCGAGGTTAACACTAGGTTAACACTATTTTTTTCACAGTTGAAGCGCAACTTGTTTTGGGGTCGAGCTTGTATAGCTCTAAACGATAAAACAATAAAGAATACATAATATTTCCAACAAAACTAATTGTTTCAGCTATGAGCGCCAGCCATTCGAAAGCGTCCAAGTTGTCGGAGAAAAACTCTCACTCGTTCTTACTCCCAAAGAAAGTCCTCATGAAGCTGCAAAACGAGGCAACAGTACAAACACAGATGGGCTTAGTGCCCAGTTCGTCATCACTCAAACCAATCCCGCTATACAGCAATATAGCCCAAGGAAACCCCAGCCTTATGACTTTGCAAAATAGCAAGGCTGAGCAGTTCTTTCTGGGCGCTAAAAATAGGGCTTATTACAGCCCCCAGTCTGGACAGTTCTATAGCAATGTTGGTAACCCTGAGACAGCTTTTATGTTAAATTCTGGAGTGGCAGAGGGTCGAATGAGGGCTCCAATATACGGGCACATGGATGCTACTTCGTTCACAAATAGACCAGGCGCATCTAGAGTGCCGTTTTATAAGACCATGGATCAACAGAGGGTCTTGCAACAGTCTCGAGAAAAGAACACTGAAGGGATGTCGAGATTTCATGTGCTTGATTATTATAGAAACAATACAAAGGGAATAAATAGTCAGTCCAAGTCAAAAAGCAAAGCAGTCCAAAAGGCCAAGGGCCATGGTAAACTAAAGAAGAGTAGTAAACAGGGCACAAGAAGGATAAACAAATTGGGAGACCCTGTGAATAGAACTTCGAAACATAACATTATGGTCCAGCAAATGGCCAGGGGTAACACGAATAACAACAAAGCGCATGTAGAGTTGGAGGGCTATCATTGGTCAAAATTTAGTTCATGTAGCGTGACATGTGGACGTGGCGTGAAGGAGCGTTACCGGAAGTGTAACGCAATCGAATGCACGGTGGATGGCATCGAGACTGAGATGGTGCCATGCTTCACGCCGCCATGTAAAGGTAAGGACTTTTTGACAAAGTCTGAATGTTTTTTTGAAAAGTACCTTCATTATTGGGTTTTCTAATTATATATAAAACGGCATCTATACTAACTTGCAATTACAGACATCAACCCGTGCTATTATAGAAGTACCCGATTTTTTTAAGTTCTATTTTATAAGGATTCGATATGAGAACTTCTTAAGTGATCATTAGTATAGTTTCCAGATGGAGTCTGATGTTGCAAGGGATGTGCCACTGGTCTGTATTGACAAAAAGTTTTTGTCAATACTAGAAAAATAATTGTACTTTGCAAAATTTTGCCGAATTTTTTCGAATATTTAAGTTTTGGGTTTTATTATTTTATGTATTATGCCTTATAAGAAAAATCTGGTGTTAAGAACCTTGTGAAAATTAGACAAGTAGAAACTATCGACCCAAATAAGATTTAAAGGAGCATACTTTTTACGTAACCTCCTCAAAGTTTTTTAAAATATATTATAAAAAATATGTTCTGCCTGTATATTAAGTATTACAAAAATCCTTTTTGAAGAAACCTTTTTGCCGCAGAACAATAGAACCTTGCGCGTACTTCTTGCCCTTGTCAAAAGGTTCTCGACCATTGACATAATTGCTGCTATTTTCACAGCGTCTACGGAGTGGTCGGGGTACTCCAAGTGCAGCGTCACGTGTGGTGTTGGTAAGCGAACGCGTTCAAGGCAGTGTAACGGCAGGGACTGTCCAAAGACTGGTCGAGAGATTGCTACCATCCCATGTCATCAGCCTGAGTGTCCAGGTAAGTCCAGGAATCAGTGGCCGATCTAGGAGTTGTTCAGTTGGTTTTGTACCCAGGGGTGGTTCCGTACCACAGTATGAATAAAAAAATTTATTTCAAGTAAAATGATATTTGTGCAGGTAATTTAAAGCCGGGATTACCTTGGTGTTGTTTTTATAAATTTAAATATCCTTTGAAATATCCTGGCTTCACAACAAGAGGATTAACAAATTTCAATCATACGAAGTGCATGTAGAGATAAGTGAGCTCAAGAACAGCAATTGAGTCCAAGATGGCTGACAAAAGAAAACATTTGCCAATCAAAAAAAGGCCAGGTTGCCCTGATAAAGTAATGGATAGCTTTTATTACAATAAGTACAATCTTGGCCTAAAAATGCTCTTAACATTTTTTTCCCAGTGCTTAACCTGGATTTTGAAGAGATCGAAAACCACGTCTTAGTGGATCAGTCAGGTAAAGGCAACAACGCCTACATGGGCTTTGACAGTCGCATCCTCCCTTATAACGGCGTCTGCGGTCATTACGCCGAGCTTGGGCAGTTTGGAAATATCTTGCTTGAAGATCTGACGTTCAGGAGAAAGCCAAGAGAAGGCGTGTCCATAGCGGGATGGGTGAACATTAGAGATAGTACACGTGGGAGTCACTCAATCTTTAGCACGGCGAGGGCGATAAACGTTGGACAAATAATCGGTAAGGGTAAGATTTTTGGCTAAGGAAAGATTTTTGGCTAAGGAAAGATTTTTGGC
Organism: Nematostella vectensis; assembly: GCF_932526225.1. Classification (NCBI taxonomy): domain Eukaryota; kingdom Metazoa; phylum Cnidaria; class Anthozoa; order Actiniaria; family Edwardsiidae; genus Nematostella; species Nematostella vectensis. The sequence goes on along the minus strand of NC_064048.1, from coordinate 9,585,952 downwards.
TAAGGAAACCGAGGTGTTTTTGTTTGTGCGAGTTCGAGGGCAGATTAGTGTATAAAAAACGATAAAACATGGTAAGAATAAACATTGGTTGTTTATGGATAGAATTTTGAGGGCAGTTAGACCGAGCTTTGACATTTTGCTAGCGCGCTTCTATTACATGGCCTTAATAAAGTCTATGCAACTATGCCTTTTTGAATTTGCTATGACAAATTTGTTTATTTATTGAATGACCGCACCGCCACAAACACAACGCATTTCTTCTTTCTTGTTTTCAGGAGGGTATCACTTTGAGATAGACGACGGAAAAATCCGCTGGTTTCATCGAACGCGCGAGCATAATCCCGTTTTCAGCATCATGACAGATGACGTCATTCGCCCAAATGTCTGGTTCCATGTGACCGCGACCTACCAAGCTAGGGCGGGAAACGCCAAGGTAACGGAAAATTGTTGTGTAACGCCAGGCGTCTTGGTAACAGATGTTTCTAGCGTTTATGAAAAAAAGGCAAACGCCGTCTTTTATCCTCGTAGGATACCAAGACACTCAAAGAATCGCTTTCTGTCAGCTGACTTCAGCGAGTGATTGAAAAACCTTCAATCAAAATCGTTTAAGGGGTATCAGACTTCAGTCGCGCATTTGTTTTTTTTTTTTTTAAATGCTATTTTCCCTCAATAAACCCTAACAAGGGCGATTACGACACGATTTCAGTGCAAATAACCATGTTTCCTTTTCAGTGGGCCGCTGATAAACGAAAATCCAAAGTAATTGCGGCAAGACGTTAGATGTAGAAAAAGTAATTTTCTCCTTTGTCCTCAAACTCATCTTTCTATGTTAGTTTTCTTTGTTGATTCCTGTTCTCAGGGATAGGGGTTGTTACCTACCTAAACACCCCCTCCCCATACCCCTACAAACACCAGACAAAGATTGACAGCTGCCATTATAATTAACTAAACTTCCAAAGTTTACTAACCGCGGGTTTTGGGTCATTGTATCATGGGCGTTTCAGGTCTACGTCGACGGCGAGCTGAAGGCAAGGGGACCCGGCAACGGTCTGCTGGACACCGATTGGGGTTATAAAGCATCCGTGGGCAGCTTCGACTTCGATGGTCGGTTCATACGAGCAAAATTAGACGACTTTTATATGTTTGATTACGAAATTTCTCCCAAACAAGTACAAGACTTGCTCAGAATCAAGTGTCCCAAGAAGGGTCGTAGGTAAAATATAACAAAGCACAAAATATTAACACGACACTAAATTACATTATAGAACAGGCCATTCATATCTGCAGGATAAAAAAGTCGATGAAAGAAAGCAAATAGCTTTCACCTTTTTTGGCCAATAAGTTTAGTGATCCCGTGGCTTTCTTTAAAAAGACTGTGGCTTCAATAGTTGCAACTAATGCTCATCCTTGGAACTGAAAGTCCGTAGATCTGACACATGCGTGACAATGCTGTTCAAAACGTTCAAACTTGTACAACTTTCCCTGTATTATGTGATACTTAGAAAATAGAATCGAGTTGTTTTAGTTGTAGGATGGAACGTTATAGGATGGATTAAAATTTATAGTGATTCAAGCGGGTTTTATTTACTATGAACATCTACTGGGTTACATAGTCTACAAAACTACATGTCACGAATCGGATCGACGGACTCCAAGTATCCTCTGGAAGGTTCAAAAGTTACAATTCTTCAAATATATTTGTTGATTGACCTAGGGCGCTACGCTAAGCAGAAAAACCATAACAATTCAGGTAGTATTCTTCAATCTAACTTTTGTATCTCATTTTCTGGTGATGGACTGTTCATTAAAACGTGGCAATCAAAAACTAACGAAAAGGGAAGGCGGGTTAGAGTAGGTATTTATATAATATTTATCGTGTCTACAGTAGACGACATCATGGCAAGTTGAACAATTCCTTCAAGTGCCTGACGTATCAAGAAATTGTTAAATGTAATGTTATAGCCGAATTCGTTGTTGGGTGACCTCGGCGAATTCAAAATCCTCAATAAATTGTCTAAGCCAATTGATGGCTTTCATACTTTATGACGCGTCATAAAGCATCTAACTGCATGCGGGAAGGGAATTTTGTTGGTCGCGGTGGTATGATTGACTAGCCCCTATTCCAAGACTGGATTTGAATTCTCGGTCGCGCAACAACGAATTCGGCTATAAAAAAGAATTAAAATATCTTTTTTTTTTTAACAAACAAATATATAGGCTAGGCCATTTTTGCCAATGGCTTTACAGTGCGACGCATACAGCAGTGACCACCTTTTAGAAAATTTGCCAATGAGAATGCAAATATCTAGCCATGCCCTTGACACAAGATGGTCCGGTGCACCTTGGCCTATACTGGCAGGAAAGGGCCTGGGACTAGCCCAGGTGGTCCGGTGCACCTTGGCCTAGATACATAACTCCCAAAAATGTCTAGAAATCACGAATTCTTTCCTAAAAATCTCGAATTTTCTTATTTTTTTTCTTCTATAAATATGCCATTTCTCCCTTAATTATAAGAAATATATCGTTATGTTGTGTTTTTTTTTATTTATTGTGCATGTATAAATGCGCAATTCAGCATTATTCGCATCGAAAGAAATTACTTTTCACGATTTACACATGTTTTACACAGTGAAGAAAACAAGCCAACAAGGCATTCTGGTAATATGGCCAAAGCCGCTGACTGGTACTTTTTTTATGACAGTAACTAAATAGCCAAACAAGGTTATTGACAACGTTATTGACGATCGGTTTAGTTGAAAGAATCACATTTCTACCGAAAATCGGCAGTTTTTACTTAAAATTCCTATAACCCTAAATAATTTTCTTAAAATCCTGAAATTTTCTAAAAATCCCGTTTGACTCTAAAAAAAATCTGGAATTATGTATCTAGGCCTAGGTGCACCTTAATGCGGCTTTTTCTTAGAGGCTAACATTCAAATATGACTTGTTTGTAGCTAGGATTAAAATGGAAAAACCAAAACAATCGCAATATATGCGGTGGTGCGCGTCGCACTTGAAAAATAAAGTGACAATTCTGGAGTTATTTGTAGTAGTTTTATTCTCGATAGTACTACGATGAGAGTTGTAAAAATACATATTGTAAAAGATAAGTGGTGTACACTGGTAAATTTGCACACATTGTTATATTTCTATGTACAAAAATAAAATACAGTATATTTCAGAATTGTAGTACAAGAGCTTGGATTTATTATTATTTAAGAATACAGAGAATGAAATGTTTCCGCCAGAATAGTTATTGGGACCTTACGAATGATAAAGGCGACCCCAATTTTTAAGTGCAAACAGTCATCGTTATAAGGAAAGCGTCGAACAATGTTTGATCAAATAATAGACCGCGCAGCCCTTTAAGACATTTGATAGCTTATTATGTCAAGGTCTAGTCCACATTAAGCCCTTGCATCGCCTATTAGGTCAATGCAAGGTCCTGTTCACATTAAGCTCTTTGGTCGCTTATCAAGTCAATGTTTTGTTCACATTAAGCCCTTGGGACCCTTATCAAGTCAATGTTTTGTTCACATTAAGCCCTTGGGACCCTTATCAAGTCAATGTTTTGTTCACATAATACTCTTTGGTCGCTTATCAAGTCAATGTCTTGTTCACATTAAGCCCTTGGGACCCTTATCAAGTCAAGGTCTTGTTCACATTAAGGCCATGAGGAGCTATCTCGGGAATCTGCCCGCTGCTCAGACTGTGGATCATGGCGGAGATCTGCGAGTGTCGAGTAAGCTCTTGTTGCTGCTGCTTGATTGTGTTTTCGCGTTCTTTGATCACTTGCTCGTGCTGCCGACACAGAGACTCTAGTGAAGACACCTGGAAAGGATTTATATATATTTAGTCAGCCGTCATTTTGTTATCCTAGCAAAATGCCAAGTATGAGAAAGCAGTCATTTTCATCGACTGATTTGGGGGAGTTTATCAAAAATTTCATTTTGAATTTGGTAGATAGTCAATTACGATGGCTATTTAGTAATTTCATCACATATAATATTTGGTCTTCAAGATTTAAATTTAAACAGTAACATGCTACGCCTGACCATGGCACATTAAACATCGTAATTAAAAAAGTAAAATGTTTGTCAGGAATATCCATGATCTTTAAAGGCAACCATAGGCAACCGGCTAGTTTTGATAAAACGGAAGTGACGTAAAACATGACCTCACCTTGCGCATGACGTCACTTTTTATCTTCTCGTTTTTCGTCAATTCCTCTTTACATGTGGATATCGTCTGCTCAAGTGTTTTCACTTTGTTCTTATACTCTGTAATAGTATTGCAAAGAACATTATAATCAAGTTTAGAGTTTTAAGGCTTGCGAAGTGGCAAAACGTTTGCTTGCGGAAAGACAGACGAGAATGGAAATAATGCCTGGTGAACACTAGTGTCATAACATAACCACATAACGACACGGACATAACGACACGGATATAACGACACGGACATAACCACAGGGACATAACCACACGGACATAACCACACGGACATAGCCACACGGACATAACCACACGGACATAACCACACGGACATAGCCACACGGACATAACCACAGGGACATAACCACACGGACATAACCACACGGACATAACCACACGGACATAACCACACGGACATAACGACTAGAAAAAAAAAACATGTTTTTTTTTTCTCTTATGTTATGTCCTTGTCGTTATTTCGGGCTCATGACTTTAATGCTGATCTATTCAAACTTGAAAATATGAACATAAGATTGCCCACGCCTATGTCACGAGTGTGGACCAGGTATACGGCATACGGACAAACGGAATCACATACGAAGGGGCAAAGACTCTTGCTGTAGCATTCATAAGTGTAGTCACACGTTAAAAATTAGTATAGGCTTGTGGGCTAGAAATCAACAATTTGACACTAGTAACCTAGCAAAAATCCTTCGTTACATAAATATAAATAAATCACAAGCATCTCTTTGTGTTGTCAAAACTAGATTCTCGATGCAATTTAACTAATAAAGATAAATAAGAGAAATCACTTTGTAATGATCAACAGCACCTATATTTCGGCTGTGTACAACAGCCTTCCTCCTTTCTCCTTCTTCCTCCTTCCGTAGGATGTTGTACAGAGCCGAAATATAGGTGCTGTTGGTCATAACAAAGTGGTTTCTCTTGTTTTTCGTTACATAAAGACATACACCTATTTCACAAAAAGGTTGTCAGTGCAAATGGCAAACGGTAGATGGCTTATGGTAACCTTTAATGGATAATTGTTTTGATTTATCCATATTCTTCGTGACGCATGGCTACTTTCGGTCGTAGGACTGCCATTTGCCAATCGCCATTTGCCATTTGCACTGACAACCTTTATTGAAATAGGTGTATATAGAGCAGTAGACGATACCTTGCATTCTGATCTCCTCGTCTTTCGTTTGCTGGAGCAGTTTTTTACGCTCTTCATCAAGTTCTCTCAGCTGTTTAGTGGCGCTTGAAAACAGACGTTTAACATACTTTGATTGCTCCACTTCTGCTTAGAACACTATAGTCTTTCATGTTTTCGTTATTTGGCAATAAAGCAGACCTTAGAGAATTTGAAGTGTAAGTGTTACTTGCCCAAATTGCCGGAAAAAAGTCACATACCCAGAAAAATGTGCGCGCGATTATGAATAAGAGAAGAAAGCAAAAGTAAAATTTAAAACCTAAAGCAAGCATTGAAAATATACCATGACACCACAGTTACGCGTCTTAAGAGGCTCAGCATCTTCATTGCAGAGCTTTGAACAATTCATTATACACAGTTTTGTTAACAGCTTGTCTGTCGCTTTCTACTACTTTGAACGACTGTTTGCCGGAAGTCCGAGGCACCCTTTCTCGCTCAACTCTGTCACGAAATCATGAAGTCACGCAAAGCGTTAAGTCACACAAAGCCTTATTAACCTCAAGCGAACAACGTGACAGAGGAGACTATCAGAGGGGTTAACTGCGTCGGATTTTAGAATGAAAAGAGAAGAGTGTTAGCCAAGACTTACGTATCGTGCTGAATCTTAAGGTTATCGTTGTGTCGTCTTCGCATCTCGCTAAGCTCTGTCAACGCTTTGATCTCATCTTGGGAAGCCAGCAGACTTCTCTGACTCGTCTCCAGCCTAGCAAAGTGCAAATCGATGCGTTAGAGGGTCATTCACAAAGTGAGACAAAGTACCAAAATATCAGGTGCGGAAAAGGCTGCGGTAAGGAATCAACTTAAAGCGGCAGTTTACCTACGGAGCGCCAACGGAAACCTCAACCGACAAGAGACAAAAGAATCTATTAGTATCCGCGCTATTAAACAAGCCATCCGCTCTAAATTATCAGTCATATCTTCAACGAAATTTCAAATAGACACACTATATTTACAAGTTTTAAATAATTCTCGTGTTTTCCGTTAAAAATCATCGCGGATTGTAATATGATCGACCGAAAGTGAACTGGTAACATTGCCGCTATAGCTAATTTTTTTTTTCCCTGTTCAAGGGGCGGACCTTATTTTTTCAAGTAAATACAATATCCATAAGAGTGAGCTTTAATTACGAGTCTCGTTCACCTCTGTGAAATTTCGGCGAACGCTTTTTTGAGCTGCTTATGCTCTTCTGCGATGATACTCAAATTCTCATTTGTCCGAAGTAGAGTTTCCATCTGAAACGCAAAAAAATAAAACCAGGTTAATGCCAATGCGTCAAGCATTATCAAAATTTTATCAGTTTTGTATTTTTTCATCATCAAAGTCGCCATAATCGTCTTTATCATCCATCCTCATTATCATAATCTCAATAATCATCATCGCCATTATTATCATCACCACTTTCGTCGTCATCATCATCGTCATCGCCATCTTATCCTACCACTTTCGTCATCATCATCATCATCGCCATCATTATCTTACCACTTTCCTCATTATCATCATCATCGCCACCATTATCATCACCGATTTCGTCATCAATAATCGTCGCAATCATATCATAATCATATCATATAATCATTGTCGTCATTTTATTACCTCTATTGTGGCGGCCTTCTGCGACTCCAGCATCGTCATTATCTGCAGAGCGTTGAAAACCCATCATTAACCGATGAATTGGATGGAATCGATACTGACGGTAATCTAAGCTCAACGACATTTTTTATGACGTTTTGCTCCACCCAAAGTATATTTGGGTGCTCCATCACGTGGGCTTGCACAAATTCATTACTCTGGCTCCAGAATAATGATCGTATCTAGCTTGAGTTTACGAGAAAGCCTAAAAAACAGGATGGAGTTTTACAAAAAACTGTTTTTTGAAGGCTTATCGTACTGGACTTTTTGGGACTCTGGGACCATGTAACACAATGATAAAAGCACGCGCGAATCCACATATCCCACCTCATACCTGTTCAGTCTGGGCTTCATTCTTCTTCTCTGTCTCTGATAACAACTTTCGAAGTTTGGAACACTGAAAGATACAGTTTCTCAGTACACACGAGGTAGCTTGCTAAACCGCATTATTATGCTTTAATAACAAAGCCAAGGTTAAACATATTGATTGGAACCAAGAAAGTAACGCAGACTGCTATTAATAAAGCGTCTTAATATAAAGTAAGAAACAGTAAGAAAATGGAGTATAATAGCTGTCAGTTTGCCCGAGGTTGATAGAGTAGTTTATTGATGGTGCTGTATGGTGTTTCTGTTTTGGCTTGGTTATTGCAGCTTTGACTTTAGAGCCAAATTCCTTTTTGAAAATTTTGAATAGTATGTCTGGGTATCATATCATATGTTCTAGACCAGGTTTCTATTGTTGTCAGATACCCACCTCTGCTTCGGACTGCGCCCTGCGGCACCTGTATTGCGATATGAGGCGGTCTGCCTGTGCCACGGCTAGGGCCTTTGCCTCAAGTAGGTCCTGAAGATGGCTTTCCTTTGTCTGTACAAGACAACATTCTTTGGTTATAAAGAAATAGAATGAATAAATTGGAGTAGTAGGTCCTGAATATGGCTTTCCTTTGTCTGTACAATACAACATTCTTTGGTTATAAAGAAATAAAATAGATAAATTGGAGTAGTAGGTCCTGAAGATTGCTTTCCTTTGTCTGTACAAGACAACATTCTTTGGTTATAAAGAAATAAATAAATAAATTGGAGTAGTAGGTCCTGAAGATTGCTTTCCTTTTTCTGTACAAGACAACATTCTTTGGTTATAAAGAAATAAAAGAAATAAATTGGAGAAGTAGGTCCTGAAGATTGCTTTCCTTTGTCTGTACAAGACAACATTCTTTGGTTATAAATAAATAAAATAAATAAATTGGAGTAGTAGGTCCCGAAGATGGCTTTTCTTTGTCTGAACAAGACAACATTCTTTGGTTATAAATAAATAAACTAAATAAATTGGAGTAGTAGGTCCTGAAGATTGCTTTCCTTTGTCTGTACAAGACAACATTCTTTGGTTATAAATAAATAAAATAAATAAATTGGAGTAGTAGGTCCCAAAGATGGCTTTTCTTTGTCTGAACAAGACAACATTCTTTGGTTATAAATAAATAAAATAAATAAATTGGAGTAGCTTATCACTCTCATTGCAGCTAGATGCTGAATAACGAGAGCGCAGATTCAGACGTGGTCGAGTTGAAGGCATGGGAAGGCGCCTCAGGCAGCCGCCATACAACTCGTGTCTGACCACGGATCACAGCTAAGATCGAAATTGTTGGTTTTGTGGAGGAATGAAAGCCGGAGAACCCGGACAAAAACCCTCAGAGCAATTCAACCGACAAAAGCAGAAATAATAAGGATTAGAATAACAGCAGTGACAAAGATAACATCAATATCAACAGCGACAACAATAGATAATAGAAATAATAAAAAAAAGACTACCATATAACAACAAATTTCTACAGCACAAGCAGAATGACACCAATAAAATTAGAAACATCAATAGAAAACAACAGTAGGAGCAGCATCAGCAACAACAGTAGGAGCAGCGATTAAATGTTGAAAAAACATTATCAGTATGTTCATAGGCATTTTTACCATGAGCGAAGATAGTTTCGCTTCGTAAATGTCGATGATTTCCGATGCCTTAGGATCTTTGATCTGAAGAAATGATCAAATAATGAATTAACAATACGACATAGTATTGGGGTGGGGTGCTGTCTATTTATATGTTCGTCACATAAATGTACCCCACCTCTAGTCCAGATCTCATCTTCTCGATCAAACATTCGATATTCGCATCCGTAACGTTGCTCTTCGGCGTCATAACGGCAGGTCGCAAATCACGTGATGACCAAGAAGCCACGTGGCGCGAGCGCGCACTCTGATTGGTAGAGCTCCTAGGAGGTGACGGGGGAGGGCTGAATTCCTCGTCTCCAGGTCCCCGTAGCGTGGTTAGCTCCACTTCACGCGCGGAGTTGTTTGAAGCAATTATTTCCCCGAGCCTGAGGAAGACATAGTTAAAGAAGGGCAATCACGCCATCTGTCGTTCCCGCTCAATGGCGATTCACTCAAAGAATCCATTTCCATCTACTATTTCAAGCGAGTAACCAATATATTTTCAAATCAAATATCGTTAATAACATATCAGACTACATCCGTGCATTGTTATTAAGTTTACTTGCAAACAAGCCTCTGTATTTGCAATGATAAACAACAACAAAGAAGAAGACTTTATAGATCGTGATCGTGATCTAGTAATAGAAATAGTAAAAATAGCAATAACAATTAATTGTTAGTAGCAAGAACAAAAACACAGCAACAGTGATAATAATAGCAACAATAACAATAATAGTACTCCCAACTGCCAAGCACTTTCACCAGATAACTCACCAGATCATCTGGAAGTCTGGTAATGTGGTCGCCTCGCTTAGTATTCTCAAAGCCTTCTGTACACTGTCCCGCGCTCCACAAGTCAGCGCATGCGCAAGTAAAGGCACCAGTCGCTGATCCTGCAGAGCGGCGAACAAGTTCTCTTTGACACCGGGTACAGAGGCTTTTAGACTACACATCAAATGGAGCATGCGCAGAACAACACGCACGCCATCCTCCCTAGAAAGGCAAAGAGACAGGATGTCAGACTGGACGGACGTGTTCTTACCTTGAACCCATAAAGGCTGGGTTCATGCTGGGCAAGAGATCTACAAGTTCGAACGCGTCCTTAGTGTGTCGTGTAGATACTCCTGGACCTGTACTTACCCCTATGAGATTGCCGTTCCTTTCGTTGCTCCTTATTTTTTCGATTTTCGGGAGGTGGGGCACCGAAAATATTGGGGAAGCGTAAGGGGGGCATGGTAAATTTTGCCGCTTCTGAAGCGGGGGGGGATAACTAATTTTATCCCTTACTTTTATCAAAATCCTCACACACACCCCCCCTCGGGATAATAAATGAACCCCCACAAGATCTGCAAGGTCGAGCACGTCCCTAGTGTGTCGTGTAGATACTCCTTGACCTGTACCTACCCCCATGAAATCTGCAAGGTCGAGCGTGTCCCTAGTGTGTCGTGTAGATACTCCAGGACCTGTACTTACCCCATGAGATCTGCAAGGATGAGCGTGTCCTTAGTTTGTTGTGTAGATACTCCTGGACCTGTACTTACCCCATGAGATCTGCAAGTTCGAGCGTGTCCCTAGTGTGTCGTGTAGATACTCATGGACCTGTACTTACCCCATGAGATCTGCAAGGACGAGCGTGTCCTTAGTTTGTTGTGTAGATACTCCTGGACCTGTACTTACCCCCATGAGATCTGCAAGGTCGAGCAAGGTCTGCAAGGGGTCCCTAGCGTGTTATACTAGTACTTTAGGATCTTTACTAAATCCCACAAGATCTGCAAGGACGAGCGTGTCCTTAGTTTGTTGTGTAGATACTCCTGGACCTGTACTTACCCCAATGAGATCTGCAAGGTCGAGCAAGGTCTGCAAGGGGTCCCTAGCGTGTTATACTAGTACTTTAGGATCTTTACTTAATCCCACAAGATCTGCAAGGACGAGCGTGTCCTTAGTTTGTTGTGTAGATACTCCTGGACCTGTACTTACCCCCATGAGATCTGCAAGGTCGAGCAAGGTCTGCAAGGGGTCCCTAGCGTGTTATACTAGTACTTTAGGATCTTTACTTAATCCCACAAGATCTGCAAGGACGAGCGTGTCCTTAGTTTGTTGTGTAGATACTCCTGGACCTGTACTTACCCCCATGAGATCTGCAAGGTCGAGCAAGGTCTGCAAGGGGTCCCTAGCGTGTTATACTAGTACTTTAGGATCTTTACTTAATCCCACAAGATCTGCAAGGACGAGCGTGTCCTTAGTTTGTTGTGTAGATACTCCTGGACCTGTACTTACCCCCATGAGATCTGCAAGGTCGAGCAAGGTCTGCAAGGGGTCCCTAGCGTGTTATACTAGTACTTTAGGATCTTTACTAAATCCCACAAGATCTGCAAGGACGAGCGTATCCTTAGTTTGTTGTGTAGATACTCCTGGACCTGTACTTACCCACATGAGATCTGCAAGGTCGAGCAAGGTCTGCAAGGGGTCCCTAGCGTGTTATACTAGTACTTTAGGATCTTTACTTACCCCCAAGAGGTCTGTAAGGACGAGCGCGTCCCTAGCGTGTTGTGCTGGTATTGGTACTCTACAACCTTCCAGCACTGCTCCAGCTGAAGGTGTTTTAGCATCGATTTCCTCAACGATGAGTCAAAGCAGATTGGTAATAGATGTCAAGGGAAAACAACTTGGTAAAATTTAAATAGACTTTGCTCATCCAAACTCGATTAGCCTGGCAATTTTTTGGGATGATAAAGATATATATAATATATATAATATATATGTTTATTTCTACACCATTGCAGCTATCATGGCTGAATTACAAGTGAGAGGTCGTCACACAGAAACTAACAATAGCGCACAGTCACAAAATCTCTAAACCTACAAGTTTTAGCTTGCGGTCCTATTATTTTCTCATTTCCTGATCTCAAATTATATCCATGTTGGACAGTTGTCATGTTATTAACCACAGATTTTAAGGGTTCAACAGTTTTAGCTCTTGCCATAAATTTCCGACATGCTTCATCCCTTCTCTCAGACAAAAATTGGAGAGACGTTGAGGCAAGGGCACTACTATAGCTCGTATATTCGTGCCTTAGAATGATTTTTAAAGCTCTTTTCTGTATAGACTCCAGGTGCTCAGATAGGTATTCCGGTAGAGCAGCCCACACCGGCGACGCATACTCGAGTACAGACCTTATGAGCGCGCAATAAATAGTACACAAATCATGTACTGATAACGATCTTGAAAATATTTGAAAAGGAAAAATAAACTTGAACTTGACGATGACGATGATGATGATACGTTTCATTTCAATCAATGAGGGTAAACAAATTAAAGATCTTTCGAGAAAAGTAAACCCTTATTCAACAAAAGTTGTCGTAATCCAGATTCCTGGTAATATGAAAACGACAAGTATAATTACTCGCGCAACAGCTTTCGGTATAAGAGAGCAAAAAGTCTGTACTTTGGGCACATGCTTCATAAAGACAAGTATGGCACAAATGCTTATGGACGGGAGGTATGGTACGAACAAAACGAGGCTCTTCACATAGCTCTTTCTCTCATAGGGGGGTAAGGTTGCAGCCCCACCAGCCCGTCCCCTAAATTTGCCACCAAATGCTATTTATCAAAAAGATATCAGAGATGACGTCCAGGGCTTTGCTTGTCTGCTCACAGCGCTTCTTGAGTCCTGGTCCATCGATCTGTGCAGGCGGTGTAAGCAGGCCCATCAGAAGCGGGGCTAGCGAGGACACACGGCTAGACATGCCTTTTGTAGTGTTACTATCGATGATTTCCTACAAGTACAGGTTTTAATGGGATATGTTTTTATAATGGAACCCCATGACCTTAATAATGTGCGATCCTCACAGAGTAGTGTCTGTGGCTCTCTGGTACGGTGTAATTCTCTATTCTATGTTTTCAAAACTTAACTTAGCTACATAAGTAAAGTTGTCAATGATACGTCGACCGAAAAAATGTGAGACACCAAAGATTTTTTTTCTGCGAAGGTCATCGGTTTTGAACATCCCACTCGTGAGTGGGCCATTTTGGAATTGTGCAAAGAAACATGCGTATATAATACACGCCCTAAAATTTTATCACTTATTGTCATCAATCCCGGTCGCTTCTCCCCTCGCAGTAAACTTCAATCTTACCCTCTTACCTCAAACATCTCCTTGATAAAGTCTAGAGCACAAAGGGACACAGTGGGGTGGGCCTCTATGGGCTGACTGCACCAAAACAGCACCGCATTGTACAGCTCGTTTGGGTCATGATCCCCCTTCGCCTTGGCAACATCTGGGGCAAGCAAGGTCTTGCAAAGCAGGGATCGCATTCCAGATACAGTGCAGAATGTCAGTAGTAACTCCAATACCTGGGAAATAAAGAAAGATAATAATTTTTCATAAGTTGGACCACCATTTTGAAGAATTCTAGATCCACTGGAACTGCCCCAAACGTGTGTACTGTACCTTAGCAGACTCCTCGCCAGAGATGTTGGTCAGAAGGGTCAGTATTTGCTCCAAGTAATACGCCAAGTGCTCATGCCTAGAGATGAACGGAATAACAGCATTGTTAAAGCCGCATTGTCACCAGTTTACTTCCGGAGGTCCGACGGAAACCTCGGCGTTAAAAGACAAAAGAATCTATTAAAATCCGAGATATTAAACAGGCCATCCGCTCTAAATTATCAATCACATCCTCAAAGAAACTTCCAATACACACTGCTTGCAATATTTTGAAATATTTTTCGCGTTTTCCGTTAAAAATCATCGGATAATGTTACGTAATCGACCGGAAGTTAACTGATGATAGTGCGGCTTTAAGTTATAGGGAAAATCAATGAAAGGAATTGGATTAGGTGAGCATTGGGGGGGGGATGGGGGGGAGTTAATGCCAAGAGTTGAAAGGAATAACAGCATTGCGAAATTCTAAGAAAAAAAACCTTGAAAGGAATTGGATTAGATGAGCATTGGGAGGGGGGGGGGGGGTAGGAGGCAATTAATACCAAAAGTGGAAAGAAATAACAGCATTGTGAAGTTCTAGGATAAAAACCATGAAAGGAATTGGATGAAGTGAGATAAAGGGGGAGGGTGCAGTTAATGCCAAGAGTTGAAAGGAATAACAGCATTATGTGAAAGGAATAACAGCATTATGTGAAAGGAATAACAGCATTGTGAAGTTCTAGGAAAAAATCCATGAAAGGAATTGGATTGAAAGGGAGCAGTTGGCAGAGCATCTTTCTGTGTAATGCCAGACTCCCGGTTCTGAAGTGAGTTTGTAAGAAGGTTCTTACCCTTACTCCAAGAATTTTCTCAAATTGTTCTCTGGTTTTTCTCAATCCATAGAAAACGCTAATTTCATTCTAAGCTAAACTGGTCAGACACAAGTGATAGAGCTGCTGTCTTTAGCGCCTTTCTATGAGGAAAATTGCTGTATGTTCTTCATGTGATCACCAATTTTGTAAAATTAAATAAAAATTAGGCATCTGACTGACCCGCTTGTCGAGTCTCAAAAACTTCCTGGCTACGCTTCAAAGTTTAAGAATTTCTATGGTTTCCAAATAGCAAACAATGAAAATGATGGTTACTCTTACATTTTCGGTGTTGAGATAATTTGTTTGAATGTACTTACACCATGAGTGACTGCTGTATCTTTGGGCTTTCAAGCAAGTCGACAAACAGGTCAACTGAGTATTTCCTAGTAAGCGACCCTTCGCCATTTATAAGGATGTTGAAGACCAGCTGGAATGTCTGGTGGATGTTCTTGGAGTTGAAGAGCTAAGGGAGGGTAAGAGTTATCATTCAGGAGAATGAAGGAAAAATATTAATTTTGTTATGAGCCATGAAACGTATCTATATTGAATATGTACGAGGGAAACATATCTCAACGAAAGGTTGATATGTTTTGAAACTCTGTAAAAAAGAGTAGTTTGGTAGATGTCTCAAGAGTTATCTCTTCGTTTGAACTTCTTTTTTTTTTTTTGGGGGGGGGGGGTGGGGGGGGGGTTGGGGGCTAACACTTGAAGCATCAACAAATCTAGTACTGTACAGTATTTTGTTTTTAGAAATGCATATCTGAACCTTGTGTTGATATTTATTTTATGCATGTCTTCAGTTTTTCTACAGTTAGCATAGCATGTCAAATAAGATTTTTATCTGGCCATATTCATTCCCCATTAACCCATATGGTATTCCTGGTTAACCCCTCCTCATACCCTATACAGAATCAAGATAAGGCAAAAATCCCACGGGGGGAGGGGGTGGGCTGTATCTATCTCTGTTGCCAAAAAAAATTTCTGGACCCGCCCCTACCACATTATTACACTATTTGATGTACCTTTTCACCAAGCTGCTCATTGAGTGACAGGCTGGTGAGTATCGAGAGTGAGAAAATGATGACGGTGAGGTTCGCATGGGACAAGTATGATATCAACATCCGGTACAAAGATTTCACATTATCCTGGAAACACATATGAAACAATAAGAAAAGAGTATGATTGTGATATTATTTGCATGGAACAATTCTGTACTTATAAACAATGACATGACAGACATTTTTACAGTAGAGCTGACAAGCTTTATCATGGCCACAAGATCTATATTTTTTTGTAGTTCTCTTGTGTAGTAATCTTGTGTGGTACCTACCATCGCTTTGATATGTGCCTGGACAGCCATGTGGTGTCTACATAGGTTGGCAAGCAGACCAAGGCAGGGGATGGTCATCTCAGACTCTGGCATTTGACTGAGGGATTAAAAACACCACCAAAGTTTAGAGCTATCGTTACGATAAAGTTATAAGTGTGTGCCACCTCTGATGGAACAATGGAGGAACTGGAAAACTCAAGAACAACACTATTAACAGGTAAGGGGCCAATATATGTGTGTGAGTGGGGACGGAGGCAACATCCAAAAGTTGGGGGGACCAATACATGTTTATAAGGGGGAATATAAACCAACGCAAAGGGTGGGGGACCAATAAATGTGTGTTGAATTTGGGTATCAGCCTACATTGATCTCACTATATAACAGATGAAGCAATAAAAACCTGGAAAATTTTGTAAACTATGTAACTAAGCATCTTTTTTGTAGATAGACAAGTTAAGTCTGCTGTAGCACCTTGTACTCATAATCACAAGCTAGTTAGGCTCTGGAACCATTTTATACCTCACATGTGTTTGATCACGAACAGAGCCTCAGGCAAATTTTAGTTAGTGAATAGACCACCTTAGTCTGCTGTAGCCAATTGCTCATAACCTTTTGAGGCTCTGATACCATGTTATATTCATTTGTGTTTGACAAGTAACAGAGTGTCAAACAGGGGTTTCATTAGAAGGCTACTTCCCTACTCACTGCCGGCAACTCAAACAATGATTCTCAGTTTTCAAACTCAAAATAAAGTTCGCATTCGTGATAAACAGCTTAAAATTACATTATGCCATTGTCACTACCCTTTATTGTCGTTCTTCATTGGTTTTCCATTAGCCAATTAACCGTTAAGCGAATTGTTGTTTGCCACCATATTGGATTTATGTTGATAAGGATCACAGGTAGTTTTGAGCCCAAACTGTCAGCAGTCTCTTTTAACAAATATACATTTTCAACGAACAAAAAAGGAAAAGAAAACCATGTTCAGTATTGTTCTATCGGGGGTTTTTCGTTAATTGACACATATATGAGTTGTTGTAATCTTTACTCTGTACAAAGAAGCAGGATAAAATGAGATGATAGATTTGGAATTGTGTGAATCAAGCTGTTTATATTTTTAACTAAATTGCATCACCATTTTCAATGGGAAAAAAAGAGACGGAACACAATGTCTATTTTGTTTTTACCTCTAATCCTACATAGGAATTGCACCATTTCCATTCTTTTTGTTTTATCAAATTTTATTACTAATTGGTGTGATACCCTATCTGGGGACCTCGAGCCATTATTCTATGCTTTGAGGCTCCAGCCGCCTACTTCCCAAGCACAGCCTGCTACTATAAAAGTTATTGAAACCCCTGGTCAAACACCTTTCAGGTAGTGAATAGACAAGTGGGGCCTCTTGTATAATAAACTAAAGCTGATGAGGGTTGGAACAAAGTTTTGTAATAAAGGCACTGTGACGAGCCTCTGGAACTGAGGTATACTCACATGTGCTTGACAAGAAACCTGATCAGCTCCTCCATACTGCCGCTGATAGAAGTGATTTTGCTGCAGTAAGTGATTCGCTGAAGCAGCTGCAAAGACTGAGAAAACAAATATTGCTATGGATATTACAATATTGCATTGGAAAATCCATTGGGAGTAGTACTAAGTGGATGATGGATAACACATAAATACAGTAGCTGAATCATGGTCTCCCAAGGCCATGTGAATTTTCAAAAGAAGCATAACCAAAAAGCCACAGATTTCAAGCATGGATTAGTTTTACTTAAGACACAGGGAACACTGCAGTTTTATAACACATGGACTATCCAAGTGCAACCTTACATAAAATATGTATTTATTATTAGATTATTATAAAGAGAAACAGATAACATACTAAATGTTTGAAGAAAAACTATAATAATAGAATCAGGAGATGATCATGATTCTGTTTTCCAAGGCTTTTCTTATATGGAAAACACCGCAGTCAGATAGTCGATACCACAGTGTAAGTGGACAGACAAGCTTAAATAAGTAATTAAGGATACTATATATTATCAAACAAGCTGAAATAAATAATAAGGCACAATCTATTGCCAATGCGCATACCTGAAGGACTATTTTCTCATTGTTGGTGACCTGATTCCTCTGTAGGAAGGAAGCTAAGGTGGATGTGAGGTGGTAGCCACTGTGAAGAGCATCTCTGGTCTCCAAGTCTGCAGCTATTACATTGAATGGAAAACAAAATAAATAACAGGGGCAAGTTAACATTACAAAGTGCTAACCTAGGAACATAATAATCAAAAGCTTAAAGCCGCATTGTCAACAGTTTACTTCCGGTCGGTTACACAATAACAATATCTGATTATTTTTAATGAAAAAGGCAAAAAATATTTCAAAATAGTGAAAGCAAGGTATCTATTGGAAGATTCCTTGAGGATGTGATTGATAATTAAGTGCGGATGGTCTGTTTAAATTGCACAGATACAAGATAGATTATATTGTCTTTTTTAACAGTTAAGGTTTTCGTCGGACCTCCGGAAGTAAACTTGACAATGCGGCTTTACCACCCTGGAGGCTCTTACTGTTTAACATACTAAATGCACCAACGAGTGTTTTGTATCAGGAGTAATTAAAGCTTGACCGCAACCATTTAAGTGACTTACATAAGTTGAAAAGTAAAACCATTGCCTTCAAGTGCAGGGTGTGATTGACAACATTCTCATTAAGAAGGCTGACGAGAGAGGACAAGCACTCTGCTGGTAGGATTTCCTTGGAGTTGAATCCAGACAAAGCCGCACCGGATGATATACCAATGAGAACCTTTGAACAAGAAACATGATACACCAATGAGAATCTTAGAACAAGAAACATGATACAACATTTCACTCAAGAAACCAGCTCCAACACAGAATTGTTCAAGTGTGTTAATGAAGTCTAAAGATCCCAAGATCTTTTACTTTTCAATTCTGTACATATTCCACAAATTATCTGCAACATGGAAACAGAGAATTTCAGTGTTTTCTAGCTTTAGTATGCAGAGGTGAACATTAGCCAAGCAACCATTTAGAAGAGGTCAAATAGAATCAGATTTGTGGGCTTTGTACACTTTACTGTTTATGTGGGCAGCCTTCTCAAAGAGATTTTGAGGAGCAGGTTAGTATGACTTGAGGCAGAAGGTTTCTGTTTCCTTTTCAATAACAAAACAAAAATAATATAAATTATGTCTAGTTGGAGACGGTCAAACATCCAAAGGAGGCGACTCGCTTTGCCAGCAGCTGGCCGGTTTTAAGAATTCTGTATTGGTCAATTTACAGTAAATTTGTCAGTTTATAATGTGAATGCCGAATAGAGGCTGACAGCTTAATAGAGGTTCGACTGCATTTTATTCCTCACTCTGGTTCAAGAACACGACTAATTGGTATCCTGCATGTTTTAAACAGTTCAAGAATGGAGCCTGATTAAGAAAATAGGAGTAATCTCCAAATTGTATCAATAATGATATCTCTAAAGGGGATAGCACGAACTACTGAATCAACTTTCATCGGCCAATCAAAGGTGATAGTGTTCCAATATAACCACAAACGTGTAACAACCAATCAAGACTCGAAAGTCATGTAAGTTATATATGGCATAGTAAGTTCCATTTTCGACAGTAAAACACTGAATAAGTATGTCAGAAAGTCAAAAAAGGCAGACATCACAGTCGCTCAACATTGGATACTTGTATTCCACAAAAACATAAGAAAAGTAGAAGCTTCCCTGCAAGAGGTATCTAATCACATAACGCACAAATATCGTCCACTATTTTGGTACTCACATCTATTTGTCTTTCCAAGTCTTTGACGGTTTGATCCGTCGAACGCGCTCTGTACTGGCTAAAAGCTGCAGCCAGTGCTTTCAAACAAGCATTTACATCTAAAGCCATAATTTCCTGAGGTATTTACGCAATCAAAGTTATTCCATAGTCATATAATTGCAATGTTTTCGACGAGTTTTCAACACAACACAAAACACAAGTTACACTTTCGAGCTTCCCGCTCAACGACGCGCGCGCGCAAATAACAAAGAGGATAGCCGCTGACCAGCGAGATGGTTGGTCACAATCGCGCTTCAGCGTCAAAGGGTACATAAAGTCAGATTTAGTTTTATCCACTTCTTACTGAATAATGAATGACTGAAATCGATAAACTTTACACCACTTTCTAACATACAGATATAGTTGACAATGTTGAGTGTACAAAACATGGCTTTAGAAGGATGATGAACTGGCCTCCTAGGGGTGGCGCAAAGCGGATGGTGTTTTAGCCTGAGTATCAGGCTTTTTTTAGGGGAGTCCCCCCCCCCCTGAGGGCCTTGATACTCAGGCTAGGTGTTTTGGTCTTCTTTAACCCTGCTCAGACCCGTCAGTAAATTCTCTCTAGCGCGTGAAATATAACCGAGACAAAAATGGAAGGGAAAATGATAAATAAATAAAAAGTAGTAAGAAGTAATAGAAAAAAAAGTAGATCCGATTGCCCGAGGATCGAACCTCCTTAGATCCGATGAAACGAGAGAAGAAAAATATAGACCATACTTCCAGACATACGCTGAAACGCCGTATGGCAGCTAAGCTTTACGGCTAGGCTGAAGATTTGGGCTCCAGCACCGCTATCTAGCGAACTGTACAACACAAAGGAACCTGAGGTACCCGCGCATTAATGGGGAGGCAATAACCAGGATCCCAGACCTTTCTTAGTCGGTTACGCCACGCACAGCTCGCTGAGTTGTAGACTGAAAAATATCGGGGTCTTTTTCACGCTTGCGTCTCTTGGGAATTAGCATGTTGCCATAGTAGTTGGGTTCGTCATCTTGAACAGCACGCTGTGCCCTAGGCATAATCAAGAGACCATAATGGTCTCTTGGCATAATACATTACCTCCTTTAGCATTTTGTTCTCCTGTACTCAGTTCTTGCGCAAGTGCATATGTCGTCTTACGTGTTGCCGCCTTTAGTTCATTTGTGCTCAGTCGTGCACCCGCATATTATTACTCAGAAACAAGAGCAGACAAAAAAAAAGAACTGGAAGGCAAGCGCCGAAAAGCGCATCTTGGCGCTTGTGCTTATTGCTCTCGTGCTTGGCACACAAAGGACGAGAACGTCCTGTAATCCTGCAGGCCCGTACCCAGGGGGGGGGGGTACACACACACACACACACACACACACACACACACACAACAGCCGAATATCCACTTTCGGTTCTCAGAGACGTGCTTATTCGTAGACAAGCATAAGCAAGAGACCATGGCATAAGCTAGATCTCTCTGTGTATGTCATTGTCAGAATTTTTTGTAGCCAAACCCTACAATTAACGTCCCATGGAGATAATGCAAAGGCATAAAACAATTCCTTTTTGTTCTTTCGGCAGTTCGGGGGTGGTCAGATTTTTATCAGAAATCCCCCCCCCCCCTCCCCCAGAAAAATTAGGTCCACTTCTTCGGATTTCGCAGTCCGAAGTCCCGTTTCTGCGTTTTCATACTCCTACGCGCTATGAGTAGATTTAACCTAATTGTCTTGTGTCAGTCCCATCTTTAATCGATAGGCCTCTTCAGTCCGTTTTCGCGGTGAGGCCGCAGACTAAGTCGCCCTAACCATAGTTAGTAGAGAGAGATGGTTAGGAAACCACAGGCGCCCCAAGTTCAGAGCGCTTCGATACTAAAGTTTATATGGGCATAGAAACTCGTTTATTGTTATTTGAAACTTTGCTATTTTTATTCAATTACTTTTAATCTTTGTCTTTATCACTTCGCTTGTTTTATCGCCATTTTATCCCAAGCTCTACACCCCTCGAGGTTAGTTCTAGACAGCCATGTCCTATTTCGTGCCGAGAGCGCCAGTAAAATTCTATAGTGAGTAGAGCTCTATCAAACAAACTCGGTGAGCTTTTTCGGCAAGTATAGTAGTGTCTGTACGTGTCTGCATCAATACTGAAAATTTTTCTTAAGATCGCAGTGCGGTATTGATGCAAATAACAACGATTCTCCGCTTACTCCATATAGTCTCTTGTACTGTACGCTCGACTTGTGCACGGTCATGGTCAGATAACTCGAATATAAGAGAACAATAACATGTTTCTTTGAAGTTCGCCGCGCTTCCAAACCAGTCCCCTCTACTATGCCCTAACACTATCAAGAACCGGCAGACCTTCCTGAGTTCACGCCCCACCCTGATTTTTTTAAACCTATAAAACCTCTAGCCCGCACCCCCTCGGGGTTGTTTCGGGGTTCATTCGGCGCGCCACAGGATTCCCAGTATTCGGAAAAAAAATGCCAAACTAAGTTACCTAAAAAACTTTTATTTACCTTTATACAAAGAAAATAACTACATTGTTACACAAGAAAATAATTAGTTATAGTGCAATTATTAAGTTAAACATATTTTTATATGGCATAGGTCTATGACTTTGACAATCTTGTTCGATTATGCAGTAAAATATTATACAAGCTTTAAGACCTTTGCCAATGGTCGGTTAGGGAGAACAACGTTTATCGTTTTTCCCAGAAAACTAGGAATTCCAAGAACTAGAAGTAGTTTTGCAGCTAAGCCATTAATAAGACTAAAAATGCAACAAGGCTACTACTTAAAGAGCCTAGTCAGCTACACTTGTTATTATTTTTGTCCATGTTAAAGGACAAATAATGTGAGGAAATAACTAACTAAAATTAGATTGTATACTTCGTTTAGTAGATTAAGTCCAAAATATGAAAATAGCATTTCTTAATCACCAGATGAACTTGGTATTTTGATAGGATGACATACTAGTGGCTGACTGAGGCTTCCCAGTCTTATGGTTTAAGAGAGCTGGGAAGAGCACATCTGCATAAATGACCGGCCTAATGAGAACATTACTGAAAGCTTATCCCAGCTCTCTTCTACTAACTAGCATGCAGCACAAAATGTTGTACCTTTAGTCTTATATAATACAAAGCAGAACTCTACAAGGATGAACACCATTATAGCCACCAAAACTCCCTTTACTTATGGAGTAGCCTTCTATAGTAAGATAACTGAACAGGTGTGGAATGTCTTTGACGAGGTATCCTTCACAACAGCCTAGTCCCAGGCATTCTTACTCTGGTTATATGTCGAACTGTTCTATAGGTAAGCCCGTCCCAGGCCCTTCATTGCCTTACTGTTCATCTCCTAGCACAGGTAACCCAGTAAGATGCCTGGGAATGGGCTGACAAAGGGTTCCACTGTACTTAAACAACCACATAAGTTTTAAATACTACGGGGCAACAAGTGGACCCAGTAATAAAATTAACACCTTATTAGAACAAAAAACACTATATTCTGCTTCTGTGTCCTTATTCAGAAGCCCTTACTTTAGCTTCTATCTAACACTTTTTCCAAAGCCAAAAATAAATGAGGTTTAAACAAAGTGCTCTATACTCCGAAGGAATAAGGTCACTTGTTCAATGTGGTCTTATTTTCTTCTCTTCTACAACAAAACTATGTTATTTACTACTGTTTACTACTGACAGTATTTGGACTAAACTCTTGCTAAGAAAGTCTGCAAGGGTAGTGGCTTTGAGGAGGAGAAAGCAAAAGAATAACAAAAGGGTGAAGGATGGAAGCAAAGTGTTACATGAAATTGGGGATGGGGTGAAAGGAGTAATGGACTGTTGCCTCCTACCCTAATTGGGGAGCCTTATGTCAGTTGTTAACACTCTTGGGGAAACTTTGTCTTCCATTGGTACTTGACATTTGGAGTGGGATAAAGGGTGCTATGGAGTGGTGTATTCTGTCCTTATTGACACAGTAGGGTTAAAGGGAGCTATGGGGTCTATTACCCCTGTTGGGACAGTGAAGGTAAAGGGAGCTATGGGGGGGGGGGGGGGATCTATCACCCTTGTTGGGACAAAAGGATTAAAGGGAGTTATTGGGGAGTCTATTACCCTTGTTGGGACATTGGAGGAAAAGGACTTATTGGGGAGGGGGATCTATAACCTTGTTGGGTAAGTAGTGTAAAGAGCAAAGTGGTCAGTGTCAGTAGTTGGCTGACTCAGAAAGCGGCTGTGTTTCTGGTCTGTACTTGTACATTGGTGGCTTGTTGCACTCATCAATCTGTTCCTTGATTTGCTGTACAAAGATGTGGGTCAGGATAATCCCAGCAAACTAGAGAAACAACAGAGAGCAATAAGACTTGAGAAACTAATGGGAATACTTTTATAGAGTTTTCTAAGGCAACATTTTTTTTTCATCCTAGCAAAACATAAAGTATGATAAAGCATACATTTCCATCAGCTGAGCGGGAAATATATTTTTATATTTCCATTTGAAAAGGCATATCCCAATTTTGAAGATAAGTTAGTCCTCCGAAAATATGGCTCACAGGCCACGGTCTCCAATACACTCAGTTGTTTTGAACTCTGTCACCCAATGTACTTGAACTGAACAACTGCTTAACTGAGCCGATTGCATTACATATCCTACACACACTTGACAAACTACCACCTATAGCAAACATATATCCTTTTAAATATAATATCTGGCCCTCTATCTCTTATCAAACTACCATAACCTGATTTTATTCTCACCTCGGGCAAAGCAAAGGCAATGGCGATGGCAGCAACCACATACATGTGATCCCTGAACCAGTTGATAACGGCATCCAGACAACCAATAATGTAGACTTTATTTTCTTTTTCAAGCTGCAGGCGCTGTTGATAAAAAAGTCACACAAATTTAACTGAAATGTTGATTGAGTTGATGGAAAAAGTGCTTTAAGGTACAAGGAGAGGTAAATGTGGGTCTTTTTTTAATCCATTTTTCATTCTTGAGGGTGCAAACCAATCCAAAAAGAATTTAATTTTAACATTTCCGGATGTGACCCAATAACAGATTGCACAACAATGCGAAACATTTAATTAATTTTATTCATTTTAAAGGTTATTTTTGGGTGTCAAAAGGAATTTTCATAGTGCTGGCCATCGCCTATACAGATTAACCACTCATATTCTCATAAAAATTGCTTTTATGAAATTTTGAAGGATGATGATACTAACATGTTTCTTCCTTGCGTTCCAGCCACATTGAATGTTGATACTCTAGAAATGATAGATATAATAATCTGATCAAAGGAGTCCATCCACCAGAAAAAAAAACATAATAAGACTGGCAAAGAATCAGATTGTACCTAATTGTACTTAATTCAGATTGTAAAAGTTTATCAAATAAGTCTCACTTTCCCAACACCCTACCCATGGTTAGATGCCTATCTTATGTGGGAACTCTCCCTCCCACAACCCCTGCGTCTACATCACCATACTGTATGAGATATCCCCTCTTTCACAGAAAACCACACGCCATTAGGGTATTCTCTTCTACCTTTTGTCCTCCACCCACCAACGTCTATGTAGATGTCTATATTGTACAGCACCTCTCCCTTTCATGCCTAGACGACTGAATTTTAAAGTTATGCTGTACCTCTCCATCCTTCTTGACGCAGCACGTATGAGGCACCCCACACTCCTCAGGGGACGGTCCTCCGCACTTGAAATATCTATTAGCATCCCAGTCATTGATGCTTGAGCTCCCACAGCACTTAAACTACAACACAAATACACAAACATAAACACATCCCCCATCTCTTTTTGAAAAAAAAAACATCTCAAGTCCCCCTACCCCTATTTTCAAATCAGACCCCTCTCTATATCGAGCCTCGTTCCCATCCTCTCAGAAGTCAAAAGGATAATGTAACATAGTTTTTCAAGAGTACAAGTGATTCTTGATTGGTTTTAAATGGCAATGTTAAGAAAACATACTTATATATACACTTGTACATATACAGCATCTGAGACTTTTAAAAGAGCCAAAATACCTACTGGAGTTTTCTAACAAAGTTAATGGAGATTTTGCGAGTCCTTTTCCACATGTCCTCTGAGAAACAAAAAAAAACCTTGGGCACAATATTTTGCTGTTTTCTTACATTTTCCTGAATACCGTCTATGATGTTTTGCAGATCAAGGTTGTCCCTGTAGTTGACAATCCCTTTGCTTATTTGGTTTTGCACAGACTTTCGCACCTAAAAAAGAGAAGATGAGTGTTATTAGGGCAAGAGGTGTCTCCCAAAAAAATGCATGGTTGAGTACATTAGTGGCTCACTAATAGGATGAAAGTGACACTAATTTTCTGTTTTTAAGAATATCGATCAGCCACCATTTTGTTATTGTTTATTATTGGAAATACAAACGGTCTATTTGCAGGGAAACTTCAAAATAACAAGGTAGAATGAAGTCTGAAATGTCATTGACAATATGTGATACAAAATATCCTGGTTACTAGCAATATTTAGTAGATGGAAATGGATGCTTTGTGTGACTTGACATACTGAATAAAATATCTAGAGGAATGCATACATAGCAACTTACATTTGGCCAGAAAGCAAATGCTAACAAACCACCCAGAACTTGTAGAATGACAATCACCACTATCACCCATTTGTACTGAAACAAAAAGACATTGTCAGCTTTCATGTTCACTGGAAATTCACACAAACTTTGCCTGGGGGACCAGTTATTCCTAACATCTACTGGGGATAGATTCAACTCCACCTCCACCTCCCCCCCCCCAAAAAAAAAAACAATATTCAATGGAAGATTGTGATATATTGGAGAACACAAGGAGAAAAAATAATTAAAACAGACATGTAGCAGTAGAAGGGACAAAAATAACATTGGAGGTACTTTTAAATATTACATTTTTTTTAGAAAAATAGTAATAGGCAAGACCATTGATCGTTATTATCAAACATTGCTTGGGTAACCATGTTTTAATAAAGTGCTTCTTATTAACTTACAATCTCAAGGAGGATAATTTGTTCTCGCAGTGCACCAACAGTACCAAAGAAAGAGATTATAATGATAAGGAGACCAACAGCTATTAGGACGGAGCCTGGGTCAGTTGAAAGACTGGACAACTTGCTGTAGGAGCCTTTCTGAGTCACTGACCACATGCCAACACCAAACATGACACCTCCAATTGCCTGGAAATTAAACGAGCAGTTGAGCGAACTGTGATAGTAAACACTGTAAAATACAATAAACTAGGACAGCTACAGTAACTATTGTAAGCAAGATTTTATATTTATTTATTTTTTTAAATATTTCACTGGGAATCAAAATAGTGTTTGACTTGACAGGAGCTGTTACAACAATGCTTGGAGACTCAGTGCATTTGATGCAGTTGTCTGCATCAAATGCAATGAGTGTCCAAGAACTATATGATGATAAATTTATTTGTGTTAGTGTGTGTGTGTCTGAAAACATAAATTTAACCCATTGACTCCTAGCTATTTTGGAGCTGAATTTACAAAAAACAGATACCTCTCCCCCTATTCTGAGTTTTATACAGCCCGTCAAAGTCAAACACAGCTGCACCTAGTCAGCGGTATCCAAGCTTTCCAACAGTGCTTTGCGGTCCCCACTTTTAATCCCTCGTCGTTGTGCTGAAGCCAGCACAAGTTGATGGTTGCTTGTATTTTTCATCAAAAATAAAGCTATGAGCATATTAGGAGAGTGTCTCAGGACATCATGAAGTCTTTTGGGGCATAATTGAGTGCTTTGCTTATGGATATTTGCAAGCAAAGGTGGATTCATGATGATTTTTTCTTGTTTGGCTTTGCCTGGATGAGAAAATAATTTTCTAATGAATCACCAGAGCTCTCCTAAATGCTGTCTTTTCTGAAACCAAATTGATTCCAAAATTGTTTACACTGCTATTCTGGGTCTGTATGACCTGGAATTGATTTGTTTGGCTTCGGGGTGAAAAGACTTATAAAAAACCATCTGACTTTGGGGAGAGGAGTGTTGACTGACCCTCCCCTCGTGAATTTTTCCCTGGATCTCCCAGAATGCTTTGCAATCCGTAAAGGCATCTTCGTGGTTTTACAAGCCTTCAAGGAATGGACATTGTGTTTTGAGGCCATGGAAATGAACCTGAAGGATCAGAATAAAGGTATCTATTTGTGTCTTTAGCTTTGTTTGCTGATCTCTCTCCCTTGTGTGGTATTTTGAGCGTTTTATTGAGAGGGGTGATTCTGCTTTTCTTTCCTTGTTCGATTTGAAATTTGTCAAAGAACCTGTGCTATTATTTGGCTTAAGAGTAGTTGCCAACACCTTGGTTGGGTGCATATCTTCAAGACCATTTATCCCTTAGACTGATGCCCGAATATCTTCATCTTGTTGTGTTTAGTTTGCATTAATGAATTTTTGGGGTTGTGGGTACTTCCCAAAGCCGGTACAGGCCGGTTGAGTGGTCAATGTGTTAAGTGACAATCTGCAAACGTTTTTGTGCAAACTTTGAGTATACTCAGTGTGTAGTAGATAAACACAATGTAACTAAAGATGACGATCAAATACAACTACAAACACATTAAGCTGATAATATACAAGACATTTGGGCTGCAAAAATGAACCATTTTAGAATTTATTCTGTCAATAACTTTAAGTACATTCCAGAAGGAAAGCAACTAACGCCGACATGGACTTGAAGTCAATTCATGCTTAATGGCTCACGCTACTGATCAAACGTTCGATTAATAATCACAGTAGATTTAACATAGATAAAGGGTTGTAAGCAATCGAACAAATCATCGCTGCAATTTACAAATCGATGGAATTTCGAAGCCACTTGTAAGCCCATCTAATACCACTAGCTAGAATACTCAGAAAACACGAACACTCACCCAGAATAATAGATTGAATACGAATAAGAAATACTTGAGGCATTTGCTGATGACATTTTGCGCTTCGAGGTTCGGATTATCCATAATTGCAAGAGAGACAGCGGAGAAAGATTGGATTTGAGGTGAACTTTACAAACAAGGGAGGTTTCACACTTTGGACGCCATGCCTTGCTCATTTGCATAATGATTTGCATCTAGATTAGTGGATTAGTACTCAGGGCAGCGCGGGTTACCACGAAAAGGTGTCCCATGGACACACCTATGTTTCAGGGTAAAGAAAGTCACAAAAAATGCCAAAAATTTGAACGTAAATCAGTATTTATGATCGTACTTTTTAATACCCCTTTGCTCTCAATTCCAAAAACCTTACCTCGTTTATAAAGGTTTTTAAAAATAACATAGTACAAAAACTTTTCTAAGTTGCAAGAGAAGATGGGACACCTGTGGTACCCAGCGTTCCACTCGGCAGTAATGGCGGCCATGTTCGATTTCGTGTGACATCTCCCAAATCGTCAATACTGCCCTCAATCTTGTTGATCTCATAAAAATGCAAGGCGTGATTATATTATTTTGCGTCTTTTTTATTCCAATTACTCTTGCTGCTCAAGGTTCATCGTATTCTGATGTGCGATGCAAGTGTACTTGTCCAAAAGAGCTCGGCAAAAACAACACGAAAAACGTGTTTGTTGCTACTGTAGAACCAGAACAGTGGTACAGTATATCTTTCTACTATTGGCCGTGGCTATAGTTCTTAACTTTAGTTATTTGTATTTTCTTAAATGTAGTATAGCTCGACAGCTATTAAGAGTAGTTTACTAAAATAAGGAACAGTACTTAAACATCTACAATCTATGGGAATCTATCTAGATTTGATCTGCACTACGCGATCAAAAATAAGCATAAAAATTTGACTAAGATTTATTAGCTTAAGTTATGTGTTAAGCTATTATTCTAAAATGCAGTACAGCTCGACAGCTACTGGTAATTAGTTTTAAAAAAAGGTTATACAGTAACTTACTTGTAACTAATTTTAAGCCAAAGGAATTAGCCACACTGATGGGGAATTAGCCACAACCGAGAAGCTATAGCAAACAATTTAATCAAAATACCTTATTGGTCTCTTTAATTTCCAGACATTTAAGCCCTGTGAAATCCTACGAACTTTAATATCGCAAAATACCCTTTCTGTTTTGTTTCCTTTGCTTTTTTTAATGACGACCAAGACCAAGACTATTAAGAACTTATGATTCTTAACTTTTGTGTCACAGCTTCGATGTATGTAAGTGTGTTAGAAAATAGCATCAAGCACAATATGATTTCTAAAGTTTTGCTGTAATGTTTAATCAAATTCCTATTTTTGTGAAATTGAAAATGATTTTGCACCTAAATCGCAAAACCTTGCGAAATATGCCGATCCTTTTTTTGCGAAGTGTCTGCGAAACATATTAACAATATGGTAATATGGTAATATGGTGGGGTTAAAAGCAAAAAAATAATGTTCCTACTAGGCAGGAAGGATATTCTAAAGTTACACCCACCTTGGCTTAAGTCAAGGTAGATTTTTTTTACGTTACATCAAAAAAAAAAATAGTTGGCATGTGTCCACGACCTCCCTTTGTAGATGCATTACTCACAATAACTCAGAAGTATATCATGAACACATCTGCTTACGAAATACTTAGTACCACAGGTGATAAATGCTTTTTTGAATCATTTTTTCTCATCTAGTACTTGTCAACACATTGTAAAAAGAGAAGAGAGATTCTGTCTGAGATGCCAGTGCAAATATGAGGCAAGAAATACAATTCTCATCAAGGTTTGTGTTTTAAAATGCAGTAATGTTTATACACTTATTTCAAATGAGGTTCCTCCCGGAGATTGCTTGTGTGGTATGGGTATTAAATAGAAAAAGTAAATAAGTGTAAAGTGTGAAAACACTAATCCAAGTTTGAAAAACTGTGGAATTCTTGTTTATGTACCTGTAAGCATTTATGTGGCTTTCAGAATCAAGCCATGTACATGTTACCCACAAACCAATGCAGGTTACGATAGCCAGCTTGCAGGCGGTACTCGGTGTTATCTTCACGGAAAACCCTCTCCATTCACTGATTGGGAGACATCTTGTTTTTTAGCTGTGTGGTTCCGGTTCCTTTTTCCCCTGCCCTATATCTGTCTTGCACTCATCCCCGTATGGCTCAAGATACAAGATGACACCCGATAACAAAACGGAGAGGGTTTTCTGCAATGATAACACTGAGTACCGCCTGCAAGCAGGCTAAGGTTACGAAACATAGATTTTGCAGTGCAACCATATTTGAAATACATAGATGTATATGTTGTGGTTGGAAATTTTTCAACCGGTTGGTAATTTTAAAACCAGCTGGAAATTTTCAAACCAGTGGAAATTTTTCAAATTGTGTTTTATCTGTCATTCTAAACGGGATTATGTTTTTGGGGACTCATTAATAAAACAGGGGCTTGGATTTTTAGGGGGGTATTAAAAGAACAAAGAACACCACACCTGCTCTCCTCTCCTCTACCTCTCTCTCCCTCCATTCTTAGTTATCTATTTATTCATTACCCTACTAAGTGAGTTACCTGTGTCTAATTTACATTTTTTTTCTTACCTTACCGTGATTCGAACCCTCAACCTTTCGCTTCGAAGTCCGTAGCCCTTACCACTTGACCACTAAGGCTTGTGACTAAAGATGAGCGATTAAATCTTGCTTTATTGTAATATTCATGACAATCCTTACGTCACACTTGTTATAAATGCACGCATGCGTATTAACGAGCGTAGTGCAAACTCTTGTGGATAAAAAAGCAAAAAATATCACAAAAGACTAACTGTGCTGCCATTACAATGAATTTACAACATTTGAAAACATGCCAGAACCTGTATAGGGCTTAAATAGATGTTTCATATTCTAAAATTGCGTACGCGTACGTATTTGCATGACTCGGACCTGGCGGCTTCGGAGGAGTCTAAAATTTCGCACTTTTGTCGAACGTAACTCAAGATGGGTGCGAAAGCGTGTATTGAATGACTGACATGTAAGACTGCACAATAATTAGAGCAATAATAGTGTTCTTTTATTTCTCTTGAATAATTATTTTTTGTCCTCTTCGTAGCATCGTAATTACTTGATTTTGTGTAACATTTTCTCTTCTAAAGAAGCCGATGTTTATGAAATGTACTGCTGCAACAAGAACCTATATAAATGTTTTTAATTAGTTAGACATTTCGATTGTGCTAAAGGTCATTACTCGGAAAATATGATAGTAATTAGTTCTCCATATCGATTGTTCTAAAAGTCATTACTAGAACAAGGAAAGTTACATTGTACTAAAAGCCATTGCGTATTGTACGAATAAAGAATGCTGTTCAACTCTCATGTTCATGTTCAGAAATATTGGGTTTTTTCGACAAAGAAAAGGTATAAAAACAGGGAGTTTGTCATTGAACAAAACATCATCATGGCGGAGGAAGTTGTGCCGTGTGTTGACCACGCTTTATTACTAGACAAGATTACGGAATTGAAGCTCCAAACCAAAAGTAAAAAATCAGAAATCAATTTTTAAAGCAAAAAAAAAAAAGAGCACATTAGTGATGATCCAATAGTTCTGTCGTCTGCCGACGAAAATACTATAAAATGGAAGAAATGGTCCTATGCCAACGGGAAGGTATGGTCAAGTGAAGGGAAGGAAGTTGCTTGCAAGGCCAACATCTATGACGCATTGACTTTGGCTCATACCAGAATAGCACATCGAGGAAGAGAAAAGACGTGGAAATGGGTGAAAAACAATTACAGTGAGATCAACCAAACGATAGTAAACTGCTATGTGCAAATGTGT
Source organism: Nematostella vectensis (assembly GCF_932526225.1). Classification (NCBI taxonomy): domain Eukaryota; kingdom Metazoa; phylum Cnidaria; class Anthozoa; order Actiniaria; family Edwardsiidae; genus Nematostella; species Nematostella vectensis. The sequence continues at coordinate 9,553,719 of NC_064048.1, read as the reverse complement.
CGGATTCACTCAGAGCAGAAGCCCATTACAGACCGCGTAAAAGAAGTGAAGCAGCCCCTCCAGTCTGAAAGGTTTTTAAACCTCATTGAAATGGACTTGATGGATTTTGGCAATTGCCCCTGTTCATGCTCAAAAGTTCATAAATGGGTAGCAAATATAATTGACCACCACACAAAGTTTTGTTACATGCAGCCTATCTACTCGAAGACTGGTGAAGAAGTTCTTAGCGTGATATCCACTTTTTGCACCCTATACGGCTATCCCAAGAAATTGAACACGGACAACGGGCTAGAGTTCAAGAATCGGCTTGTTGAAGCATTTGCAGAGAAAATCGGAATTCAATTTAGTCATTGCTCACCTCGTACGCCTACAACTCAAGGTCTTGTAGAGAGAAGTAACCGAACCTTTAAAGAAGATCTAAGGGCAATTGTGAGGCCCACAAAGAACTAAAGAGATGGTGTGAAAGCACATCGCAAGTGCCATACGATGAACATCACACATCACAGGGCAATCAACGAGACACCTTACGAGGCTGTGTTTGGTTTTAAAGCCAACAGGGAACATAGAAATGTGGCTGACAATGAAGATGAGATGCCAGGAGCCAAACGTCAGAAGCGAATTGAAAGTCAAGAAACATACAACCAGAAAATGGTAGAACAAACCAAGAGGAAGAAAAAGCAAAAGTTCAAGAAGGAAGATATTGTGGCCATTCAAATTAAGAGACCTGACAAAACCTCTTGTCTTCACCCACGTATGCTCATTGGAAAAGTTGTGTCTGTCAAAGAGAGTAATTACTGCACAGTTGTTACTATACATGGGCGCATCAAAGGAACAATTGCTCCAAATTGGTTGAGCCACTGCACGTCATCAGTACCTCCACGATTTGATCGCCAAATCACGTTTACAGAAGCTTGTGAGAGATGCGCCCAAATTAATTAATTAAATAAAAATATCTTCCACACAGTTTTGTTACGTTAAGTTTATTTTAAACACAAAGGCGCGGTATAAAAGGGCCTAAGCCCTCCCCCATTTTCCAAATGGAGAGAAATTCCAATATGGCGGCCATTACCATTACGAGACCAGTCAATAAAGAATGCCCCCATATCTAATGATCTGATATCCAACAAATAAATAATTTCCCATCTGAAAGAAAAGATATGTTTGATTTGTACTTCAAGCCATTCTTGGCAGCGAGAAATGCATATTTGTCTTAGAATTCGTACATTTACGGCGCGATTTCAAATCGCCATTCGCCATTCGCCTTCGACGCCATTTTTTTGGTATGTATACCTTCCCGACTCTCCTAGGGAAGGATTTGGTGAGCTTGGGCCCGCAGTGACCACTGTTATTGCTTAGCAGTCTATCCTAAGGGATTATGCGGGGGGTACAAACAGAGCAAAATTTTGCCATTCTTAGTGTGTTTAGAAAACATGTTTCGTGGAGCGATTTTGTCTAATTTCTTCGCACTTTTCTTGGCCGGTAGCATGATTCATATTTAAATCAGACATTCGAGGAAATATGAAGAGCATTGTACTCAGGAAAGAATCACCTAAAATGGGGAGAAGAGGAAATAAAGGCAGGAAGAAAAGACATTGCAGAAAATAATATGTGTTTTTGTAAGTTCTGTACTGAAAAATAGCACACAACAAAGCAGGACATTAGAACTAAACATAAGCAGCAAACATCAGGTATAAAGTCAAGATACATTATATATATATTTTTTATTATTCGTAAGTCACTTTACAGCTGTAGTGTAAGAGGACACTTCAGTAAAACTTATTCTAGTGAAACCATTATTTCTACTTTCTTGTTGCTGCAACAGGTGTAAAACAAAAATGCAAAGTCTGCCTATCTGCTGTTGTACATCTGTTCAAGAATTAATCAAAAATCCATAAAGTGTTTTGACATTTACCTGAGCAGGAAGAAAATTTGTGTGGTGGGCAGGTCAGGGGATGTTGAACCCCCAGTTGACTTCTACTTTGACAAAAAGTCAATTTGTCTTTATTATCTTTTTACCAAATTTAATAGTTGATCAATACATGTTCACCATAATCAGGCTTCAGCAAATGACCCCAGTTTCAAAAGATATTTCAGCGGTACCCAGGGAGTGTGCAAGTGAAACTCTGATATTACATTATCTAGGGTGGTCTACTAAAGGAATGCCTGATATCCATATAAGTGAGTTGGAGCCATAATTGAGTCTATCTTTCTACTTTTTGGATCAGAATGCACCTGTATAGTATTTTGTTTTTATCTTGCAATTTATGATAACTACAAATAATGTAGAAATAATAACAATTGGATTTGCTTTTGTTTCTATTTGTCCAAAAACGGTCTGGATCCTTTATTTTTATAAAGGGTTTATCCAAACATATGTTTTATACTTTATAAGTTAATTATACAAAATAGAGACATGGCTTTTACTGTTTTCATTCAATGGATATCCCCCCTGTAGCTACACTTGCTTTTACTGTAAGAATGAAAAGTCTTGAACTGAATGGATAAAAGAGAAAGCATTTTGGTTTATTCAACAAAAGTATAATCTATAATGCAGTTTATAAAATATGACTGGTTGCTTTATACACTTCACTAACACATAAATAAATTTGATAGCAACAAAACATGTTTCCTTTATAAAGGAATGTTTATGATTAAAAATCACATGGAAAATGTTATACTGTATATGTCTATGTATCTGCTTTTCTTGAGGAATATATCCTGTTGATAATTCAGATGTCACCATGACTTGCTTCTTGGGTATAGCTAGGATGAAATCATATAATTAATTAGAAATTATATAATAGACTCAACATGCAAGTTTGGCCCCCAATTCATTCAGACAGAGATTTACTAAACTGTTTAGTTAACATTACTAGAATACAAATAATGGACTGCATTCTCTGATGATTTAAGTAAAGATCCCAACAATAAAAAAACGCTACCATTAATTACATATTTATACTTAAATTCCAACTTATAGTAGCATGTAAATAGAATTAAAGCTTCACACACCACAAAACAATCTTTTCCGAGCTCAAGGCAAGGTAAAAAAAAAAAAAAACGAGAGGAAAGCAAGATTTGATCTACAAACAACATCTTTTCTATAGAATGCCTGCATTATTACTTCTTTCGGCAGTAATGGACAAAGTCAAGATGCATTTTCTAGCAAAACAGAGTTTCCCTGCCACTTTAGGTAACAAGCTTATGATGACTAATTTAAATCCTGTTTTCTGAGTTTTAAAGCTATATGAAAAGTAAATTTTAGGCATAAAAAACTCACCTTTTGTCGAGGTTTGAAATCGTTGTTTTCCGATCATGTGTTTGCTTCTTTTTTGGATAACTCACGTTGGTTTTATAGCTTTATTTCTACTGAGTTTCCTTTTTTACACATTCTATCGAACTAGAAGGTAGAGTTGGCATTTTTATACATCAGGAAGTGCTTTGAAACCTCTCCCCTCTGTGTTTTGATTGACGGCGGTTGATTGACAAATGAGCCGATGCTTCCAATGGAAGCACCCTTTTATACCGCGCCTTCGTGTTTAACAAAGTCTTACCCAACCATACCCTAACCCTAACCAAAAGATACTTGAAGTTCATTTTGACAAAGACTTACCCAACCATTCCCTAACCCTAACCCCAACGTACTTATCAAAAAAGAATGCCTGGTACTTCTGAGGTCTTCTAGATTTTGCACTGGTTGGAGAATTTCCAACTGGTTGTAAAATTTCTAACTAGTTGAAAAATTTCCAACTGGTTGGTAAAAATTCCAACCAAAATGAATTTCCAACCACAACATATACAATATATATGCCTGGGGCAATAGAGCTTGCCTAAAGTGTGTGGGAGATGGAAAGGCATGATGGTAACTCAAAACACCAAGGAAAGGAAGGAAGGATATTGATTTGAAACGTAAATGCATTTTATGTCAAGGGGTATGGCACTCTTGATTTTTTTTAAATTCTTGTTTTTGTTTATTTGTAGGTGATCATTATAATCATCCTCATAGTCTTGGCCATCCTTTGCTGCTATTGTATTTACCTGGTTGTTGACTCCAAACTAAAACCAGTAGATCTGAGTGTTATTTCAGATGAGGTCAGTAGTCCTCAGGTAAATGGCTGGCTTAATGATTATAACCTTTGATTTTTACAATTGGTTTACCATTGTGATTTTTGATGGTGGTTTATTGAATGGATTAACGAATGAGTGAGTGATTTTGTTTGATAATGGTAGTTCTTCCCCCTTCCTGTGTAAGTGATACAAAGAGTACCATCTTTGTAATACCTACGTAAGACAGCTTTAAACTAATGCTCATCAAAGCCTTACTTTGAAAATGGTTGTTATTTAAAGAGCTCCATCATTACATAATATAAGCAACAATGCTTTGTGATTTATAGGAAACTCTAGAAGCAGCAAAAAACCTTTCTCTCTTAACCTCTACCAAATAGAACTGATTTTTTTCTCCCTTCATAGCTTGAGTTTTATAGTAGGGTTCTGCTGTATACCTATTCATAAGACTCTTCATAGTTAAAGTAACAGGAGAGTTCTGTTATTTGATATAATAATGTTATAATAATGTGGTGGTCTTAATGCAGGTGCAGCAGAGTCTGAATGAAAGAAGTCGTCGCACATCCAGCTTTAGCATGAGAACACTTGATCAGAAACATGCTCGCTGGAAACAGGCTGTTGCACAACAGAGGAGACATATCTATGACACAAGGACAATCAATGCGTGAGAACACTTGATCAGAAACATGCTCAGTGGAAACAGGCTGTTGCAAAACAAAGGAGACATATCTATGACTCAAGGACAATCAATGCGTGAGAGCACTTAATCAGAAACACTCTGTAAACAGGCTGTTTCACAACAGATAAGACATATCTATGACTCAAGGACAATGAATGAGAGATGGTGATAATTCTTGATCAAATGTATGCATGCCAGGATAAACAACAATCAATGCTTAGCTAGAGCACATGCAAAGGTAACAGTAACAACAGTAAAAGGTAGGCAGGCAAGTTATATTTCCACATTTTAAATGGATTCACAACATCTCAGAATACTTCAGTTCCTTAAGCTGAGACTGGGGAGCCTTTTACCTAAAAGTTAACAACTGTGCTGTACAGCCATAGCTAGTTCTAAATTTTAAGTATATGGGTATATATATGGGAAGGGATTTTATGTGATTTATAATTCAAGTAAACCGATATTAAGGAAAGGGGAGGGGGGGGGGGGAGCAATACCTAACAGTCTTATATCTTTGCCAATAGCACTGACAAGACTTTCTCACACACAAGGTTAGATATCGTGTTTTCTGTCATGGCAGCACATGCTTCTTTCCGTAGCATCAGTTAACAATACCCCTCCCGGGTCAACTTGTTTCTGATTACCATATATACTGACCAATACCGGGCTGCGGGGAAGTGTTTGCTCATTTTGCATTTTAAATCTCAGCTATAAGAAGTGGTGCCAGTAGTGCAGGGTATAGCGGGAGGGGTTCAATTAGACTTTGGAATACCCATGAGAAGGGCTTTTACATGATATATAATGCAAGTAAACCCATAAAGGGGGAAGGGGGGGGGGGTACCCAACAATCTAACATCTTTGCCACTGAATCAGCTTATTTCTGATTACCCTGTATATTGAGCAATAACGGGCTGTGGTAAAGGGGGAGGCATGTTTGGTCACTTTGTACTTTGATTCTCAGCTACAGTACATGTATAAGAAGTAGAGCTTCTTTGCAATATATAGCAGAAGAGGTTCAATTAGACTTTTGTTTGCTGGAAATCTTTCCATTTGCTGTATGTCCCTTATGGGCCACCAAAGATCCCATTTGAAAACCCTTGCCAGCCACACCCTTGTTTTCAACCAACATTGGAACCAATCATAAGAAGGTTTCTCGAAATTACCACCTGAAAATAAAATCTTTTCCTTTATTCACCAAATTCAGTCGAAAATACCACAAAAGCTTCCCCAAATCAGTCGATGGAAATGGATGCTTTGTCACCCTTGGTACTTCGCTAGAATAACGCGATGGCGGCTGACAATATGCTTATTGTAATTAATTTTGTGTCAAGCGTTTTAATAATGTTGACACACTTTATCCGGTGTTTTATGAGATGACATACCTTTGTCATATTCCCATATCACAGTATAAATTTTAATTAAAATTATATCTCTTTGCCGTGGGTGATATACAATCTTTAGAACTTTTTTACATTTCAAACTGTTTTGACCTGAAGAAGGAGGTCACGGTTAATCCCTAGTATTTGTTAGCAGAAGAATAGAAGTGGATAACCCTCCACTCATTATTGCCTAATATCGGAAATGTAAGGCGCTAGTTCATCCTTATGCTTATCATTTAAGATAAATATCTAATAAATACATCGACACAAAAAAAGTCTGACAATGTTACGAATGAGATAAGCGTCTTTTCCGTGATGGAACGATTGCTTTTTCTCATCCCGCTTATTGCTTGCATCAATTGTCAATGAATGAATTAACTTCCGTCGCTCGCTTCGCTGCTCATCTTTTTGTTCCTTCGAGAATAAAAGAGTTGGAGTCCTGGTGTGCGCGGGACATAAGCTTACTTGGGGGGCGGCTTCGACTGCTCTTTTAGACGCCGAAAACATTTTAAGACATATCAAAAGGAAGTTGTTGTTTGAATAATACGTCTGCGAGTAAAAACTCAACGTATTTCTATAACGTTTGTTATTGATGTTATTTTCTTGATACGTTTTTTTACGTGTGACCACACTCAAAGTGGCACAAAAACTAGAATGCACTTCTTCAGATTGTTTCGTCAAGTGGGCTCGTCGTTAATATTCTCGTAAAGGCTGGTTTAGTCATATGCGCCTGCCTACGACATGTCTTAGTCTAAGATCAAACTTCGTATTATCCATGAGCCGTATTCGATGCAAATGAATCAAGTCGATTGTATTATCGTCATTTCCCCTTATTTGCATTGAATACGGCTCATGGATAATACAACGTTTGAAATTAGCCTTAGCCCTGAATCACACACTACGATTGTCGTAGTAGAGCATCGTTGCGGAATCCTAGGCTTGTTTACCCTCTACGACTCAAGCTGTAGATGTGCTGCGGGTAAGTCGCATATGCCTAAATCGTGCTGTCTAAGCCATTGTCATCATGGAGTGTTTGACGGACATACACTTGACAATAAATATTTCAAATCAAATACTGGTAATCTACTTTGTGACAATAGCAATGGTAATCTGATAGTAACCGTTGATTTGTAATAGTTTTAAATCTGTTGATTTAAAATCGTTGATTTGGGGGCAGTCTGCCCTTGACGTTCTTTTGGAGTTGACTACTAGTATTTGGTGTAAATTTTCAATAATTTTTTTTTTCAATCACAGAAACTTTCAGAAAAGTATTCCAAGTTCAAAACATTTCTAAAAAAAATCATTTCAGCAGATGCTGATGTTTACCCCATTAAGCAGAGGGTCATGTTTACCTTTTTGAGGGCGGTGTCTATTCATAAGAGGCATCGTAAAAATGCTCAAATCTAACTACTAATGTCTCTAAAGTATTTGTATATTTCCAAATGGTTCTTGGTAATCGAAACCAGACGACCAATAAGGTTTCACTTCATGGACCTGCCCAATAACATGTTACCTTAAATTATAGGTGATTATCTGATTATGGGACCCCTGAGTACCATACTGATGGCGGCTGAGCGAGGATAACAACCGATTTTGGGGGGGGTGAACGGAACGGAGGTCTTTTCTACGTACGCCGATATGTCATTTTTTTCTAATATTTTGTCTTAAACGCGTAAAACTTTTCAGTGACAATTCTTTTTGGTTGGTTTTGGCTTGGTTTGGATCACGGGGCTTATAGTTGCCAGGGGCGGAAAGGGGTTTAGATCCACGGATTATTATATCTCAGGAACGGAAAGGGGTTTGAATTACGGGGCTTATAGCTGTCAGGAACGGAAAGGGGTTTGAATTTGGCTTGAGTTTGGTTATTATATCTCAGGAACGGGAAGGGGTTTGAATTTGGCTTGAGTTTGGTTATTATATCTCAGGAACGGGAAGGGGTTTGAATTTGGCTTGAGTTTGGTTATTATATCTCAGGAACGGGAAGGGGTTTGAATTTGGCTTGAGTTTGGTTATTATATCTCAGGAACGGGAAGGGGTTTGAATTTGGCTTGAGTTTGGTTATTATATCTCAGGAACGGGAAGGGGTTTGAATTTGGCTCGAGTTTGGTTATTATATCTCAGGAACGGGAAGGGGTTTGAATTTGGCTCGAGTTTGGTTATTATATCTCAGGAACGGGAAGGGGTTTGAATTTGGCTTGAGTTTGGTTATTATATCTCAGGAACGGAAAGGGGTTTGAATTTGGCTTGAGTTTGGTTATTATATCTCAGGAACGGAAAGGGGTTTGAATTTGGCTCGAGTTTGGTTATTATATCTCAGGAACGGGAAGGGGTTTGAATTTGGCTCGAGTTTGGTTATTATATCTCAGGAACGGGAAGGGGTTTGAATTTGGCTTGAGTTTGGTTATTATATCTCAGGAACGGAAAGGGGTTTGAATTTGGCTCGAGTTTGGTTATTATATCTCAGGAACGGAAAGGGGTTTGAATTTGGCTTGAGTTTGGTTATTATATCTCAGGAACGGGAAGGGGTTTGAATTTGGCTTGAGTTTGGTTATTATATCTCAGGAACGGGAAGGGGTTTGAATTTGGCTTGAGTTTGGTTATTATATCTCAGGAACGGGAAGGGGTTTGAATTTGGCTCGAGTTTGGTTATTATATCTCAGGAACGGAAAGGGGTTTGAATTTGGCTCGAGTTTGGTTATTATATCTCAGGAACGGGAAGGGGTTTGAATTTGGCTCGAGTTTGGTTATTATATCTCAGGAACGGGAAGGGGTTTGAATTTGGCTTGAGTTTGGTTATTATATCTCAGGAACGGAAAGGGGTTTGAATTTGGCTCGAGTTTGGTTATTATATCTCAGGAACGGGAAGGGGTTTGAATTTGGCTTGAGTTTGGTTATTATATCTCAGGAACGGAAAGGGGTTTGAATTTGGCTCGAGTTTGGTTATTATATCTCAGGAACGGAAAGGGGTTTGAATTTGGCTTGAGTTTGGTTATTATATCTCAGGAACGGGAAGGGGTTTGAATTTGGCTTGAGTTTGGTTATTATATCTCAGGAACGGAAAGGGGTTTGAATTTGGCTTGAGTTTGGTTATTATATCTCAGGAACGGGAAGGGGTTTGAATTTGGCTTGAGTTTGGTTATTATATCTCAGGAACGGGAAGGGGTTTGAATTTGGCTTGAGTTTGGTTATTATATCTCAGGAACGGAAAGGGGTTTGAATTTGGCTCGAGTTTGGTTATTATATCTCAGGAACGGAAAGGGGTTTGGAGAAGGGGGCTTATAGCTGCCAGGAACGGGAAAAGGATTTGGAGATACTAAGAAGGCTGGACTGGATAAAGAAGCGTCAAGTAAAACGGGATTTGAAGCCCCCTCCACACACACTACATTCCCCAGAATCGTTCATGCGCATTTGGGTAATCTTCCGGGTGGGCACATCCAACACAAACGTATTAGAGACGATAGGAACGATAGTCTAAATGCGGTAGTTAACCCCCATTAAATAGCTACAATACAATACAATAATCTTTATCTATGGAAGGTTACATTATTGCCTTAAAAGTTTTCTAACTGATGCTCCTCTTTTCCTATGCTAACCTAAAAAATGTAAAAATATAAAGATATCACTCGGCAGGACATTCAGTAGGACATTCATCAGGACCATGGCGCCATGAGGCACGCAGGTACACATGAGCTACATGACAATACACCGATGCCAAAAACACACATGATGAAATACTCACATAGATATTAACACTGGCATAATTTGATGGAAAAATAAGAAAAAAAGAGAAAAAATGTTAAGTGGAGTACCAACAGAAGTTAAGATTAAAGCGAAAGTTGTAACTAAATAGTTGTAACTAAATGTGCTAGAGGCTCACCTGTTAAACGTGGTGACGCTACGCCTCACGCATGGTGTCAAGCGTTCGATCGAGAAATGTCCGAGACTTTCAGACACTAAGTCTTTTTTGTGACACGTAAGGTGCACTTCCCTTGCATTGCTTTTAGGACATGTCCCGAGATGTCGTTATAGCAGCGCACGCAATCGGCAAAAGCTCTTCCTTACAGCAAATTTATCGCATATTTACAAAAGTGAACCTTCTTGATTGCAGTATTAGCATTGTGAAGGTAGTAAGAGAGGATTTATCGGTCTGTATATGCAATTGGGTGGTGCTGATATATCCGATGTGAGACTTGCAGACATGAAAATGTGACAAAGTGTCATAGTTGAGAGACATAGTTGGGACAGAGATGTGTAAACACATAGATCACTGTTCCATAGATATTGTCAATACAAAACAAATTTATTAGTGAAAAGGAGTATGTTATAATAAAAGCGCTTTACGTTAAAAAAATCCTTATAATAATTAAGAATACCCATTTTATTAGGGCTAAGGAACACAAGCTTCTAGTGGTTTCACGCACATCCAACAAGTCATATCCAGGGCCGACAAACAGGGAGATATTTGCAATGTCTCGAGCAGGAATCAAACCCGTTTCAGCAAAGGCGAGAAATCTAGCTTTTCATCCGGCTCTCTACACATAGTCTTTGTTAATTTATCAATTTAAAAAGTAATTTCCGAATAAACCCAATGGAGAACCGGCTAGCAGGTTATGATGAGCGCCATTCGCTAACGCGCTAACACATTCAGCCAGGCCACCTTGAAATTCCACAAGGGCGGGGTAGGGGGTTAACACAAGTTCCCTGCGTAAAGCTCTGCGTGCTATTCTACGAACTTCTTCATTCCTCGTGCCTGTCACCCTGGGAGAGATGGCTGCACTGAAATTTCTTGCTAGATTTATAAGACTCTGAGACAGGGTATATACAGTATATACAGTATATACAGAAGGTTTCTCGAAATTACCACCTGAAAATAAAATCTTTTCCTTTATTCACCAAATTCAGTCGAAAATACCACAAAAGCTTCCCCAAATCAGTCGATGGAAATGGATGCTTTGTCACCCTTGGTACTTCGCTAGAATAACGCGATGGCGGCTGACAATATGCTTATTGTAATTAATTTTGTGTCAAGCGTTTTAATAATGTTGACACACTTTATCCGGTGTTTTATGAGATGACATACCTTTGTCATATTCCCATATCACAGTATAAATTTTAATTAAAATTATATCTCTTTGCCGTGGGTGATATACAATCTTTAGAACTTTTTTACATTTCAAACTGTTTTGACCTGAAGAAGGAGGTCACGGTTAATCCCTAGTATTTGTTAGCAGAAGAATAGAAGTGGATAACCCTCCACTCATTATTGCCTAATATCGGAAATGTAAGGCGCTAGTTCATCCTTATGCTTATCATTTAAGATAAATATCTAATAAATACATCGACACAAAAAAAGTCTGACAATGTTACGAATGAGATAAGCGTCTTTTCCGTGATGGAACGATTGCTTTTTCTCATCCCGCTTATTGCTTGCATCAATTGTCAATGAATGAATTAACTTCCGTCGCTCGCTTCGCTGCTCATCTTTTTGTTCCTTCGAGAATAAAAGAGTTGGAGTCCTGGTGTGCGCGGGACATAAGCTTACTTGGGGGGCGGCTTCGACTGCTCTTTTAGACGCCGAAAACATTTTAAGACATATCAAAAGGAAGTTGTTGTTTGAATAATACGTCTGCGAGTAAAAACTCAACGTATTTCTATAACGTTTGTTATTGATGTTATTTTCTTGATACGTTTTTTTACGTGTGACCACACTCAAAGTGGCACAAAAACTAGAATGCACTTCTTCAGATTGTTTCGTCAAGTGGGCTCGTCGTTAATATTCTCGTAAAGGCTGGTTTAGTCATATGCGCCTGCCTACGACATGTCTTAGTCTAAGATCAAACTTCGTATTATCCATGAGCCGTATTCGATGCAAATGAATCAAGTCGATTGTATTATCGTCATTTCCCCTTATTTGCATTGAATACGGCTCATGGATAATACAACGTTTGAAATTAGCCTTAGCCCTGAATCACACACTACGATTGTCGTAGTAGAGCATCGTTGCGGAATCCTAGGCTTGTTTACCCTCTACGACTCAAGCTGTAGATGTGCTGCGGGTAAGTCGCATATGCCTAAATCGTGCTGTCTAAGCCATTGTCATCATGGAGTGTTTGACGGACATACACTTGACAATAAATATTTCAAATCAAATACTGGTAATCTACTTTGTGACAATAGCAATGGTAATCTGATAGTAACCGTTGATTTGTAATAGTTTTAAATCTGTTGATTTAAAATCGTTGATTTGGGGGCAGTCTGCCCTTGACGTTCTTTTGGAGTTGACTACTAGTATTTGGTGTAAATTTTCAATAATTTTTTTTTTCAATCACAGAAACTTTCAGAAAAGTATTCCAAGTTCAAAACATTTCTAAAAAAAATCATTTCAGCAGATGCTGATGTTTACCCCATTAAGCAGAGGGTCATGTTTACCTTTTTGAGGGCGGTGTCTATTCATAAGAGGCATCGTAAAAATGCTCAAATCTAACTACTAATGTCTCTAAAGTATTTGTATATTTCCAAATGGTTCTTGGTAATCGAAACCAGACGACCAATAAGGTTTCACTTCATGGACCTGCCCAATAACATGTTACCTTAAATTATAGGTGATTATCTGATTATGGGACCCCTGAGTACCATACTGATGGCGGCTGAGCGAGGATAACAACCGATTTTGGGGGGGGTGAACGGAACGGAGGTCTTTTCTACGTACGCCGATATGTCATTTTTTTCTAATATTTTGTCTTAAACGCGTAAAACTTTTCAGTGACAATTCTTTTTGGTTGGTTTTGGCTTGGTTTGGATCACGGGGCTTATAGTTGCCAGGGGCGGAAAGGGGTTTAGATCCACGGATTATTATATCTCAGGAACGGGAAAAGGTTTGGATCACGGGGCTTATAGCTGTCAGGAACGGAAAGGGGTTTGAATTTGGCTCGAGTTTGGTTATTATATCTCAGGAACGGGAAGGGGTTTGAATTTGGCTTGAGTTTGGTTATTATATCTCAGGAACGGAAAGGGGTTTGAATTTGGCTCGAGTTTGGTTATTATATCTCAGGAACGGGAAGGGGTTTGAATTTGGCTTGAGTTTGGTTATTATATCTCAGGAACGGAAAGGGGTTTGAATTTGGCTTGAGTTTGGTTATTATATCTCAGGAACGGAAAGGGGTTTGAATTTGGCTCGAGTTTGGTTATTATATCTCAGGAACGGGAAGGGGTTTGAATTTGGCTCGAGTTTGGTTATTATATCTCAGGAACGGGAAGGGGTTTGAATTTGGCTCGAGTTTGGTTATTATATCTCAGGAACGGGAAGGGGTTTGAATTTGGCTTGAGTTTGGTTATTATATCTCAGGAACGGAAAGGGGTTTGAATTTGGCTTGAGTTTGGTTATTATATCTCAGGAACGGAAAGGGGTTTGAATTTGGCTCGAGTTTGGTTATTATATCTCAGGAACGGGAAGGGGTTTGAATTTGGCTCGAGTTTGGTTATTATATCTCAGGAACGGGAAGGGGTTTGAATTTGGCTTGAGTTTGGTTATTATATCTCAGGAACGGAAAGGGGTTTGAATTTGGCTCGAGTTTGGTTATTATATCTCAGGAACGGAAAGGGGTTTGAATTTGGCTTGAGTTTGGTTATTATATCTCAGGAACGGGAAGGGGTTTGAATTTGGCTTGAGTTTGGTTATTATATCTCAGGAACGGGAAGGGGTTTGAATTTGGCTTGAGTTTGGTTATTATATCTCAGGAACGGGAAGGGGTTTGAATTTGGCTCGAGTTTGGTTATTATATCTCAGGAACGGAAAGGGGTTTGAATTTGGCTCGAGTTTGGTTATTATATCTCAGGAACGGGAAGGGGTTTGAATTTGGCTCGAGTTTGGTTATTATATCTCAGGAACGGGAAGGGGTTTGAATTTGGCTTGAGTTTGGTTATTATATCTCAGGAACGGAAAGGGGTTTGAATTTGGCTCGAGTTTGGTTATTATATCTCAGGAACGGGAAGGGGTTTGAATTTGGCTTGAGTTTGGTTATTATATCTCAGGAACGGAAAGGGGTTTGAATTTGGCTCGAGTTTGGTTATTATATCTCAGGAACGGAAAGGGGTTTGAATTTGGCTTGAGTTTGGTTATTATATCTCAGGAACGGGAAGGGGTTTGAATTTGGCTTGAGTTTGGTTATTATATCTCAGGAACGGAAAGGGGTTTGAATTTGGCTTGAGTTTGGTTATTATATCTCAGGAACGGGAAGGGGTTTGAATTTGGCTTGAGTTTGGTTATTATATCTCAGGAACGGGAAGGGGTTTGAATTTGGCTTGAGTTTGGTTATTATATCTCAGGAACGGAAAGGGGTTTGAATTTGGCTCGAGTTTGGTTATTATATCTCAGGAACGGAAAGGGGTTTGGAGAAGGGGGCTTATAGCTGCCAGGAACGGGAAAAGGATTTGGAGATACTAAGAAGGCTGGACTGGATAAAGAAGCGTCAAGTAAAACGGGATTTGAAGCCCCCTCCACACACACTACATTCCCCAGAATCGTTCATGCGCATTTGGGTAATCTTCCGGGTGGGCACATCCAACACAAACGTATTAGAGACGATAGGAACGATAGTCTAAATGCGGTAGTTAACCCCCATTAAATAGCTACAATACAATACAATAATCTTTATCTATGGAAGGTTACATTATTGCCTTAAAAGTTTTCTAACTGATGCTCCTCTTTTCCTATGCTAACCTAAAAAATGTAAAAATATAAAGATATCACTCGGCAGGACATTCAGTAGGACATTCATCAGGACCATGGCGCCATGAGGCACGCAGGTACACATGAGCTACATGACAATACACCGATGCCAAAAACACACATGATGAAATACTCACATAGATATTAACACTGGCATAATTTGATGGAAAAATAAGAAAAAAAGAGAAAAAATGTTAAGTGGAGTACCAACAGAAGTTAAGATTAAAGCGAAAGTTGTAACTAAATAGTTGTAACTAAATGTGCTAGAGGCTCACCTGTTAAACGTGGTGACGCTACGCCTCACGCATGGTGTCAAGCGTTCGATCGAGAAATGTCCGAGACTTTCAGACACTAAGTCTTTTTTGTGACACGTAAGGTGCACTTCCCTTGCATTGCTTTTAGGACATGTCCCGAGATGTCGTTATAGCAGCGCACGCAATCGGCAAAAGCTCTTCCTTACAGCAAATTTATCGCATATTTACAAAAGTGAACCTTCTTGATTGCAGTATTAGCATTGTGAAGGTAGTAAGAGAGGATTTATCGGTCTGTATATGCAATTGGGTGGTGCTGATATATCCGATGTGAGACTTGCAGACATGAAAATGTGACAAAGTGTCATAGTTGAGAGACATAGTTGGGACAGAGATGTGTAAACACATAGATCACTGTTCCATAGATATTGTCAATACAAAACAAATTTATTAGTGAAAAGGAGTATGTTATAATAAAAGCGCTTTACGTTAAAAAAATCCTTATAATAATTAAGAATACCCATTTTATTAGGGCTAAGGAACACAAGCTTCTAGTGGTTTCACGCACATCCAACAAGTCATATCCAGGGCCGACAAACAGGGAGATATTTGCAATGTCTCGAGCAGGAATCAAACCCGTTTCAGCAAAGGCGAGAAATCTAGCTTTTCATCCGGCTCTCTACACATAGTCTTTGTTAATTTATCAATTTAAAAAGTAATTTCCGAATAAACCCAATGGAGAACCGGCTAGCAGGTTATGATGAGCGCCATTCGCTAACGCGCTAACACATTCAGCCAGGCCACCTTGAAATTCCACAAGGGCGGGGTAGGGGGTTAACACAAGTTCCCTGCGTAAAGCTCTGCGTGCTATTCTACGAACTTCTTCATTCCTCGTGCCTGTCACCCTGGGAGAGATGGCTGCACTGAAATTTCTTGCTAGATTTATAAGACTCTGAGACAGGGTATATACAGTATATACAGTATATACAGAAGGTTTCTCGAAATTACCACCTGAAAATAAAATCTTTTCCTTTATTCACCAAATTCAGTCGAAAATACCACAAAAGCTTCCCCAAATCAGTCGATGGAAATGGATGCTTTGTCACCCTTGGTACTTCGCTAGAATAACGCGATGGCGGCTGACAATATGCTTATTGTAATTAATTTTGTGTCAAGCGTTTTAATAATGTTGACACACTTTATCCGGTGTTTTATGAGATGACATACCTTTGTCATATTCCCATATCACAGTATAAATTTTAATTAAAATTATATCTCTTTGCCGTGGGTGATATACAATCTTTAGAACTTTTTTACATTTCAAACTGTTTTGACCTGAAGAAGGAGGTCACGGTTAATCCCTAGTATTTGTTAGCAGAAGAATAGAAGTGGATAACCCTCCACTCATTATTGCCTAATATCGGAAATGTAAGGCGCTAGTTCATCCTTATGCTTATCATTTAAGATAAATATCTAATAAATACATCGACACAAAAAAAGTCTGACAATGTTACGAATGAGATAAGCGTCTTTTCCGTGATGGAACGATTGCTTTTTCTCATCCCGCTTATTGCTTGCATCAATTGTCAATGAATGAATTAACTTCCGTCGCTCGCTTCGCTGCTCATCTTTTTGTTCCTTCGAGAATAAAAGAGTTGGAGTCCTGGTGTGCGCGGGACATAAGCTTACTTGGGGGGCGGCTTCGACTGCTCTTTTAGACGCCGAAAACATTTTAAGACATATCAAAAGGAAGTTGTTGTTTGAATAATACGTCTGCGAGTAAAAACTCAACGTATTTCTATAACGTTTGTTATTGATGTTATTTTCTTGATACGTTTTTTTACGTGTGACCACACTCAAAGTGGCACAAAAACTAGAATGCACTTCTTCAGATTGTTTCGTCAAGTGGGCTCGTCGTTAATATTCTCGTAAAGGCTGGTTTAGTCATATGCGCCTGCCTACGACATGTCTTAGTCTAAGATCAAACTTCGTATTATCCATGAGCCGTATTCGATGCAAATGAATCAAGTCGATTGTATTATCGTCATTTCCCCTTATTTGCATTGAATACGGCTCATGGATAATACAACGTTTGAAATTAGCCTTAGCCCTGAATCACACACTACGATTGTCGTAGTAGAGCATCGTTGCGGAATCCTAGGCTTGTTTACCCTCTACGACTCAAGCTGTAGATGTGCTGCGGGTAAGTCGCATATGCCTAAATCGTGCTGTCTAAGCCATTGTCATCATGGAGTGTTTGACGGACATACACTTGACAATAAATATTTCAAATCAAATACTGGTAATCTACTTTGTGACAATAGCAATGGTAATCTGATAGTAACCGTTGATTTGTAATAGTTTTAAATCTGTTGATTTAAAATCGTTGATTTGGGGGCAGTCTGCCCTTGACGTTCTTTTGGAGTTGACTACTAGTATTTGGTGTAAATTTTCAATAATTTTTTTTTTCAATCACAGAAACTTTCAGAAAAGTATTCCAAGTTCAAAACATTTCTAAAAAAAATCATTTCAGCAGATGCTGATGTTTACCCCATTAAGCAGAGGGTCATGTTTACCTTTTTGAGGGCGGTGTCTATTCATAAGAGGCATCGTAAAAATGCTCAAATCTAACTACTAATGTCTCTAAAGTATTTGTATATTTCCAAATGGTTCTTGGTAATCGAAACCAGACGACCAATAAGGTTTCACTTCATGGACCTGCCCAATAACATGTTACCTTAAATTATAGGTGATTATCTGATTATGGGACCCCTGAGTACCATACTGATGGCGGCTGAGCGAGGATAACAACCGATTTTGGGGGGGGTGAACGGAACGGAGGTCTTTTCTACGTACGCCGATATGTCATTTTTTTCTAATATTTTGTCTTAAACGCGTAAAACTTTTCAGTGACAATTCTTTTTGGTTGGTTTTGGCTTGGTTTGGATCACGGGGCTTATAGTTGCCAGGGGCGGAAAGGGGTTTAGATCCACGGATTATTATATCTCAGGAACGGGAAAAGGTTTGGATCACGGGGCTTATAGCTGTCAGGAACGGAAAGGGGTTTGAATTTGGCTCGAGTTTGGTTATTATATCTCAGGAACGGGAAGGGGTTTGAATTTGGCTTGAGTTTGGTTATTATATCTCAGGAACGGAAAGGGGTTTGAATTTGGCTCGAGTTTGGTTATTATATCTCAGGAACGGGAAGGGGTTTGAATTTGGCTTGAGTTTGGTTATTATATCTCAGGAACGGAAAGGGGTTTGAATTTGGCTTGAGTTTGGTTATTATATCTCAGGAACGGAAAGGGGTTTGAATTTGGCTCGAGTTTGGTTATTATATCTCAGGAACGGGAAGGGGTTTGAATTTGGCTCGAGTTTGGTTATTATATCTCAGGAACGGGAAGGGGTTTGAATTTGGCTCGAGTTTGGTTATTATATCTCAGGAACGGGAAGGGGTTTGAATTTGGCTTGAGTTTGGTTATTATATCTCAGGAACGGAAAGGGGTTTGAATTTGGCTCGAGTTTGGTTATTATATCTCAGGAACGGGAAGGGGTTTGAATTTGGCTTGAGTTTGGTTATTATATCTCAGGAACGGAAAGGGGTTTGAATTTGGCTTGAGTTTGGTTATTATATCTCAGGAACGGGAAGGGGTTTGAATTTGGCTTGAGTTTGGTTATTATATCTCAGGAACGGGAAGGGGTTTGAATTTGGCTTGAGTTTGGTTATTATATCTCAGGAACGGGAAGGGGTTTGAATTTGGCTTGAGTTTGGTTATTATATCTCAGGAACGGAAAGGGGTTTGAATTTGGCTCGAGTTTGGTTATTATATCTCAGGAACGGGAAGGGGTTTGAATTTGGCTTGAGTTTGGTTATTATATCTCAGGAACGGGAAGGGGTTTGAATTTGGCTTGAGTTTGGTTATTATATCTCAGGAACGGAAAGGGGTTTGAATTTGGCTCGAGTTTGGTTATTATATCTCAGGAACGGAAAGGGGTTTGGAGAAGGGGGCTTATAGCTGCCAGGAACGGGAAAAGGATTTGGAGATACTAAGAAGGCTGGACTGGATAAAGAAGCGTCAAGTAAAACGGGATTTGAAGCCCCCTCCACACACACTACATTCCCCAGAATCGTTCATGCGCATTTGGGTAATCTTCCGGGTGGGCACATCCAACACAAACGTATTAGAGACGATAGGAACGATAGTCTAAATGCGGTAGTTAACCCCCATTAAATAGCTACAATACAATACAATAATCTTTATCTATGGAAGGTTACATTATTGCCTTAAAAGTTTTCTAACTGATGCTCCTCTTTTCCTATGCTAACCTAAAAAATGTAAAAATATAAAGATATCACTCGGCAGGACATTCAGTAGGACATTCATCAGGACCATGGCGCCATGAGGCACGCAGGTACACATGAGCTACATGACAATACACCGATGCCAAAAACACACATGATGAAATACTCACATAGATATTAACACTGGCATAATTTGATGGAAAAATAAGAAAAAAAGAGAAAAAATGTTAAGTGGAGTACCAACAGAAGTTAAGATTAAAGCGAAAGTTGTAACTAAATAGTTGTAACTAAATGTGCTAGAGGCTCACCTGTTAAACGTGGTGACGCTACGCCTCACGCATGGTGTCAAGCGTTCGATCGAGAAATGTCCGAGACTTTCAGACACTAAGTCTTTTTTGTGACACGTAAGGTGCACTTCCCTTGCATTGCTTTTAGGACATGTCCCGAGATGTCGTTATAGCAGCGCACGCAATCGGCAAAAGCTCTTCCTTACAGCAAATTTATCGCATATTTACAAAAGTGAACCTTCTTGATTGCAGTATTAGCATTGTGAAGGTAGTAAGAGAGGATTTATCGGTCTGTATATGCAATTGGGTGGTGCTGATATATCCGATGTGAGACTTGCAGACATGAAAATGTGACAAAGTGTCATAGTTGAGAGACATAGTTGGGACAGAGATGTGTAAACACATAGATCACTGTTCCATAGATATTGTCAATACAAAACAAATTTATTAGTGAAAAGGAGTATGTTATAATAAAAGCGCTTTACGTTAAAAAAATCCTTATAATAATTAAGAATACCCATTTTATTAGGGCTAAGGAACACAAGCTTCTAGTGGTTTCACGCACATCCAACAAGTCATATCCAGGGCCGACAAACAGGGAGATATTTGCAATGTCTCGAGCAGGAATCAAACCCGTTTCAGCAAAGGCGAGAAATCTAGCTTTTCATCCGGCTCTCTACACATAGTCTTTGTTAATTTATCAATTTAAAAAGTAATTTCCGAATAAACCCAATGGAGAACCGGCTAGCAGGTTATGATGAGCGCCATTCGCTAACGCGCTAACACATTCAGCCAGGCCACCTTGAAATTCCACAAGGGCGGGGTAGGGGGTTAACACAAGTTCCCTGCGTAAAGCTCTGCGTGCTATTCTACGAACTTCTTCATTCCTCGTGCCTGTCACCCTGGGAGAGATGGCTGCACTGAAATTTCTTGCTAGATTTATAAGACTCTGAGACAGGGTATATACAGTATATACAGTATATACAGAAGGTTTCTCGAAATTACCACCTGAAAATAAAATCTTTTCCTTTATTCACCAAATTCAGTCGAAAATACCACAAAAGCTTCCCCAAATCAGTCGATGGAAATGGATGCTTTGTCACCCTTGGTACTTCGCTAGAATAACGCGATGGCGGCTGACAATATGCTTATTGTAATTAATTTTGTGTCAAGCGTTTTAATAATGTTGACACACTTTATCCGGTGTTTTATGAGATGACATACCTTTGTCATATTCCCATATCACAGTATAAATTTTAATTAAAATTATATCTCTTTGCCGTGGGTGATATACAATCTTTAGAACTTTTTTACATTTCAAACTGTTTTGACCTGAAGAAGGAGGTCACGGTTAATCCCTAGTATTTGTTAGCAGAAGAATAGAAGTGGATAACCCTCCACTCATTATTGCCTAATATCGGAAATGTAAGGCGCTAGTTCATCCTTATGCTTATCATTTAAGATAAATATCTAATAAATACATCGACACAAAAAAAGTCTGACAATGTTACGAATGAGATAAGCGTCTTTTCCGTGATGGAACGATTGCTTTTTCTCATCCCGCTTATTGCTTGCATCAATTGTCAATGAATGAATTAACTTCCGTCGCTCGCTTCGCTGCTCATCTTTTTGTTCCTTCGAGAATAAAAGAGTTGGAGTCCTGGTGTGCGCGGGACATAAGCTTACTTGGGGGGCGGCTTCGACTGCTCTTTTAGACGCCGAAAACATTTTAAGACATATCAAAAGGAAGTTGTTGTTTGAATAATACGTCTGCGAGTAAAAACTCAACGTATTTCTATAACGTTTGTTATTGATGTTATTTTCTTGATACGTTTTTTTACGTGTGACCACACTCAAAGTGGCACAAAAACTAGAATGCACTTCTTCAGATTGTTTCGTCAAGTGGGCTCGTCGTTAATATTCTCGTAAAGGCTGGTTTAGTCATATGCGCCTGCCTACGACATGTCTTAGTCTAAGATCAAACTTCGTATTATCCATGAGCCGTATTCGATGCAAATGAATCAAGTCGATTGTATTATCGTCATTTCCCCTTATTTGCATTGAATACGGCTCATGGATAATACAACGTTTGAAATTAGCCTTAGCCCTGAATCACACACTACGATTGTCGTAGTAGAGCATCGTTGCGGAATCCTAGGCTTGTTTACCCTCTACGACTCAAGCTGTAGATGTGCTGCGGGTAAGTCGCATATGCCTAAATCGTGCTGTCTAAGCCATTGTCATCATGGAGTGTTTGACGGACATACACTTGACAATAAATATTTCAAATCAAATACTGGTAATCTACTTTGTGACAATAGCAATGGTAATCTGATAGTAACCGTTGATTTGTAATAGTTTTAAATCTGTTGATTTAAAATCGTTGATTTGGGGGCAGTCTGCCCTTGACGTTCTTTTGGAGTTGACTACTAGTATTTGGTGTAAATTTTCAATAATTTTTTTTTTCAATCACAGAAACTTTCAGAAAAGTATTCCAAGTTCAAAACATTTCTAAAAAAAATCATTTCAGCAGATGCTGATGTTTACCCCATTAAGCAGAGGGTCATGTTTACCTTTTTGAGGGCGGTGTCTATTCATAAGAGGCATCGTAAAAATGCTCAAATCTAACTACTAATGTCTCTAAAGTATTTGTATATTTCCAAATGGTTCTTGGTAATCGAAACCAGACGACCAATAAGGTTTCACTTCATGGACCTGCCCAATAACATGTTACCTTAAATTATAGGTGATTATCTGATTATGGGACCCCTGAGTACCATACTGATGGCGGCTGAGCGAGGATAACAACCGATTTTGGGGGGGGTGAACGGAACGGAGGTCTTTTCTACGTACGCCGATATGTCATTTTTTTCTAATATTTTGTCTTAAACGCGTAAAACTTTTCAGTGACAATTCTTTTTGGTTGGTTTTGGCTTGGTTTGGATCACGGGGCTTATAGTTGCCAGGGGCGGAAAGGGGTTTAGATCCACGGATTATTATATCTCAGGAACGGAAAGGGGTTTGAATTACGGGGCTTATAGCTGTCAGGAACGGAAAGGGGTTTGAATTTGGCTTGAGTTTGGTTATTATATCTCAGGAACGGGAAGGGGTTTGAATTTGGCTTGAGTTTGGTTATTATATCTCAGGAACGGGAAGGGGTTTGAATTTGGCTTGAGTTTGGTTATTATATCTCAGGAACGGAAAGGGGTTTGAATTTGGCTCGAGTTTGGTTATTATATCTCAGGAACGGAAAGGGGTTTGGAGAAGGGGGCTTATAGCTGCCAGGAACGGGAAAAGGATTTGGAGATACTAAGAAGGCTGGACTGGATAAAGAAGCGTCAAGTAAAACGGGATTTGAAGCCCCCTCCACACACACTACATTCCCCAGAATCGTTCATGCGCATTTGGGTAATCTTCCGGGTGGGCACATCCAACACAAACGTATTAGAGACGATAGGAACGATAGTCTAAATGCGGTAGTTAACCCCCATTAAATAGCTACAATACAATACAATAATCTTTATCTATGGAAGGTTACATTATTGCCTTAAAAGTTTTCTAACTGATGCTCCTCTTTTCCTATGCTAACCTAAAAAATGTAAAAATATAAAGATATCACTCGGCAGGACATTCAGTAGGACATTCATCAGGACCATGGCGCCATGAGGCACGCAGGTACACATGAGCTACATGACAATACACCGATGCCAAAAACACACATGATGAAATACTCACATAGATATTAACACTGGCATAATTTGATGGAAAAATAAGAAAAAAAGAGAAAAAATGTTAAGTGGAGTACCAACAGAAGTTAAGATTAAAGCGAAAGTTGTAACTAAATAGTTGTAACTAAATGTGCTAGAGGCTCACCTGTTAAACGTGGTGACGCTACGCCTCACGCATGGTGTCAAGCGTTCGATCGAGAAATGTCCGAGACTTTCAGACACTAAGTCTTTTTTGTGACACGTAAGGTGCACTTCCCTTGCATTGCTTTTAGGACATGTCCCGAGATGTCGTTATAGCAGCGCACGCAATCGGCAAAAGCTCTTCCTTACAGCAAATTTATCGCATATTTACAAAAGTGAACCTTCTTGATTGCAGTATTAGCATTGTGAAGGTAGTAAGAGAGGATTTATCGGTCTGTATATGCAATTGGGTGGTGCTGATATATCCGATGTGAGACTTGCAGACATGAAAATGTGACAAAGTGTCATAGTTGAGAGACATAGTTGGGACAGAGATGTGTAAACACATAGATCACTGTTCCATAGATATTGTCAATACAAAACAAATTTATTAGTGAAAAGGAGTATGTTATAATAAAAGCGCTTTACGTTAAAAAAATCCTTATAATAATTAAGAATACCCATTTTATTAGGGCTAAGGAACACAAGCTTCTAGTGGTTTCACGCACATCCAACAAGTCATATCCAGGGCCGACAAACAGGGAGATATTTGCAATGTCTCGAGCAGGAATCAAACCCGTTTCAGCAAAGGCGAGAAATCTAGCTTTTCATCCGGCTCTCTACACATAGTCTTTGTTAATTTATCAATTTAAAAAGTAATTTCCGAATAAACCCAATGGAGAACCGGCTAGCAGGTTATGATGAGCGCCATTCGCTAACGCGCTAACACATTCAGCCAGGCCACCTTGAAATTCCACAAGGGCGGGGTAGGGGGTTAACACAAGTTCCCTGCGTAAAGCTCTGCGTGCTATTCTACGAACTTCTTCATTCCTCGTGCCTGTCACCCTGGGAGAGATGGCTGCACTGAAATTTCTTGCTAGATTTATAAGACTCTGAGACAGGGTATATACAGTATATACAGTATATACAGAAGGTTTCTCGAAATTACCACCTGAAAATAAAATCTTTTCCTTTATTCACCAAATTCAGTCGAAAATACCACAAAAGCTTCCCCAAATCAGTCGATGGAAATGGATGCTTTGTCACCCTTGGTACTTCGCTAGAATAACGCGATGGCGGCTGACAATATGCTTATTGTAATTAATTTTGTGTCAAGCGTTTTAATAATGTTGACACACTTTATCCGGTGTTTTATGAGATGACATACCTTTGTCATATTCCCATATCACAGTATAAATTTTAATTAAAATTATATCTCTTTGCCGTGGGTGATATACAATCTTTAGAACTTTTTTACATTTCAAACTGTTTTGACCTGAAGAAGGAGGTCACGGTTAATCCCTAGTATTTGTTAGCAGAAGAATAGAAGTGGATAACCCTCCACTCATTATTGCCTAATATCGGAAATGTAAGGCGCTAGTTCATCCTTATGCTTATCATTTAAGATAAATATCTAATAAATACATCGACACAAAAAAAGTCTGACAATGTTACGAATGAGATAAGCGTCTTTTCCGTGATGGAACGATTGCTTTTTCTCATCCCGCTTATTGCTTGCATCAATTGTCAATGAATGAATTAACTTCCGTCGCTCGCTTCGCTGCTCATCTTTTTGTTCCTTCGAGAATAAAAGAGTTGGAGTCCTGGTGTGCGCGGGACATAAGCTTACTTGGGGGGCGGCTTCGACTGCTCTTTTAGACGCCGAAAACATTTTAAGACATATCAAAAGGAAGTTGTTGTTTGAATAATACGTCTGCGAGTAAAAACTCAACGTATTTCTATAACGTTTGTTATTGATGTTATTTTCTTGATACGTTTTTTTACGTGTGACCACACTCAAAGTGGCACAAAAACTAGAATGCACTTCTTCAGATTGTTTCGTCAAGTGGGCTCGTCGTTAATATTCTCGTAAAGGCTGGTTTAGTCATATGCGCCTGCCTACGACATGTCTTAGTCTAAGATCAAACTTCGTATTATCCATGAGCCGTATTCGATGCAAATGAATCAAGTCGATTGTATTATCGTCATTTCCCCTTATTTGCATTGAATACGGCTCATGGATAATACAACGTTTGAAATTAGCCTTAGCCCTGAATCACACACTACGATTGTCGTAGTAGAGCATCGTTGCGGAATCCTAGGCTTGTTTACCCTCTACGACTCAAGCTGTAGATGTGCTGCGGGTAAGTCGCATATGCCTAAATCGTGCTGTCTAAGCCATTGTCATCATGGAGTGTTTGACGGACATACACTTGACAATAAATATTTCAAATCAAATACTGGTAATCTACTTTGTGACAATAGCAATGGTAATCTGATAGTAACCGTTGATTTGTAATAGTTTTAAATCTGTTGATTTAAAATCGTTGATTTGGGGGCAGTCTGCCCTTGACGTTCTTTTGGAGTTGACTACTAGTATTTGGTGTAAATTTTCAATAATTTTTTTTTTCAATCACAGAAACTTTCAGAAAAGTATTCCAAGTTCAAAACATTTCTAAAAAAAATCATTTCAGCAGATGCTGATGTTTACCCCATTAAGCAGAGGGTCATGTTTACCTTTTTGAGGGCGGTGTCTATTCATAAGAGGCATCGTAAAAATGCTCAAATCTAACTACTAATGTCTCTAAAGTATTTGTATATTTCCAAATGGTTCTTGGTAATCGAAACCAGACGACCAATAAGGTTTCACTTCATGGACCTGCCCAATAACATGTTACCTTAAATTATAGGTGATTATCTGATTATGGGACCCCTGAGTACCATACTGATGGCGGCTGAGCGAGGATAACAACCGATTTTGGGGGGGGTGAACGGAACGGAGGTCTTTTCTACGTACGCCGATATGTCATTTTTTTCTAATATTTTGTCTTAAACGCGTAAAACTTTTCAGTGACAATTCTTTTTGGTTGGTTTTGGCTTGGTTTGGATCACGGGGCTTATAGTTGCCAGGGGCGGAAAGGGGTTTAGATCCACGGATTATTATATCTCAGGAACGGGAAAAGGTTTGGATCACGGGGCTTATAGCTGTCAGGAACGGAAAGGGGTTTGAATTTGGCTCGAGTTTGGTTATTATATCTCAGGAACGGGAAGGGGTTTGAATTTGGCTCGAGTTTGGTTATTATATCTCAGGAACGGAAAGGGGTTTGAATTTGGCTTGAGTTTGGTTATTATATCTCAGGAACGGGAAGGGGTTTGAATTTGGCTCGAGTTTGGTTATTATATCTCAGGAACGGAAAGGGGTTTGAATTTGGCTCGAGTTTGGTTATTATATCTCAGGAACGGGAAGGGGTTTGAATTTGGCTTGAGTTTGGTTATTATATCTCAGGAACGGAAAGGGGTTTGAATTTGGCTTGAGTTTGGTTATTATATCTCAGGAACGGGAAGGGGTTTGAATTTGGCTTGAGTTTGGTTATTATATCTCAGGAACGGGAAGGGGTTTGAATTTGGCTTGAGTTTGGTTATTATATCTCAGGAACGGGAAGGGGTTTGAATTTGGCTTGAGTTTGGTTATTATATCTCAGGAACGGAAAGGGGTTTGAATTTGGCTCGAGTTTGGTTATTATATCTCAGGAACGGAAAGGGGTTTGAATTTGGCTTGAGTTTGGTTATTATATCTCAGGAACGGAAAGGGGTTTGAATTTGGCTTGAGTTTGGTTATTATATCTCAGGAACGGAAAGGGGTTTGAATTTGGCTTGAGTTTGGTTATTATATCTCAGGAACGGGAAGGGGTTTGAATTTGGCTTGAGTTTGGTTATTATATCTCAGGAACGGGAAGGGGTTTGAATTTGGCTTGAGTTTGGTTATTATATCTCAGGAACGGGAAGGGGTTTGAATTTGGCTTGAGTTTGGTTATTATATCTCAGGAACGGGAAGGGGTTTGGAGAAGGGGGCTTATAGCTGCCAGGAACGGGAAAAGGATTTGGAGATACTAAGAAGGCTGGACTGGATAAAGAAGCGTCAAGTAAAACGGGATTTGAAGCCCCCTCCACACACACTACATTCCCCAGAATCGTTCATGCGCATTTGGGTAATCTTCCGGGTGGGAACATCCAACACAAACGTATTAGAGACGATAAGAACGATAGTCTAAATGCGGTAGTTAACCCCCATTAAATAGCTACAATACAATACAATAATCTTTATCTATGGAAGGTTACATTATTGCCTTAAAAGTTTTCTAACTGATGCTCCTCTTTTCCTATGCTAACCTAAAAAATGTAAAAATATAAAGATATCACTCGGCAGGACATTCAGTAGGACATTCATCAGGACCATGGCGCCATGAGGCACGCGGGTACACATGAGCTACATGACAATACACCGATGCCAAAAACACACATGATGAAATACTCACATAGATATTAACACTGGCATAATTTGATGGAAAAATAAGAAAAAAAGAGAAAAAATGTTAAGTGGAGTACCAACAGAAGTTAAGATTAAAGCGAAAGTTGTAACTAAATAGTTGTAACTAAATGTGCTAGAGGCTCACCTGTTAAACGTGGTGACGCTACGCCTCACGCATGGTGTCAAGCGTTCGATCGAGAAATGTCCGAGACTTTCAGACACTAAGTCTTTTTTGTGACACGTAAGGTGCACTTCCCTTGCATTGCTTTTAGGACATGTCCCGAGATGTCGTTATAGCAGCGCACGCAATCGGCAAAAGCTCTTCCTTACAGCAAATTTATCGCATATTTACAAAAGTGAACCTTCTTGATTGCAGTATTAGCATTGTGAAGGTAGTAAGAGAGGATTTATCGGTCTGTATATGCAATTGGGTGGTGCTGATATATCCGATGTGAGACTTGCAGACATGAAAATGTGACAAAGTGTCATAGTTGAGAGACATAGTTGGGACAGAGATGTGTAAACACATAGATCACTGTTCCATAGATATTGTCAATACAAAACAAATTTATTAGTGAAAAGGAGTATGTTATAATAAAAGCGCTTTACGTTAAAAAAATCCTTATAATAATTAAGAATACCCATTTTATTAGGGCTAAGGAACACAAGCTTCTAGTGGTTTCACGCACATCCAACAAGTCATATCCAGGGCCGACAAACAGGGAGATATTTGCAATGTCTCGAGCAGGAATCAAACCCGTTTCAGCAAAGGCGAGAAATCTAGCTTTTCATCCGGCTCTCTACACATAGTCTTTGTTAATTTATCAATTTAAAAAGTAATTTCCGAATAAACCCAATGGAGAACCGGCTAGCAGGTTATGATGAGCGCCATTCGCTAACGCGCTAACACATTCAGCCAGGCCACCTTGAAATTCCACAAGGGCGGGGTAGGGGGTTAACACAAGTTCCCTGCGTAAAGCTCTGCGTGCTATTCTACGAACTTCTTCATTCCTCGTGCCTGTCACCCTGGGAGAGATGGCTGCACTGAAATTTCTTGCTAGATTTATAAGACTCTGAGACAGGGTATATACAGTGACTCTTTATTGATATTGCCTCAAACTCTCAGAAGAAATAATTGCCATTCAAGTCAGTCCCCTTTTCAGGCACGTACAATTTCGAGTGTTTGTTGGTTTAATAGACGTCTAGACCTCGGATGCAGATGTTGCCCTTGTAACAGCGCACACAAACGTGTAAAGACGAGAGCACGCACATCGCAGTGTTTGTATTGCTTTACGTACTAGACGCTTAATTAACTTTATTCATTCGAACACTAAATCAACAGTCGGCGCCACTTGCTGTACCAAGAAAATTTTCTCAAGTAGATGCGGTGACAGTTTCTAGACAAGATCGTCCCTTGCCAGCCCTTTGATTTATCAAAGGGCGTTTAAAAAAAAAGAATACGCATCCCAATGCCCCTGACACGTTGGATTCTAGAGCGTTCTCTATTTACAGCAAGTCAAATGATGCTCTGAATTTGAGTCCTCCCTCTTGAAGTTAAAGGCTCATGCATTGTATAGTGTTTAGGATAAGTGTCTATCGTATTGCAGATATTGTAAAGGGTATATATCTAAGCACTAAGTCAACATTTAGTGCCACTTCTTTTAGCAAAACGCACTTTCTCAAGTGGACTAGTGACAGAGCAAATCTGACAATATCCTAAAAATCTTGAATTTAAAAATTAACCCAGTACACAGGTGTATTACTTAAATTGAAAGAGACACGATGCAACACAATATTTCCCACACAGGGAGTTCTGGACTCTAGGAGAAAAAAACGGCCGTGTTGAAATAACATAACTTTTCACCAGGTAACCCGAAAACTTACAAGACAAAAAGATTACCCATTTGTTTTCTCCATTGTTTAACAAAGTTCTTTGCTAGCATTATTTCGCACCGATTTTTCTTGAACGTCTTTACACCTCCGCTATTTTTCCGTCTCTTTTTGCTTCGCCAGTTGTAAGCCGGCTTCAAGCATCGTTGTTTGCTGAGAAGGGCGTTTAGAAACCCCAGTTCCTCGGTGCTAGGGACGCTTTCAAAATGGCGGCTACGCGGTAATATTGGAATCATAAATGCGGCTATTCTGTCGGCCGCCCCCACAAGCATCGGTACACGCGTCCGTCGAAAACGCAAACCGGGAACTCAAACGACGGCCGCCAATTTTATCAAAAGTTCGCGTCTTCAGAAAACCTAATTTTTGAATATGGAAGCGGCTGTCAATAAATAAATTTATTTTACCCCGTCAATTTTCATGGTTGAATTTATTGTCGAACACCATTGGAAATTTCTAGGCCTTCATTTATGGATAGGCTCTCTCTAACTTCCTCCCTCTTTCTAAACCATCTCTATTAACGTTTAGAATTAATTAAATCAGGATTATTGTGACGTCATAGGCAATGGTGAAAGCCAATTTACTAATGCGAGACATGCAGCATAAATGCAGCATAAATGACTCCTCTCTTCTTTACTCTCAACCAACAAACCCCATGATACCGCTTGTGGAGTTCATTGGCATGCGGAACGAAACTTATTCTAGAGCAGTATGTGATCAGTGGTCTTGTCACTGGCTCCAGTGGGTCTCCCTCGCACGCGTAGACTCCCTCAAGTGCGAATTTTCGCACGAGCTGTTACAAGTGGGCTCTTACACTATCTCGCTGTTAGCACGCGCCTGCGAGCTCAAATTAGCGTCACTTCACTCAACTCCTCAGCTTAGAATTGCAAGAGAAGTACTCTTACGTACGATCAATCACTTCGCGCTAACTTCCCAGGTCGGCAAGTAATTATTTCTTAGTCATTAACATCAGAGGGTGCTATTTATTCAATAAATAGAATACAACTGAATATTAAGAAATCATTCACAGAAAATAAAGACGAAAATTAAATGAGTAATTGTTAGGTCCAGAAAGGCACATTTGCTCATTTCTTCAGTTAATTTCACATCATTCAAAGTACTATTAGTGGATTTACAGAGCAGAACAACGGTTATTATTGTCTAAATATAGCAGAAATTCAATAAGCGTTTTGAGTGAAGAATGATTCTAAAGAAATTGTACTTTGAATTACGGTTTGGGTGTTTAATTGCATTGGTATTCCAGAAGAACCAGCCCTGAACAGAAAAAAAAATACATAGCAACGGAAGGTGATTACGACAATGCAGACATTCCATTTTTTAAAGCCTGCGAAAGCACTCTAATATTGGGGGTATTTGTGGAATGAAGTTGTTTGTCAACAAAACAAGTTCCAGTAACTTACAGGAAACGAGTTGTCACTTAATGTAAAGATGAATGTTTATCGATGTAAAACTGCCGTTTTAAGCGCTTGTATGAATACACAAGTTTTGTTTTTATTAATGATGTTCTTGACACTCTCTAGACAGCGTATATGTTATAGTCTGTTGGCACGCGTCATCCAATAAGCAAGACGTGCTATGGACTACTCATCCTTGTCATAACCACGGTACAAAAATGCATTGGATATTATTAACCTTGGAGCCCCCCCCCCCCTTACTAAATACCGCGTGCAGGCAATTCCGACCGAGTCCCCTGTTTTTTTCTTATCTCCAAAAGAATGCACTTGTTCAATCATCTCATGACCCTACACACTTCTTCAAAAGTCGAACTCGGCACAGAGAAGATCCCATGTTTGTTTTATAGACACGGCTAAATTTACTTAGCCAAACAGCGTTCTAAACCCGCACCGAAAATGCAATATCTAGCAAGAGACCTGCACTATCTCTTTATGGTGTATTTGAGTGAAGTTTATGGCGCAATGGAGTTGACAGCTCGACCAATCCTGCACGGTATTTTTTCCGTGTTAAGTGCTGTTAAACGATGAGTTTATTAAATGACATGCCCCACCAAGGCACGCGCGTTGAAAGCCTCAACAAATACGATCTCACGCCCTAAATGTATTTACTTCTCAAGCGAAGACAGGCAAATCAGACCTAATAACACGCTAAAACTCGGAACACCACGATAAAATCATTATACATAGGTGCGTACGGCGTTATTATCGACTGTGAAGTTCTCTCTAGGTGCGACAAACTCATTTGGACTCCTGCTGTTATACGCGGTGTTAAGTTTTTATTAATCGTCCGCGCGCGCTGCAGAGCAAACAACTTATGTAAAGGAATGCAACAACGAACTTGCCCAAAATTCCACTTAGTCATAACAAGGCGCGACGCACAGAGCCTACGAGACTGTTTCGCGTTAGTATTTAAGCAAATCGATATGTAATTCAAGCATTCTAGAATCCGTGCGATGTTTTTTATCTGGGCTAATTTCATGTAGAGGCCTTGATTTGCATGAGAAAGGAAAGATCAGAGATGATTGAGCTACTTCCAAATGACAATATTTAATCTTGCTTGCTTTAGCTCGAACGTTTTGCATTTGTGCATCGAAACACTGCCAGACCTTAAAGCTTCACTATAATTCCATGACATGTCATGATTGACTGGGTCTAGCTTGGGCAAAGGCTGTACTTCGTTGTGAACTGCACTCCATGAAACCTTACAATGCAAATAATAAGGCTCTCTATACCTGCAGTCAACCCCTGGCGCATGCATAGGGAATTATCTCTGCATCGTAGAGAGCTCGGGAGCGTCGGTGCAAATGTAAGCATTTCGCGCGCCGAGAATTTTGCAGCGATTTTGTTTGCCGAAACTGTCGGTATTTTTAACCATTGTTCGCCAATCTAATTACGGCGTTCGCCACGCGAGCTACCTCAAGTATTGATATGAAGATTAGTGTATTCAAATAAGCCTGCGTCCTGAGCCACTTAGGCGGTGTAAAGCTCTATTGTGTAGGCTTGTCGCTAAACCCCTCCTATATGTGGCTTGGTTAGCGGCCCGTGAAATCCCCCAGGAAACGCAAAACCTTTTTATAAGCCTACACGCGCCGGGCTTGGGGTTAGTCAAGAACGGCACACGTAAGCGAAGCGTTGGCACACCCTGGACGCATGTGAGTGCTTCTCGCTTACAAATGGAGATTCCGATGGAGGCTTCCTTTTTCCTGCCCAACTTAGACGAGTTCGACTTATCAGAGCTGAGCTGTGATGAAACTCCGTCCCCTGTTTCGACTTCTTCTAGTTCGCCTCTTAGGAGTCCATTCTCCCTTGAGTCTCTTGATTCTTCTGCATCGAGATCTTCGACTTGTACATCGCCCGATTTCTCGAGACAGGATTCCGAAGGATCCATAAACTCATCTGTAAGCCCGAGAAGACAAAGAAAGTGTAGCTCTCCGAACTGTAATAAAAAAGAGCACGTTTCCGTGCTTAGACGGAACGAGAGAGAGAGAAACAGGGTTAAACTCGTTAGTGACGGCTTCGCCGCCTTGCGGAAACACATTCCTACTACACCAGTAAATAAGAAATTGTCCAAAGTTGAGACGTTGAGAACTGCTATAGAGTACATCAAACACTTACAAAGAATCTTGAACGATAGTAACAGAGTGGAGCGCGAGAAAAGGCTTCTTCGCCAAGTTGGCTTATTACAGAAAGCTTACAAGTTGCAGGTATGGGATTGATTTGTGCTCTTGGTGCTTTGCGGTCATTCATAGTGACAACTGTACAACTTTCAACAGATTGCGCTACACGCGTGCACATAAGGTGGGCGATTTCGACCGCTTGTGCCGAGCCCTTTAGGTTAACCCCTAAAAGTTCACTTTTATTAGCTCATTTCCTAGCTTAAGTAAGCAAAAGGACTGCCAACTCTAACACCTCAATCGGCGACACAAGACCCCTAACAACCGTCCAATTCAATTTGAACTTATCCTTTAACTGCACTTAAGAGAAATCAGTTTAATATCGAGAATTGTTAAGCCCGCGCTTTTTATAATTTTTCGAGTTTTTGCTTCTTAGTTAAATTGTGCGCATATTTTAAGGTATTCCTGTAGAGCCTTTTCGCTGCTATTGTTCTAATCTTGATCTCGCCACGTGCCCGCGTCTTGCACAAATAAGCTCTGGGAGCGTTATTGATGTTTCTGGGCCTGTTGGTACGCTAGTTTCTTGCTATACAACCTTATTCTATGCGAGGCTTTGTGTTCGATCAGTGAACCGGAATATGGAGATGATGTGCAAACGTGGATCATGGAGGTCAATGCAAACCTTATCCATATATTGTCTAAAATATTTTTTGTCTAACTCTTTCCTATAATGGACCATTCGTTCGCTGTAGTCCCAACGAATTCGCCGAGCTAGTTCTTGAAGAGAACTCGATCACATTAAAAAGTACTTCTCCCCTCTCCAACCCATGCAAATTATAGCCCAATACCTTTACAACCTTTGTGTAATGGTGTTTGCAAAATTTTCAGAAGTACTGCACTAAAACATGAGCTGTTTGAAAAAAAAAGTTTTGGATTGTCCGCCAAAGTTTGCAAAACTTTGTGAAGTTTTGTGAAGAGTCTTGTATCCAATCCTTAGCAGCCCATTATACCTTACGAAAACCCGCTTTTCGATATCTTGTTTTATCTTTTATGATTTTTAAATGCAAAGTAAATCGGACACCAGTTATTTTAAAGACCGTAGATTATAATCGCTCATGGTTTTTGTAACAGGTAGCTTTGCATTTATAATCCCAACAGAATTCCTTTGTTCTCAAGAAACATTGGGCTTCTATCTATCAAACGATTTTTTTTCTTTTTTAGATGTACTTCTGACGTTTTTTTTTTGCGTATAAGCAAAAGATCTTCGCTCCTTGATTTTATTATTTTGCGCAAAGATCACGGGCCTGCAAATAGATTCCAATGTTCTCCCGTCTTAGAGCTCATTTTGTAATGGTGGGTCAAAACACCACCCAATTAACGTTAGCTCCAAAAATTCACTTGTACCTATTAAGTAAACTGTAAGAACTTATCTACGATACGTAGTTCTCGCCATAAACGCATTAAGTTTATACTTTTAGTACCAGAATGCTGTGTCAATAACGCTGAATGGCTTGAAAAGCGCATCGCATTTGGTCATGCGCTATTTCCCAAGTAATCCCAGTGATTTCATTATCCAAAACCAACCGTTCGCAAAAAGAGTTCCCGATCACTACAGCTTCGACTATAACGATCCAGTCTAATCGTTTACCGTTAATACTGGTGCGAACATTTAATGGATGAAAGTGTGTGTGTGTGTTTCAAAAAGTCTCGCGATTTTAAACCGATTTTTAAAAATTTGGCAACAGTTTTTAGATATAAATCTATTCAATCCGTTTTTTTTTTATAAATGTATCGCTATGAAGGGCTCTTGTTTTAAGCCTTTTTTTTATCGCAAAGGGGGCGCAAAGGGGGGAGAGAGATCTTTGGCTTTCCAGTAGGTTTTACGAAGTAAAAGTAAATGTTTAATTCGATAGATAATTAAGTACTAGAGGCGGTGAAATGATCATTTTATCTTTTTTGACATCCCTATAGTTTCCTGTAAATACTCTTGTATTAATGAAGGTTTTTTTGTCTTTTTTTTTTCAGTCGCATAGCAGAGTAACGTTATCACGACAAGACCAAATAACAGCATTATTGATGGAGCTACCGGAGATTGCGCCATACCCACGCCAGCCACCTTTAGCGTACCATGGATTTAACCAGGGTATTAACGGTCCGGCCCCAGTAGGACTATATTATGGACCAGTGGGGCAGATGCAATAGCGCTCTCTCTCAGCCACCAACAGCATACCAAGGACTTAGGTATTTTTCGGCCATGCCCCAGCCAGTAGGACTATATTATGGACCAGTGGGGCAGATGCAATAGCGCTCTCTCTCAGCCACCAACAGCATACCAAGGACTTAGGTATTTTTTTCGGCCATGCCCCAGCCAGTAGGACTATATTATGGACCAGTGGGACAGCTTCAATAGCGCTCTCTGGCCTTCTGCTCCATCAAAATGATGTTTTGTTATTATGGTGGGGAATATATTTTAGTAGAGAGTAGTTATATGTAGAGCTCGAGAAGACTTTCAAAGGAACATTCACAACGAGTAATGCAATCTTTTTATCAAAAGGTATGCATTTAACATGCTGTATATACTATGTTTTAGTGGACGTTTTGTTCCGAAATGGGCAATTTATTTCATTCTTGACTTATATATTTTGTTATGATTTGTTTTTATTGAAGATTTTAATGAAATGACAAGGTATTGGTTATACCAAATTTGGTAGATTTGTGTAAAATCTCGAATAGCTTTTTGAAACACAGAATCATATTTCCTTTTGATGTGAGAAAGCTGTTTCTCGCATATGAAACTCTACGAGTACTTGAGGTCAAAATAATTTAACAATTAAACTTTGTAATTCTTTTTGGAAAGTGATGAAGATATTTGCGACGTCTGGTAAGATTAATTTGTATTTTTACAGCTTTGGCACAAAAAACTTTGCAATTTAAATAAAATCAATAATTGTCTTAGAGATTAGAAAAGCAAAAGAGAACTTTCAGAATTGCAGGTAAAAATCAACTTAGTCTTGTAGAAAGCCTTTATCAAATTAATCCAAATAAAAATGATATGTACATCGTTTGAGCGAGGCTTAAAGGAACCACTCAATAATGTACTATGGCTTCTATCAAATTTAGAGTCACTTAACAATAATTGACTTTATAGTCATTGTTTCCGCTCTGTTAATTGAGCATTTAGAGATGTATAAATGAATTATCACATTCCTTAGGATGTTGAAACATTGTAAATAAATCACACTTGTTAATAAAGATTATTTTTTTATAGTTTTGGCTACACTATCTCATAATCTTGTAGGGGTCCAGGCGCGTACCCAGGATTGGCCGAGGGGGTAGGGGTAGGGAGTGGGAGTGGTAGGGGGTAGGGGGGAGTGGGAGGTGCGCAGTCGTAGGTGTCGTAGGCGAAGACAGGGCCGTAGCAAGGGGTGGGGCACTAAGGGTACGGGCCCCCAATATCTTCAAAAATTATGAGGAAATGACCAGTAGGGGCGTGGCTGTGTCCCCCATTGTTTTCTTAATGTTTCTGTATCGTGCCCCCCCCCCTAATAATTCGAG
The DNA here is from genome assembly GCF_932526225.1 of Nematostella vectensis. NCBI lineage: Eukaryota > Metazoa > Cnidaria > Anthozoa > Actiniaria > Edwardsiidae > Nematostella > Nematostella vectensis. Next base: position 9,516,779 of record NC_064048.1, on the reverse strand, counting down.
GCTTGCTACGGCTGTAATTCTTGAATCTTTTCGGTTAGATTTGGTAAATGAAATGTAAAGTTTTGTTTGTTATGTTTTATAGCTATTTCTTCAAATAAATTGTATTTCTATTTCAGATGAACAGAACAACAAATATAAGAGTCTTTAACTTGCAGTTTGACTTGCACTATCACTGAAAACTGCTTAAAGAAAATAAGCCAGCTAGAACGTAAAACATCGAGGTCTTGATAGATACAAGCACGAAGTGTATCGAAGCATTTCATCTTTGACACCCTGATCCTTGTCAATCAAATATTCCTCGCTTCCTGATTGGATAGTATTCTCTTCTCTTTAGAGTGCCATTAGAAATCATCAGAAAGGCTAGTGGGGGCCTAAAAGGTTGTTCCATATTCATGGCCTATACTGTTATATCGTGCAGAGCTAGATTTAAAAAGGAGCAAAGCTAAATATCGTAAAAGCTAAAAGGAGCAAAAGCTAAATAGGAGCAAGGCTGAATACTTTTTTGGTACTTTGTTTTCGTTTAGTTTATAAAGAGGTCGACGGTTAATCGATTTTCTTATCCCCCAGGGTCAGAAATAAATTTTGCATCACAAAGCAACATACGAACACTAGTCATTTGATTAGAACCTCTTTAATTAGGAAATACGTTCTGGATCTTTTTCTAAAGACAATGAAATCCCTTTGGCGTTGCTTCTTAGAAGCACTCATAATAAATTTTAGTATCAAATAACTGAAGTTGAAAAAAGGAAACGGTATGCAAACACACTGAACTCTCCTAGTAAGGCACTTGATCCTAAGGCGATATCAAACGGCGTCGTCGTTGGCGTTGGAGACTATATACGGATATCCTGTGATTTGGGTTTCCACGGAACAAAGGGTCATTGAATATTTAACCTTCAAACTACGAATCCTAAGATGCTTTGTTTTTGCCTTTTTTACTGAACGGATTCAAAGTAAATGTTTTGACTAATAGGCTCACTCAGGGGATGGGTGGCTGGTGGCGATGGTGGGGGGTGGGGTGGGGTGGGGCAGCTTATTCCTTGTATTTCCCTGGTGACAGGCACTTTGTTCCCGGTCAGGCCCTGCCAGAATAGGCCCCACCCCCCATCTTCTCTGATCCCTATTAGGAAATGGGTTTTTAGTGCCTGTTCAAGCAATCCCCAGTGAGTGGGAAATTTTGGTAGCTCTTGGAAAGTGAGCTAAAAAATACATGTGTACCCTTCTAAAGAAGCCACACCCAGTAGGGTGAAAGCTGGCCGCTTAAGAATGGCTGGTTACTTTATGGGGGTATAGCTAAATGTACTTTAGTAAGGAATTGATTTTAGAGACTAGAGCGTTGTCCATTTGGCTGGTCGCTTAATGGAGATACCTAGAAGAAAAGAAAGATCAAAGATGATCAAGAAACTCGACGAAAGACAGTGCGCCATCTTTTCCTCGCTCTGCTAAGGCCCTGTGGGCGTTTCCCAGGTTTCCAGTGGGCTCAAGATTAAATGTTCTACTAAAAAAATTTTGGTCGCTCCGCCATCAATATTTTCTGCTTAAAAGGTAAAAGTTGCAAAGTTTGGGGCGGCTCGTTTAAAGAGGCTGTTTTATGGAGGTTTTACAAAGAGAATTTTGGCTTGATAGACATCAGTAGCATAAAGCTATGAGTTTTACGTATAACTAATGGCCTCCTTTTTCCGAACTTTAGAAGCACACTAGCATACACACATTGGCACCAGTCGGGCCAAGACGGGACGCTAGCACAGTCTATTACCCGTGCAGTTCGACAACCATGGACAGCTGTTTCGTCCTTATTAGGACTCGTCAGCATGGCATAGCCGGTTTTTTTTTGCCGATGAAGTTTAACTGAGGCAAACCGGCTATGCCATGCTGACGAGTCCTAATAAGGACGAAACAGCTGTCCATGGTTGTAGAACTGCACGGGTAATAGACTGTGCTAGCGTCCCGTCTTGGCCCGACTGGTGCCAATGTGTGTATGCTAGTGTGCTTCTAAAGTTCTCCTTTTTCCATACGCCCAATTCCAATACGAGCCACGTTATGTTATTTGTAGGCAGCGTTGTTAAACATAGTTTTTAATGCGATTTTTTAATATTGTAGGAACCCTCGTCAATAATTTCCAACTGCTAAACCGTTTTCTGTCATTCAAACTAACGGAATACCATTTGGTGCTTTGTGATTGGTCAGCACATTGAAGAGAGTTATCGTGATTGGGAGCCAATTTAGTGCTGGCCAATGAAAACACTTTAAAGATTTTGAATGAAGAAAGCAAGAAGACTGCTGGAAATCGCGTCGGCGAGACTTAGCAAAACATTAAAAACTGCAGTATTTTGTTTCCTTCTGGGCCGAAAGCAATATTGGCGCTGCATCTCCAAAGTTAAGTAGGTTTTGTTAACATAGTTTCTCGGTAGACATCATTTGCAGATAATTATTATAGTGTTTTTTTTTCTCTAGTCTTTTTCCGAATTTGCAATAGGTTAAATTGATACAACTTCAAGGCCCTTCTGAGAATACATCGAGTATTGTCAAATGTGGCTAATGTCCAACTGTTCATTGATTTGGCACAGCATCGATTAACATACAGGTGAAATTTTTGGAGTCTAAAAATACTTTTTTATTTATCAATTAAGTCTTTTTGGCACCTCATTAATTCAAGTACCATAGTCCACCAATGCTTCGAATTTTGCCTAGCAACGTACAGGCGGTGTTTGCGCGAGGGGCTTTAGTAAAAAAAGGGGGAAATATATTGATATATTATCTATTTTTCGATTTCTCTTATTTTCTGTTTGGGTCAACTTTATGATAGATCTTCTGTTCTTACCCACGTGTGTCTCTTATAGAACGTTCTGCCTGATGGACACGAACAGAGGCGAGTTTTTGAAGTGATACTCAAGCTGTGGGGTGCTCAATATCGAGCCCCATGAGAACAGAACATCCAATCATTCTAGAAGCCCACCTTCACGGGAAACCGACCCGATATTTCGCAACATCATAATGGACAGATGTTCGCCGTTAAACACGAGCTGAAAGAAAGCAGAGCTAGCTCCTAAGAGAACCCTATCGCCCGCTGTCCAACATGTACTTTGCCGTAGTGTATAAACACTTTTGCTTTTGGACAAGATGGCTTTTAGTGTATCAGTAGCTTGTATGTTGGCCTGTAGAGTTTGTGATATTTGGCCCTTAACCACTTTCTACTAGCGTCTCGCTCCTTGATTTAGTATCGGGGCCTGCTCTTTACAAGACTAAGATATATTTTACCCCCCTCCCCCATCTAACCATGAGGTAAAAATCAACACACTTAGGACGTTAAAGTGAGACCATGAATTGAACGCTTATTAAAAAACCTTTTGTAGTAAACTTGTACCCATAATAATCCCCTGTATCAATCTTATTTGGCCTAATTTCGTTATATATGACACGTTACAACTAACGGTAGTTTCTTGGTGTTACCGAACACCAGCACCAAAAAACACAATATAAAAAAAGCCAGAAGGAAAGACCTTAGAACGAGACAATGAAATAAAGTACAAAGGCCTTGAGCACCAAAAAAAGCTCTTCGTAACACCAAGGAATACCCCAACTAACGAAATCATCATCGTCATCATTGTCATCATCTTTATCATCATCTTAAAAATTATCATCGTCATCGTCATCATCATTGTCATCATCATAATCATCACCATCATCATCATCATCGTCGTCGTCGTCGTCATCATCATCATCGTCGTTGTCATCATCATCATCATCGTCATTATCATCAGAATCATCTCCATCACCATGATTATCAAAACCAGAGTAGCATTATATCATAAATCATTATTATAGTCATCAGAGTCATTACTATCACTACAATCCTTGTCATTCTTACTATTTTATCCATCGCCGTCATATACTGTCAATGTTGATATTATTGAGTGTATTGCTCATCAACACTTTCTTGTGCTTGTGGCGCTCCAAAGGAAGACGTTACGCACTACCTACTAGCCTGCCCTAGTTGCCGCTCAACGAGTTACTCATTGTCAAAGTCATTGCTAGCAGCAACTCATCATTGATTTAATCCCAATTTGAAGATAAAAATAAACATTCTTCTACATGGGGCTCTGGTATGTTTTGTACTCTTATGATGTTTGTCTTGTTTGTCTGCTCTATGTTCTTAATTTTGTAAACTATATAAGCGTTAGTCCCCATAGATAGCATTTTGTACTCGTACGATGTTTGTCTTGTTTGTCTGCTCTATGTTCTTAATTTTGTAAACTATATAAGCGTGAGTCCTTATAGATAGCATTTTGTACTCATATGATGTTTGTCTTTTTTGTCTGTTCTCTTGTAAGCTATATAAGCGTGAGTCCCCATAGATAAGCATTTTCTACTCGTACGTTGTATGTCTTGTTTGTCTGTTTTCTGTCTTTTATTTTGTAAGCTATATAAGCGTGAGTCCCCATAGATAGCATTTTGTACTCGTACGATGTTTGTCTTGTTTGTCTATTCTCTGTCTTTTATTTTGTAAACTATATAAGCGTGAGTCCCCATAGCATTTTGTACTCGTACGATGTTTGTCTATTCTTTGTCTCTTTTTTTGTAAACTATATAAGCTAGAGTCCTTATATATAGAATTTTGTACTGTACTCGTACGATGTTTGTATTGTTCTCTGTTCTATGTACTTAATTTTGTAAACTATATAAGCGTGAGTCCCCATAGATAAGCATTTTGCTTTTGGGACATAAAAGGTATTTGTATCTACGCCAACTCAACAGAATGATTTCTTTGGTAGAACCCCATGCAGTATATTTTTTTTCAGAGTCAAAATAATCAAACGTTGGCGCGACATGGTCTGCACTTCACTAATCTTTCAATCATTATTCCGCCCATCAGAATAGGAAAATACTTCTCTGCTACTAGCCACCATCAAATCAAAGGAGCTACCGTATATGACATAGCAAAGATTGCTTTGAAATTTCATTTGGATGACTGCCCAATATCAACATCATTGTCAACTTTTGTTTGAAACAACAACAGGCGCGCTTCTAATTAAGCACTTTACTAAACTGACCGTTAATCCGTCACCGACTTCAGACGCAACAACTTTAGACGCTATGCGCATTACACGAGGTTTGTTTGGTTCTGGGCTTTCTGGCAGGCTTAAAACGCGTGTATGTAAATACCTTAACCTCGTCAAGAATTGGACAAAACTATACCCTCCAAAAATATTTAGGGCGCAGAGGCTTGATTACACAACAACACAAACCTAGGCACTCGTTTTATAAACGCTTATATGCCTCACTGTCCCTCGATGCCTTAGCGTCATGCTCGCTGTCCCATCGGGCTCTAAGGGGTCTCCCTAATGGATCCTCAAGCACGCCTCAAGGCTAAAACAAGCCACGACGCTCACAACGTTTAAGACGTATACACAGCGCTGCACTAGAGCGTGGACTAGACCTTATAACGTATAATAGGAAATAGATATCCTTTTATTTAAAGACTTCATTTAAAAGAGAATTACGTATCGTTTGTACACTTATTTGTCTCTAGAGTAATAATCGCGCTAAACTATTGGCCGTACCTCGCTAATGCAAGCGACTGTTCACAATTGTTGCCAATAATTTTTTGAATCAAATCTATATATACATGTTCAGGAATGCATTACCGTTACACCCTGTGGATTTGTTCATATGCCGAGCTCCCGCAGAAGCTTATTCGAGAGGCGGCGGAATCAAAGGGCAAAGCTTTGCCGATCACCTATTGTGATGTAAGGTCATCAACGAAGCACATCAGCAATTAGCCAGCTTTTGGTAAATAACTGCCACCAAAGGTTAATTCCACTTTTGTTTTCTTAGCTTAGTATAAACGTTGTTTATACTACAAATATTTTGTCTACAAAATATTTCTTCTCTTTTTCTTATTTGGGATTTGAGATGAATTGTATCGTATATAGAAATACACAATTTGTTGGTCAAAGCTCGTTCACAACTGAAGCCATATCTTGAATTTTCAAGAAAGCTTCGAGATCTTATAGATTGAAAATACCATTAATGAACAAGCAAAATATTAATTACTCAGATTACCCAAAAATTTCGCACAGTCTCGGAGCCTCGTTTTTTTTTTTTCTCTACCACGGTCTCGGAGTAAAAAATGCGATCTAGGCCTCTGATTTTGCTAAACGCGATCCGTTTAATGTTGTTAACCATGCTGCGGGTTTCCCCCTTGTAGTAAGATTGTATTGTAACTCTACTTATTCTTTTTTCAACTGATGTTTATGACATAGCTCGGAAAAGCTCGGGCTCGAATTCCAAAATTTGACAGTCTCTTGCTCGGATTCTGAAACGCGGGTCTCGGCGAGTCTCGGATTTACCCATCGATACCCCTCATAACGTATGAGTATGGCAGAACCCTAATCCTGGGTTCCTGAAAATGACAAGCTTCCGTGCAAGCCCTACCAATTGCGCAATTGTCAGATATCATCTAGGTATTCCGCCAGAAGGAGGATAAGCAATCAAAGCTGGTCAAACAATAATCCCCTTGTTACATGGAATGTGCGCGATCGTTAAATGGTCACGGAAAGATGCACATTTGTCATCCATTTCTTGTTGGTGAGGATACAATTCTGGTCATATTTTGGTTTGTCGCAACTTTCATTAAATTATTGGACCAAAAGGCTGACAATCTTTTCCCTGTCTATCATCTATGTTGATTTCTATTAGAGTCGTGTAATGTCTGAACCTGGTGCTATGTGTGTGATACTTCATTGTGACATGGTTACCATTTGCATTTAATTCCTGGTCTTTTATCTTTGCTTGTATCTAGATGCCTCCTATGTGGTCGTGTGTTAGCGCGAAATGTGCGTAATTGTCGCCGAAATGTTCACTAGTCACGGTTGAAATTCGATAAAAGGCATTGTGTCTCCTAATAAACCTCTTTTATGTTTGTTTTCTAATATTTTGTTTCTATTGTTGAAACACGGTCTTATCACTGTATCTCTGGGAGTCTCTGGGCCGGCAAATGGTGGTAGCACGGAATTTGCGCAATAGTTCACAGATGTAATTGATAAGGTCAACAAGTTTTAACCAAAATGAGTCTCTTTCTGTGGCGGACTTTTCGTAGGTCCTTGCAAAGATGAGCGCTACAAAAAATGACCTGGAATAAACAAAAGAAAATATAATGGCCCAAATGGTTGCTTGATGACTGGATAAAGACATTTGTGATTGATGGCCCTATAGAATATAATTTACATCCCGATCATTGTGTGACAGGTAATTAGTAAAAAAAATGCCCAAATAGTTGTTTGATGACTTAGTAAAGGTAAGAATGCGCTAGGGAGAGTCAAATATCTACTTGATGCTACCTTTTTCTTTTCTTGTTTCTTTTCTTTTCTTTTCTCTCTCTCTCCCTCTCTCTCTCTCTCCCTCTCACCCTCTCTCTCTCTCTCTCTCTCTCTCTCTCTCTCTCTCTCTCTCTCTCTCTCTCTCTCTCTCTCTCTCTCTCTCTCTCTCTCTCTCTCTCTCTCTCTTTCTTTCTTTCTTTCTTTCTTTCTTGCTTTCTTTTTTTTCTTTCTTTCCAGCTTTTTTCTTCCTTTCTTTCTTTCTTTTCTTAGTGCGAAACGAAATTAGTGTCGAAATCCCGATTGTCAAATACCTTTGAAAAGGGACGCGGCACGCCTATAAGTTTCCCGAATCTACTAAAAATAGGAACTGCTTGGCTAAGCAATTTCTATGCGAGCATTTTAGATTTCCCTGTCAAACGCGATAAGCAAACTAAACAAAATGCTTTTAGTCGTTCCGTGGACTTCGATATGCTGACAGCCGATCAGTATATAATTTCTAGATGCTAAATATGTCTTCACTACATGTGTGACTTATTCCTGCGTGACAGTCGCATATTGCTTTCTGGCAGCCCAAAGGCTCCCCCTAGATCCACTACTGTTTATATTCAACACAGTACTCAATTCAAAAGCACTTTGCCTACAGACTGTAGCTTTCAGCGTATATATATATAGTATATATATTTCTTTTTGTCGTATTACTTATCCATGTTCCTGTCGAGCGTCACAAAACATAGACAGGTTTTGAGTACAGGGGCTGATCCAAGATTTCAAAATGGGGGGTGGATGATGGCCGGATAAACAGCTTATAACTGATCCAGTGGTTCTTGGTAGGTCACTACATAGAACTTACATACTTCACACTGAATTGAATTTGTCAAGTCAGCTAAGTCAAGCAGGCGAAGGCACATGGACAGTAACCCCCTTCCCTCAGACATTTATTATCTTCAAGCAAAGTGACTTTTTAATTTTTTTAACTCAAAAAGGGGGGTGGATATCCACCCAATCCACCTCCTCCCCCCTGTATCTGCCCCTGGAGTAATATATTGCCTTTAAATTAGAAAATAATGAGTTTTATTTCACAAAGGCCAGAAGGCAGGTAAAGCAAGCGTCCATCTCTTCCACACAGGAAATGACTGTGGTTTATAAACATAAACAAAGAGTGTAGACAAACTTCCGAAACTTTTAAGTTTCATTGTCCGTTTTTCCGACATCATGCAACTCAATATGCATTTTTAACACCATAAATTTCCGACATTTACATGATATGTTATTGCGACAGCGTCCCCGGGATTTTGATTATCAGGGTTTTGCAGAATGCAGTAATAATTGTTTTTTCTTTCACAAGAGTTTCGGTTCATTTAACCTATAGCAGAACTTCCAGCGTTGTTTTGCGCTGTTTCAACGGAAGAATGTTTTTGCGTAATAAAAGCTCTCCACGCCATGCGCTGAGTTAGCTTCCTTTCCTGTTGCGATCTCCCGCCATGCCATTCAAGTCGGAGAACACTTTTAGTCCAAGGTTACCATCAGAAAAGCACATGCTTACATTTGTTATATCTATAATTAAAAAAATTGTTAACCACTAATCAAGTAAGCTTTACTGTAAAATACCATCAACGATAAAAGACTAATACTTTATTAAAGATATTTTCAGTTCGAGTTAGCAGATGTAAATAATTCTTTTTTTTTTTGACTCGGTGAAAGGTAGGAACGAAGTATGTTAGGTTAAATTCTAAACCATGAAATTCCCTCTAACTTGGTTTAGTTGTGCCTTGTTTGCGGCGCGCTCTCCGTGTGTAATAAAAAGCCCGTCAAGTTACGTTGCTTAATCTGAGCTACTACCCCGTGGCGCGCGAACTATCCCTGACTTCGATAGCCGAAACGTGCCCGACTGGTCGTCGTGGTTTATGATCAGCTTATTATCCTAACAAACTGCTTAACTACCGCCCTTGCTCGGTGTTTTTCGGGAGCGTAAAAAAATGGATGGGCGATTGGCATTGATCATTGGTTTAACACTATTTAGACCGGGGAAGGGGGGGGGGGGGGGCGCTTTTGAGGCCCCCAGCACCTTCGAGCTGTCATAATTTTGAAACTGGTTGGTCTAGAACATTGATATTTGATGACTTTCCCTTAAATTTATCTTATTTTGTGTAAATAAAATTTTGATATGTGTACCCTGGTAACCATAGCAACCAGGTTTTGATACATAGGTTTAATGAAAATTAGGCAAAAGTCGTTAAGATGAGAATTGGAAAAGTAGATGGTGGAGGTAATGAGAATTGGAAAAGTAGATGGCGGAGGAAATGAGAATTGGAAAAGTAGATGGTGGAGGTAATGAGAATTGTAAAAGTAGATGGCGGAGGAAATGAGAATTGGAAAAGTAGATGGTGGAGGTAATGAGAATTGGAAAAGTAGATGGTGGAGGTAATGAGAATCAGACTACACTAGCTTGTTCCTTGCCCTTCCCCTCCCTCCCCCCCCCCCCCCCCCCGCGCACCTTCCGCCACCGTCTTCTCGCCCTAAAAAGCGTCGAGTAAAAGGAAGCCCTACAATAAAACCCTTTGTTCGAAAATGAAAACCGTTCCGTCTTAAACTAAAACAGAGGGATAATAAGCGAATATTCAATGCTCCATTTGGAATCTTTTAGATTTTATTGCCTTACTAAAATAACTGACAAGGATTATTAGTTCATTTCGATATATTATACACTTAAATACACGCCGCTTAAGCCGACTTTGTATAAATACTCTGTACATATTTCTAAGATTTTTTTTACAACTTCGAAATCTTTATAGACTGCAGTATCTTTTTCCAAATGATGAATGTAAAGTTTTTTTCCTGATATTAAAAACACGGATTATTTTTTTGTATTAACACTCCTTACGCATTTTATCAACCCCTATAAGCGTCCAAATAGTCTATTTTTATATAAAAGATTATATCTTCGCATTTCCTAAACATTCGACACCCCGGTCAATACGTAATCCCTTACGGCACTCTCACGCGTATTTTTTATCTCGCAATTTGTCATTTTGTAATTCCAGCAAAATATCAAGCGTATTTATCGATTGATTTGGGGAAGTTGACGATGGTGGTGGTGATGATGCTGATTACGTTGATAAAGATGACGACGACGATGATGATGGTGACGTTGATGATTATGGTGAAGATGATGACGTTATCGATGATGATGGTGATGACGTTGATGATGATGGTGATGATGATGACGTTGACGATGATGATGATGACGTTGAAAATGATAATGGTGATGATGATGACGTTAACGATGATGATGATGGTAATGATGACGTTGATGATTATGAAGACGATGATGATGACGTTGAAGATGATGACGATGATGATGATGACGATGACGACGTTGATTACGACGACAATGATGATGATGATGATGACGACGTTGATGATAATGATGAGTGTTTTTTTCCTATTGCTATTACTGCTGCTGGTGCTTCTTTTTTAATAGTTCTAAAGGTCAAGCCCGTAGCAAGGTGTTGCATACTCATCTATGATTGGATTGCCTCTAGGCGTCATTCAAGTCAGATCTCACAGCCTCCTCATGCCTCTAGGCGTCATTCAAGTCAGATCTCACAGCCTCCTCACCACGACCTTTGTTGATTAGAATCATTGAGAAGTAAGACGAAACGAAAAAATCACTGGAATCTTTGCTGTTCATTATAGCACTTGAGACGAGATAAGTGTTTGTAGAAATCAAAGCCCCTTGCATACAGTACCAGCATTACCAGAATAACACAGCTTTGTGTTTCGATAATGCTCTGCTGTTTTCATAACATTTCAGACGGCTAGTTCGCCAACATTTCCCATGTCTTGTGGTAAGCCATGCTCTATAGAAGATCCTCTATAGAAGGTTATAAATCAACACACCGTTTTATTTAACTTTTGTAGCTTAACTTAGATCATCATTTGGAAGAAAAACCGCAGCCTTGATTGTTCTCAATTGTCCTTAACTGTTCAAACCACTAGCAGTATTCGCGGATCTCCTCGAAGGCGCAGCTCTCCCCACAGCATTCCTCCACGATGTTGGCGTTCGGGGAAGATCTCTTTTGTCTACTCACAAATTGCTTGGCGTCTTGTCTGTCCATTGTCACCGGGGATGAACCTGTTGGCAAACAATAATGCAGTTGTTTGTTGTGGTAAATAATTTCAAATATTACAACATAAAGTCAATGTGATATAGCTTATTTGTAGGTGATGGTAATATTAAAGATGGCGATGTTGCTGATAATAATGATCTCTTCCTATCGGTTTAGCAATCGTAGCGGTATCTCTTCTGAAGAAGATAACGACCACTTACAACCGGGTTAGCAAACGTAGCGGTAGTTCTACTGATGATCATAGCGACCCCTTCATATCGGGTTAGCAATCGTAGCGGCATTTCTACAGACGATTATAGCAATCCCTTCCAACCGTGTTTGCAATCATAGGGGTAGTTCAAAAAACGATGACAGCGATCCCTTACTACCGGGTTGGCAATTGTAGCGGTAGTTCTACCTACGATGATAGCGACCCCTTACTGCCGGGTCAGCAATCGTAGTGGTATTTCTACTTACGTTTCCGCCTCCTGGAGCCGCAGACATCGAAATAAGCCGAAATGATCTGTTCCCCACAGAAGAACCCAATCGTACTCGACCTTCCTATTTCCCTGACTTTGTGATGGGGTTCTGGTTGGACGAGACCAACGCAAAGTAACACACACAATATCACCATAGCAACCAGGCAACAACTTGGATTCTGCATCTGCAAGGGAAATGGACTGTTATTGGTTGTATATCAATAAGTGACAGATTGTTATTGGCAGTTTTTTTCATAACATTCAGGAGATAGGTTGTAGAAGTGGCATACTTTCAAACTGCATGACATTTATATATTGTAATACTGGGATCATTTACTGCGGTTCTTAAAATTCTGTGAGATCTCGCTTGTTCCCTTATTGTTTTCTGGTTCCCGTCATTCGAAATGCTACTAGCGTTTTTATTGACCAGTACTAAATATCCAATCACGGCACTGTTGCCGACGTTAACCAATCAAAAAGCGCCAAATGTAATGCCGTTTGTGTGAATGAAGAAAAGCGGCTTATCAGTTCGAAATTATTGACGATAATTCGCAGAATAATAACAATCGCAGTAATCAAATGGCATCCTTGGTGTTTGTCGGAGTCTGCATAGCGGGGGAATCTACACCGGTCATAGGGTCTAGTTAATCCATCCGCGCGAACGCTATGCTCAGTCACGTTTTCGAACAAAAAGCAGCAAGAACGCCATGACCCGGACGCACCGTAAAGAGGTATTAAGAAGGTAATAAATACAGTAAAAACACGCGTGTGAGAACCAGTGATTTAAAAACCTATAGGCAGAAATTTTGCATTTTAATGCCCCAAAATATCAAAACCTACTTCGCCAAAAAAAATCAAAAGGTTTTTTCTATTATTGTTTACTACATGAACATATAAATTTGGTATACAATAGATATAAGATTAGAGATATAACATGTATACTTAACAATTATACCATTTTCATTGAGGTGGATAGTGGCGAAATATTAGATAGTAGATATTTTTAGAGCCACTATGCTCCAAAATGGTTTAAGAGCAGTTTTCTTTTCGGAGACACTTGAAAATCGGCTGTTACACCCGCCATTTTGTATGATTTCGGGGCGCAGGAAAATATCCACCTCCTAGGAGGTGTATATTGCAATTTATCCCGAGTTTCTCAACCAATCAAATCGCTTGTTCTTGCGAGGTTCCCGAGTTTTATATACTAAAGTAGGATATCTCTAGGGCAAAGTGGCTATGTATTCAGTCACAACTATAATTATGAATTCTACTGTTGATGAAGCAAAATAAAAATAAAAATTAATAATGATGATGATGATGGTGATGGTGATGGTGATGGTAATGGTAATGGTAATGGTAATGGTAATAGAAGTGGTAATGGTAATGGTAATGGTAATGGTAATGGTAATGGTAATGATAATGATAATAATCCCACAGAAATAAAGGATATGATACCAAAGCATCGCGCGAAAACAGTTGTTTCTCGCTCTTGATTGTTGTTATATATTCTTTTAATTAATCATTATATCGGGTTTCACATATTGGCTCCGTAAGGGATTTTGTCGACCTGACAATCGAACGTTCGTGATGGAGCTAATAGCGCTGGACTTGCCTCAATCTGAATAGGCTAGAAGAATAGGCTAATAGAAAGTAGCCAATCGTTTGATGTCCTTTTTTAAGAATAGAACTCACTGAATACGTAAGAAGGGTAAAGCTTAATATCAAGTAAAAACCGAAATTTGGAGAAAAAAAATGTTAATGGAAACTAAGGTGAAAGCCTTGCACTAATGAGCGTTATTTTTGAATCCAATTATTCGCCGAAAAAGGTTTTTGAGTAGAGTAAGGTATATGCCACACAACAGTGTCGAGAGTGGACGATGTCATTTTTTCAGGAAATCTTTCATGGCTCATCCATAAAAAAGATAATTTAATTTGAAGTCCATAATTTCTATCTCATTTTTCACCCCTTCAATTTCTTCCCTTTTGAATACTAATGCTCTACAATAACTTAATATAAGTCTCATCGTCCTTGTAAACAAAATTATAAGACAGTTCATGTGGAAAACAGGTCTTCAATGTACACTTAGGCTTTCGCACGAGCAAATGTCTTTTTCGTGGTAGATTAATTCAAAGTCTACCAAGTACATTGTAGCCTTAGGTATTACTTCAGCTAAGACCTTTATCTGAATTAGGAAAGAAATCCAGGAAATCTTTCTTATTTCACTCTAAAACTTCACAGAAAAGCAGGTTTGTTGCGTTTTGCTACGGTTTAGATAAGACTTTCACCCAATCAAAATTAGCACTTTGCTTGCATTATCCGAAAGCATTTTGCCAAAACCATTTTGCCTTGTAAAAGCGCGCATTGTGTAAAATCCTCTTTAGCTACCTGTAAATACATTAGCCTCATTTAAAAACGTGTGCTCTTAAAAAGGGAACAACATAAGTGACCAAGAATAATTGATAAAATAATAAATATGGTCTGGAAAGCTGGAAGGTATTAGCTACAAGAATGTTAATATAGGCATAAAATGTGTACACTCAAATGCTTTTATTTTTTTCTAATCCCATTTCACGTGATAAGGAGTACTGTTCTTTTTTTAAGATAAAGAAAGCCTACGGCTAAATCCAATCTTTTTTTTCGCTTAAAAGTGGACTTGCCCAGTCAGGACTTTTAACGTCTAAATCCGACAAATCAAAATGTCGTCAAAAACTGTGGTGATTCAGAATTTTGATAGTCACTTTTTTAGAAGAGATTATATGGAACGTTATGTAAGAATAGTTAACACTGCAAGTCACACGCTACGCTTCTTTTTAAGTTGCAGTTACAGAAAAAAACTTGTTCGCTAGATATCAAAGATTCAGGCTACGATTTTTCAAAAATTAAAGTCATAGCAAAAATAAAAGCTCAGTTAATGATTAACACAGGATTACAGCTAATTTACGATTTTTTATTATCGAAAATACCCTTTTACTTATTAGTGTAAGACATTTTGAATTTTTACAAGCTGCAAGAGCATGGTATGTCGCCTATACAATGCCCTACAATCGTACCATTATTATATTTTTATTATCGTTTTGCTTTGTGTAACCTTCTAGTAGAGGTAGGTGAAAAGATCGTCTAACCTCAGCATTTTCCACAACTAATAAAAATCAATTAAAAAGGGTAAACCTGCTAGAAGAACCAGCCTTAAAAATGCTGCATAAATGCCATACATAGTTATGCTCAATGGCAAAAATGCATGCTTGTTGGAAACACTTACCTTAAAAATAATTCTACGAAATCAATTCACGGGGAATAACTTTAACCAAAGCTAGGTAAAATTAATCGAAAATGATAAATGTTAAAGACGGATGCTGGTCAAATCAACACTCCTCAGAAATAATGTTACGGTCACTGTGATGCTAAATTCCACTCATTTGAAAACAAATCTACACTGGATATAAAAAACTTTGCCTTGGTCAATGCTAGAGAAATACATGCTTGCTGTAAACACCATCCCTTAGAAATATTCCTACGAAATCATACAAATTACATCAAACATGTCAAGTGAACCTTTCCGCATTTCTTTTTATTATCAGGAACGAAAAAAATTCTAGCTTGATGGAAAGATATTGAAATATCAAAGAAATTGTGCATAAAATCAATGTCTTTAGAAATTATGTACACTTAACTTTAACCAACATTTCGGCAGTGAAGCTATTATAAGGAACAGCAAAAATTTGAATCTCCTACTAAATTCCACCAATTTAAAACCCCGCGCAATTTTACACTGGATATAAAAGACATTTATCAATCTCAAAGAATGCATGCTTGCTGAAAACACCATACGATCACTGCGCATAAACCGAAGTCTAGGCAGTCAAGCTCTTATAAGGAACAGCAAAAAATGGCATTCCTTGCTAAATTCCACCCATATTAAAACCTACGCAAACTCACACTTGATGGCATAAGAGCGAGCTCTACCTCTCAGATCCAGACACCACAACACATCTGCTCCTTAAATGAAGCAAACTCGCGTCTCATCAACTCTTATAGCTTGGCTTAGCATGCTCGCGCTTCCCGCCAGAAATTCCGATTGTACCCCGAGGCTAAAAACACCTTGGATTGACGAAACGTCGCGCGGTAAGACGCAGACAAAGAGGATTAACTTAGGTGTAAGGTGACTGAAAGTTTTCAAAAAATGGTGTCGACACGATATCGGAGAAAATGTGTTCTAGAGAGCTATAACTTTATTTAACAATTAGTCCCCGGAGGCGGTTTGAATATCGGCAAGAAGGAAATCAAGAGGATTATTGGCAGTATTCAATATACGCAAGGTGGCTAATTGATTTAGCATAATTCTCATTTCGATAAGAAAGGTTTTTAAACGAAAATAACCTTTCGGCTCGATTTTTTCTTCTTGGGAAATGTTAGCTTCTCAGTGGCGGATGAATAGAGAGGGAGGGGGGGGGGGGGAAATGTTAGCTTCTCAGTGGCGGATGAATAGAGAGGGAGGGGGGGGAGGGGGTAGGTCCCCCCCCCCCGCCATTTATTGATCCACTCCTTTTAGGATTGGGCGCACCCTTCCTTTCAAGATCCGCTCCTAAGTTGTTGTTTACTAATTTATCTGTTTTATATTTTCTGAGAGGAGGGGGGGGGGGGGGGGGGGCAGTTACTGCTACACATAGATTGTACTAAAACCTACAAGTTGTTTGTCTGAAAAACATGGATTGTCTGGAAAATGGATGGCTCTAATCCTACGGTTTTGGTGGTAAAGGGAAATTTGATCCAAATGCTTAGAAGCAAGAGGCCAGACGAAAGCTACCCACCCATACATAACATAACGTGTACTTCAGTATTTTTAGTAGCTATTGGCTTCAAATCTGTGAATGCATACTTCATTTTTTCCTTCTGGAAGATTTACAGAATTCGCAAGAGAAAATCGGTTACTCTCCGCTTTTGCCAGGGCTGGAGGAACAGAGCTTGTTAAGCTAAATTCTGAGAATAAAACTACGAAATCCCCTCTGAATTGGAGCTCTTTTTGTTTACTTATAAAACCCGGTCAAGTGACGTTGCGTAATCTGCGATTCGCGTGCCTGTAATTGAGATACATTACCACTTTGTTTACCACCTTGTTAAGCTTTCAAATATGAATATAATGCCTTCTTTGTTTACCACCTTGTTAAGCTTTCAAATATGAATATAATGCCTTCTCGCGTGCAAGGGAATCCCTCGCACCGATCAAAATACCCAAAGGGTCGTGTTCTTTTACCAAGGTAATTAATCTAAGTAGTAGTCCACTAGGAACTGGTAGCAGATTCTGTCATATTTTTCCTCTTTATTAAGACTTCTTTGGTCTGCCCTGAAGAAGTCTTAATAAAGACGCAAATTTGGCAGAGTCGAGTAATAGTTTTTGGTGGACTTTATGCATTTGGTAATCGCGGTTTACTTCGTTTGTGGACCACACATATTAGACGGTAAACAGGTCTATCCAGAATCTCTGTCATCGGGTAATATATATATTCACCGGTCGTCATTGTGGATTTTAGGAATTCAAGAGAGCACGTTAGGTACCGCTAAGCCACGCCTTCCTGCAAGCCTAAATAGGCCAAGCATAACTTTAGGAAAAAATTCCATTTTTGAAGGAGAATGAGAAATATATATGGTTCTCCCTAAAAAAAGCTCAAAGCTTACAAAACTTTCGCTTGACTAGCCATGAAAGATAACCAGAGGAAATAACACCGTTTGAAGTCTCTGGCCTTAGGAAAATCCCCTGTTCTAGCGCCTACCTTAAAAATGGCACAGTTCGAAAATAATGGCATAGTTATAGAAATTTCGATACTAGACTGTAAATACAAGACTGAAGGACATAATAAGTAACTAGACATACCGTAAGCGAACAAGGAGTTGCAGCCGTGAAAGCCAAGTGAAAATGCACTACTTAAGCGTTTAATCGTGATAAAAAGACATTAAACTATGCGAGGAACGAAGGCAATTACACTCAGGAAATGACCTTTTAAAGACAGGGTAGATTACACAGCGTTCTGTCAGCAGATCTTGCTCGACTTCAGCTGGCTTTGTAATGTAACACTCATGATCTTGACAGACTCCATCTACACAAAACTATGCTTCCATGATGCATATGCATTTTTTTTCACCTTTATTTAAAGAGCCCTTGTCAGCCACACCTTTGTTATTGTTTTCAAACAAAATTGGAAGAAAAATTATGAGAAATCTCAATCTAAAAATAAAATATTTTGGTTTATTTACTGGATTTAATAGAAAATAGTTGCCAGCAAATCCTGGCTACGTCTAGTAGAAAAATAGCAATAAAATGCACATTTTAACTTCGACATGACAATCATTAGCAACACTAATTTAGCTGCCAGTAGCCATCAGAAAAGCGAATTCAATGAATTTGGGCTTCCTGTGGATCAAGCCGCCATCTTGAAAACGAAATATCCGTCCCCTCCGCCCATCTTCAATTAGTAGTTATACGTTGCCTCTCCAGCTTCATTTGGACAGCGTCTGTCAGTACCAATATTTGGGCTCCCTTTGGCAGTAATTGATACAAAAGCGGCCATGATTTTTCCGCACGTGCTCTGTGTTTAAGATAATGTTGAAAGCTCCTTCGATTTATACCGCGAATACTATGGCGAAAACAAAGAATGTTTTGGTAACTATGACGACTTATTATCCGACGTTTTACGGGTTTTGCTTATCATGGCTTTCGAAGTTTGTCAATTGATGATAAAACAACTGAATGAGCGATTTAGCGTGAGGCGAATAATCAAACTAGCCCATCAAATAGCCAAAACCCAATCACCTGATGTAAAGCTTTGTTTACAAATACAGTTGAGCGAAATAACTTTTTTTAAGGCCAGACAATCCATCCAAATTCCTAAAATGGCGGGTGAACAATAACATTCAGTAGATCTCTGTGTTATTTGATGTGATGAATTTATATAGGGAAATGTAAAATCACTTTGAATAATCACATTTGCCTGCCCCGCACATATCAGACATACTTTTTAAATTCGATACCTGGTTTGCCGCATGTTATACTTTGGGTTTATTTTTCCACAGCAATGTCCAGTCCAGAACTACTATAAATGCAAATCATTGCACCAGAAATAAGACAAAATTTATTGCCTCGTGATTCTAAGGCAAACACAGCCATGGAGGAGACACACAGATTCTTCAGAAATCAAGAGGCTCAATTGAATACCGCAGTGTTCTTTTGCACAAAACAGTAGCTGATCTAGGGGGATGGTTTAGGGGGTTTAACCCCCCCCCTCCCTTTTGGGGCTTCCAGAAATCCATATTTAACAAAACATCACCCCTTCCCCCTTTGTAACTGAGCCAGCCCCCCCCCCCCCCCCCCCCTTTTAGGAAAAGCTAGATCCTCCCAAGCAAAATATTTTGTAAGGGAGAAGCAGGAGATATTAATACAATATAGTACACTATATTTTAACACATGTACAGTAATCATTTCAATAGCTATTTTAATGGCCACCACTTAGATCCAAATCGCTTGTGTATAAACATACAGCTAGGGGTGGGAACAGGGAATGTGCCCCTCCCCACTCAACCACCAAAAAGCAGTCTTTTGAAAATATACTTTTTTTCTAAAATATCTATGACTGCACGTCCCCTCCCCAAATAATAATCAGATTGACTGTTATGGTTATCAGACCAGAATAGAATAAAAAAAAAATAATACAAGCAATTTGTTATAATACAAGCAATTTGTTTTTCGTTTATAAAACAAATAGAGAAACCATGAAACAAAGGGTTAGTGATCAGCAAAGACAGTGGCTGCAAAGAAAAGAGGGTCTTGAATAAATCTGGCTTATGGATGGGAAATGTTCCAACTGGCCCTAGGCAAATCTATAAGAATATAGATTTTACTCTTGCAATTCAATGACCAATCTGAGCTCGAGCACTTCACTTCTCTGTGAGGACTTCTAGTAATAAAAGATGTCATATTTAAAATCATAGACGAATGCAAGATTTCTCTACATTGGAATGAGGAGAATCTTACTTTTTCGTGTATTTATTTTTATCGCGGCATGACGGATTTTGAGTGCTTCGCAGGCTAAATAATATTAGCACGCATGTGATACAAGAGTCACAAAACCGATCTACAAATAAAGATAAATTGTAGTAAATTTGAGGCATCCGTAACCAAAGAAATATAAGCGAATGCTATAGGAAATAATATGCATAGACAAAAGTAAGCAAACCACAGTTAACCCAGAGAAAAGCACAGGTAACCCATTTGGACGACATTTTAAACAGCGATGGGCAGCTCGGCAGCTCCTCGATCAAAATTCCATGGAAACAGAGAACTTGCGCTAAGAGATCACGTGCCCTTCTGTGTGGCAAATTCAAACAAAAAAAATCACAGGAATGACTTTGCCCGTCACACCAGAGAACGACGAAAAAAATAAAATCTTTAAATTAAAAAAAGTCTGGCATATTTGGTAAGCGCTGAATAAGTTGCTTTTTGTTGCTGATATTTTGCCGCTAAATGCCTCAACGCACGCTAGTTTGCATAACGTGACATTTAATACTTTTTATACTAAAATCCAAATGTTTCCTGCTGTTTAAGACGGTGTTTCTCCGATCATCTGTTATTACATACTTTTTGATATTTTACATCGCTTCCTATACATAACGTAAAATTTAATACTTTTTCTACTAAAATCTAGTTGTTCCATGCTGTTTCTGTGTTTATGCGACACTGTTTATCACATAATTTTTTATCCTTTACATCCCTTTCTATATATAACGTAGCATTTAATACTTATTATACCAAAATCCAGTTGCTTCATGCTGTTGACTCGGAAGCGTTTGAATGGGATTTTGGAAAATCTTAGTGTGCTGACTTAGTTGGAGATATATTTTTGGTAAATCTCAATACATATATTTTAAAAAAACAAGTACGAAACTCATTTTGTTTACACTTCGCTTTGGCCTACATAGAGTGATAATAAAGCTTTTACGTGATTTTGAAAAATAGGGCTCTCAATATAATAAGGAAAACGCGCTTTTGTCACCTTAGTCAAAATTACCTTAAGATAACATTAAGTAAACACCAATGGGAAAGTACCTCTTTAACGATTACTTGTAATTGATCGTATCATTTGAATGAATGTGATGGGAAAAGGTCGTGGAATGGAAGTGAAAATGCAAACACTAAACGATAACATGAATGAATCACGTGGAACATGCCCTTTTAAACAAATGGAATTAAAAACATCAAATAATGCAGATGATAATGTGTAAAAAAGGTTATTTTGGCAAGAAGTGCATGCCTCGTTTCAAAAGCATTGGTTTCAATCTAAGTGCATCACTGTGAAACTCAATCCATCCTACAATAACAACACCATAACTTACTATAAAAGCATTAATAATCTAAAGATAATTATGTTTCCAAAATGATATTTCAATATTCAATATCAAGAAATATAAAAACATATAAAACACGGTGTTTTATAAGAGAGATACCGATAATTTCTGATAAGTATGGCTTTGGAAATGTTAAAAGCCATTAACGGAGGTTCGATAATGTAACCAGTAGCAGTATCTGTAATCTATCATTACTTGCACAAGAAAACGAGAATAAACTGTAAATAAAAAGAGCATATTAGTATTTACTTATAACTTCTGTTTATAATTTCGCAATCGAATAAGTGCATGGATAGCGAAAGAGTACTAAAAGGAGGAACAGGAAATTGTAAGATAAAAAAAGTGTTTTGACTTATTTCGCTACTCGAAGACTGAACTGACGCAGTTACAGAACAACGATAACATGATATGATCCACTTATCTGTTTACCTCGATGGGCATTTGCGCGTGAATGGGAAAAATCACAATTTTGCATATAATTTCTCAAGTGCTACAAGACTGAAATCGTTTAAGACCTTTAAACAAGTATTTTCTTTAGATGATCAATTCCTACCCTCGGTCCTTGGTCTTCCTGCAAAGCTAAGCGAACGTATTGAAGTGAACGCTTCTCGTCAAAGAGGGGTCCAAATAGCTCCCTCAGAATTCAGCTGGACTTAAATACTTAACTATTTCCGTCGTACGTCAGAAGAGCACACAAGAACTTTCCGTATGTTGTAGAAAATGGTTTTACGCTAGTATAGCCCCGTTTCCTTTTCCCCTCTCTGATTCTCACTTAGGAGTCACTAGCTTCCGTGCAGAGCTTTTAGCTGTATGTGTTCGCTGTCAACTGTGAGCGACACGCTTAGTTATCCGTTCTTTTTCACAAACATTTTACACCCTTGGCCTCTATAGAATCTGGCTCTCACATTTGGCGTCTTTGATTGATTTTTTGTTGGATTTGAAAGGCCCTATCCACGAGCATTGAAATTATTTCTAAAGCACTCTGAATGCCTTAAAGTTCTTAAATGCCTAAAAAATTTCATGGTTATAATTAGTTCACCTTATTTCACGAATTCTATTAATATAGCAGTTGCAAAATTGGGGGGTAGCGCTGAGCTATATATCTTCGCAGCATCTTGAATTTTGCAAAAACGCAAAAAAAAATATATTTTACTTACAGTATACACGCAAAATTATTTAGACACTCTGAAAAGAATGGGTTTACATAATCAGTTTAAGGAAAAATGCATTGTATAAAATTTTAATCAAAACGGCGTATCTTGTGAAAAAACAGTCTCTCGCAAAAAAGGTAGAAAGATAATAGCTCAGAACTAGCCCTAAAATTGTTGTATTCAGCTATAAATAATGCACCATTTTCAGCAAACAATTACTTATGTATGCAGTTATGTTAGTAAACGTCTTGACCGACTGTCAGAAATTCAGTCAGTGTGACGTCATCATTGTTCCATTAAGCTGAATAGCCTTTTCGTTTTACTCAATGCACCATCTGCCTGTGCTAAATACAGATCCAGGGGGGGTGGGGGGGCATTTTTTACTTTGCACCTCTCGTCCCAATCTTCATGGTCATTTTAGGAGAATTTCAAAAAACTTCAATTTTTTTATGGAAAGGTTATAATAAAATAGAATTACTTTTAACTGTAAAAGTATAAAATTGAAAAGGCGAATTATTATTGTCTTCATAACCTGAAATGTAGCCAAAATAAAGATAACGGAAAAAAAATAATTTGCTCTGATTCGCCTTGTTCATCTGATTCCTGTTTGTCGCAACTTTATCTTGTATTGATTTGTCTGATTCTTCTTTGCTTGCCTGGATATCAAGCAAGTGTCAAGCGCCTATTACAGTCTGATACTGCGCACATAAGCACCAACGCCTTCACCGCTAGAGGATCTCAATTCTGAAAGTCATTTCCGTAATAAAAGGTTGCCATGCGACGCACGCTACCGTGGTCACCTTGACGTGAACTTCAGAAGCGAAGCGAAAAAATGCATCAGTTCACAAAAGAGGACGACGGAATCCTCCTTGATATGGAGTTTATGTCAATCATTCTATTTTCTATTTCTAAGAATAGATGAGATACCATGACAAAAACTGTACAAAATCAGATATCGACAGCATATCATAGCTATTTATTCTTGACAGCCATTTCCGATCGTACATTTTTTGTTCTTAAATAGATACAATTTCAAAAATCTTCCAAAATTGGCTGTTGACTGTAATTTGTGAAATTTTCCTGCGTCCGCCAAAAAAAGCGGCCCATAGGCGCACACACATACACATCATTTAAGCAAGTTTTTTTTATCCCGCGAATTAAGTCTTTCAATGAGCTGGATTTATCTCATGATGTATCTTTACTTTTCGTCTTACAGCAGATATTTTTAGCAAAAGAAAAAACTTCCCGTGAAAGGAAGGGCACTAAGTACTAGCAAGTGGTTTAGACTGTAGAAAACTCTTTAATGTCTAGACGCTCTCTATCACACGTCTTAAATTAGAAATAGAATAGAATTTCGCAACGTTCACATTCCATAAGTTCACTGGAAGCTTCGTTAAGCACGGCCTTCGCTAAGATTCAATCGAAAACGTACACGTTTTTTAGTGTATATGCCAAAAAAAAATTTTTTTCGAATCCATTAAGCTTAATTTTTTCTTGGATTTTTTTTTTCAGTCTGAAGAAGACGAATTTTTTATTTTGTGCACACGACTTCTCTTTTGTATTCGCGGGAAAAAATCAATTCTAACGGCGTGTAAGTTTCAGTCAAGTTTCAAGTGACCCTATTTTTCGTTTCCTTTCTCTGTATCTACAAAGCATCCGTTAACCGCCCACATTCTTCCGAGAAAGGAATCGTGACCAAAACGAGTCGAAATGAAATTCCGGTCTCACTTTAGGCAGTAGATAGTCTAGCCGACTTAACATTCAATCAAAGACAATCTCATATAGACTGAATCATAGACAGTATGATATAGGTTCAATCATACACGGTCTTATATTGGTTCAGTCATACACAGTCTTATATAAGTTCAGTCATACACAGTCTTATATAGGTTCATTCATACACAGTTTTATATAGGTTCAGTCATACACGGTCTTATATAAGTTCAGTCATACACAGTTTTATAACACGGTTCAATCATACACAGTCTTATATAAGTTCAGTCATACACAGTTTTATATAGGTTCATTCATACACGGTCTTATATAGGTTCAATCATACACAGTCTTAAATTAAGGTTCAATCATACACAGTCTTAAATTAAGGTTCAATCATACACAGTCTTATATAGGTTCAATCATACACAGTCTGATATAGGCTAAATCATACAAATTCTTGTATATACACAGTGTTAAATAGGCTCAATTATACACAGTCATATATAGACTAAATAAGATGCTGTACTAATTTTACGCGAGGGAGACAATAAATCGTAACCACCTTGCATCATGCGTAATATGTAAATGACAAAGACTTAATATCTAAAGTTACTCGTTTTTTCAGAGGCACAAAAAAATACGACTTGCATAATCTTATTCGTTCTTAATCAAGCGAAGAATCACAAAGATATTGGCAGTAAAAGAAAAAACGATGTCGAAGTTGAATAACAATATCCGAACGACAAAAAAAATCACGTTATCAAGTTATGCGGAATAAAAAAAAAAACGTGAGAGGGTGATATGCAAGATTTTAGTCAATCTGAGGGTAAGGAAGATTTGTACCTTCAAATGGTAAAGAAAAAAAGTGAAAAATAAAGGCTCCAATTCGAAATACCAAACCTCAATTTAAAGGGAGAGCGAAAATCGCGACTAAAACATCCGCGAAAAAAGAGGGACTGAGTAGAAAAAAAAACTTATTTCTACCAGATTTCAGATGAACGTCCCCTTGTTCTTGTTATTATACAGATATAGGTATTAAAAATATTGTTTTATATCTTGTTGGACTCTAGTTTTATTATATAGTAGTATACTTGTATATTTATAAAGAAAAAAAAGTCAATGGAGTTACGATGTATTTTTCTTGAATGGAATGCACTTGTCGTAGATCTAAAAAAAACGTGACCTCTTCTTGGCGAGATCAGCTGATAAAGACAACGTGGTTGTAATCTTTTGTTTGTAACCAGAAAGGCGTGAGTGAAATAGCAATCTCACTTATACTACTGACTCTTTTTTACTTTGGTTAGCTTGGCGGAAGTAATTTTCTAATGACTTGAAAAGAACTGCATTTAATCAATTTAAAGAGTTCTCTAAGGCAATTGGCTTTAGGCTTCTATTTCCTTTTTTTGTTCTTTTTGTATTGAATATCTTCCGAATTTCTACGAAAGAAAATGTTAATAATACTGGAAAAAAAGAGTTAAGGGTTTCCATAAAGTAAAAGTAATGTAAAAGATAATAGTCAGAAACACTAAAATCAAAGAAAAAAAGGGGACAGTGCACGTTATACAATAACACATTTTTGAAGCCACGAAAAAGACACTTGACTGAAATAGAGACCTATTTTTTAAGAGATTTATATGAAAGATCCAGGCTTTCAGTGCATATGCTTCAAATATTAGAAAATCTGAAACGTTTCGAATAACGTAACCACAAATCGAGATATCAAAATAATCAGTAGGATAAGAGAGCTCGTGCTTAGAGTAAGTTAGGCAAGTCGATTTTTCATATAATGTAAAAAGGAAAATTGATTTAGAGACGAGAAAAATACAGGCAAGGAAGACTTGCTCATTTTATCCCTTACTCGATTGTTCATAGTATGTCGTCGGTTTAAGTGTTGACATGTAGGAATCGTGAAAGTATGAAACAAGTGTAAAGGTATTATAAATATTTCTGCCTAGCGTGTCATAATGTACAAACCTTATAAAACGGTATGAAAACTGTGAATTCGAGGGCCTAAAATGAATTCTTAATAGTATATAAATCCTTCCAACAACTGCATTCCAAGGATATAGAGGGATGCAAAGATCCAGTTCTAAGAGTAATACACACAACTTCTAATAGTAAAACAAAACATTTGCCGTCTTACCTCTCTAGCTGTAGGCGTTACAAGACGAACTGCTTTTCTGCTCTGATTCAAAACGTCCGCAGTTTGTCGCCGTGATGTCGTCCCTTCAGGCTTGCAAGCCAAACTTGTTCCTTGTTTTCAGCTGGGCTTTTTATCTACCAAAAATACCAACTATCAAGTCACGTCGGATATTGAGGCGTGTAAGTAATCACAAATAGATTGCGCGGTTAGTCATTTTAGGAAAACACTCTAGGAAATTAAGATAACATGTCTTTCACGTTGAAGGGTTAGGTCATTACTCGACACGTTTTTTTTGCGAAAAAATTCGAAGGATCTTATTATGGCGTGTTATAATAAAGATAGTTGAGAGGAAAGCTACTTGGACAAAATATTTCGCATGTTTCTTTTTAAAAACAAATTTGCTGAGCTTTTTACTCAACAAATTTATGGTGTGAAATATGCATAGAAATCTGCATATACATAGCAAACCTCAACCCAGGCTAGATGTGTAGCTAATTCTCAGTCGCTTTTTATATACATATAAATATATATATTATATATTATATATATATATAGAAGACTTTTCCCTGGGAATTTTTGGTATTTAAAACAAAGACATATGCATATACTCATAGGTCGCCGCTCCCCAGAATGGAAACCGCCCACCAATAACGAATATATATCTCGCACTTTTTGGCAAAGCAACTCAAAAGAGAAAGTGCGCATATGAAAAAAAAAAAAAAAAAAACACCGCCCTAGACAACGGCATCCCAGTACCCCCCCCCCCCCCCAAAAAAAAAAGCCTTTGTAAAATCAAGAAATAAAACAATCGCTGCGGTGTCTCAGCTAAATTATGTATTAAAATCTGTTACCTTTGGCAGATCTCAGAAAACCATCTCGCGCCCTGCACCGCACACAACAAACCGAGTTCTACGCCATCCCGCACGCCAGAACTGACACATATAAATATAGCTTTCTGCCCCGTGCCCTGAGACTGTGGAACCACCTTCCACAGTCTGTTATTGACATGAGAGGCTGCCCAGAGGCCTTCTACGCTGGGCTTTAGATGTGAACTTGCGCTGCGCATTAATATATTTGTATGAATAGTCGTGTTGCGCAATAAATAGAGTGAAGTGAATTTTTTTCATAACAAAATGTAATAACAGCGAAGAGAGGTGTTACTAACACCTCTCTTTTTCGATTGTTATTTTTCTCATCAGTCGTCTGTTATTTTAAACTTCTTCCAACTTTCTTTCTCTTTAATATACCCTTTATTGTTTCTTCATCCTCGCATGTGCTTATTTTTCACCTTATACTCATCTTGACCGTGAGATGTACTCTTCAGCACACTTGAATCACTTCAAAATAAACGTAGAACTTTTTTTATAAGAACGTTCAGCGGGAGATTTTACCACATAAGAACATCTAAGAACATGTCGAAGCATTATTGGTTTGTTAGTCCTGATGCCTTAAATGACCTAAAATTGCTCCAAAAATAAGAACGGCCCATCCTCAACTTAAATTAACACTTCTTATAAAAAAAGAGTTTATGTATTTTAATATTCATATTAACATGAAAAAGCAGTGTCACACAAACAACAGTGTCACGCAACACGGATCTATAGTCTTTAAATAAGACGTGTCGGCTACAACCTCCTATGACACCCTTTGTGGTTATCGTGTGTTCGTTTGTTTACACGGTGTTCAACGTGTTTGCTAAAATGGCAGCCGATTTGTTTTGGCGGTAAAATCTCGACACGTGCGGTGGGAGGTTTTCAATATCAAAACCCTAAGCGGGAAAGACAAAAAGATAAGTAGACAAAACCAAAGATGGGCCCCCACATTCTATACCACAAACTCCTGCCAGCAATTCTTCAATTGCCAGTTCCCATCCTAATGAAAATTGTGATTATTATTTTGAAAGTATAATTGTGGAATTCGGGTGTTAAAAAACGTAAAATCTTGTTTAAGTACACCAAATGTCTGATAAACATAAATGACCAATTTTTTCTCCGTGAAAATATCTATGGCTTACTCTATACATTATCGACTTTTCAAGCAAACCCGCAGCCTGTAGCGAGAACTTAAGTCCATTCTTCAATCCGTTTTCCTTAGTTGAGATAAGCCGCAATGTATTCATTTCGAAAACCAAAGGTAATGGCTATTAGTTAGTCTGTATAACTGTGCGACGCGCGCTACCGTGGCCACCTTTGCAGCCTTTGTAAAGCAGACCAATTAAGAGGCGAGAAAGGTGCTTTCTTATTGACGAACTTTACCAGCCAACCAGCTTGGGAAAGAAATGCTTCAATAAGTATCAGAAAGGACGGAATCCTCCCTCTGTGGAGTTACTGTTCAATATTGTGTTTCTTGCATGCCATTTCGCCAACTTCCTTAAAACTTTGTCTTGGTGGCCACGGTAGCGCTCGTCGCAATATTAAGACCGGTGTCATACCGTTTTTTTTTTCTGCACAACCGAGTAGTGAAGTAGTGAACCATTACTATAAGTAACCTCTGCACCGCCTCTATATATCCGTCTAGCAGCCTTGCACTCAAGATATCAAGTTTTCTACTCAGTGTTAGATTCCCGATAACATTTTAGTAAGTATTAGCTTACAAGTCTATGTTCAAAGTTATTTGACATTTGTCATTATGCAACGGGGCGGTGAAATACTGTGAAATTCTATGCCGATGTTTTATGTTTGTGAGTTTTGCTTCAAAAGCGGGGATATTTGATGGACGTCGCTTTTGGACCTCGAAGATAGCACTGAATCACGTTTTATCATAGGCATTGTTTTGGCGTTTTTCTGTTAAAGTTTGTGTTTCTCATAATGCCAAGGACATTGAAATACATAATAAAAATTGGATGCTCTTATAAGAACACCTCAGTTTAATAAAAAAAGACAGTATAAAAGGAAGTAAAAAGACTTGTATTCTAAAATAAGGCAAAATTATGCTCGAGTTATAGCGGGATTTCTTAGTATTGGCCTGCTCAAAGCTTTTTAGAAATCAAAACTAAGATCTAACTATCCATTAAAGCGTGTGTAGCCCTCTCAAGATTACTGAGCAACTGAGATTAATGGATGAAAATCGCAATTCGACATAAATATTTAAAAAAACACACACACACAAGAAAAAGAGAAAAGATCTGTACGTAACATTATATCATATATCTAGAGACAATTTTCATGGTTTGAAAAATGCAAATATTAACTTAATTTGGATTAGTAGGCGTTTTCAGTTATTCTAAGGAGGTTACCTCAAATAATCAAGTAATCTGTTCTCTTTGGCGTTTTATTCCCGCGGGCATCGTTTCTGATTACAGAGCGATTTCCGTTTTACATGCAACCGTGCGTCCAAGCAGCATTATCTTTTTCTTACGCGCAGTAGCCGTGTAAAGTACGTACAGTAGCTCTACATACAGTAAATAGATAATATATATCAAAATATTTCTTATATACCGAGTTATACCGATACTGTGTTCTTATAAAATCATAAGTGCAATTGCCGGATTCCGCGGAATTTTTTTTTGTCAAAATGTTTTTAAAAAGTTTAGAAAAAATGTTAACGTCTCAATAATATTTTCGTCTCCCTGTTGTATTCCAATATTCTACCCACAAAAACAAAACACTTACGGCTACTTGAGATGCAATTGCTCAATATTCTCCACAAGTGCGAGCCTTCTTGGTGTCAACGCTCTGTGTCGATATGACTACTGGATGGCTCAGGAAAAAAGTATTTTTAGTTCCCGCACGCGACGGTTTGGGATGAGCCCTGGTGACTCTCCAACTACTAATATAACAATAATCGTTATCTTCAATCGGCTGTAAAGTAACAGCGGACAGAAGATTGTTTTGATCTTTTTCAAGTGGTTTTAGCAGACCCGATGGCTAGACCTCGCAAAGATTAATTGCCCTTTGGATCATAGTGAGGGGTTCCTGTCATGAGAATATTCCAAAGGGCAATTTGTGAAACAGAGTAAAGTGTTACTAATTTAGACAAGGATTAGCAGAGAATGGTTATTAAGTGCGGAGCACTCCAAGAATTTTTTGTCTGGGGGAGCGATACACTTTTTAGAAAGCATATCAAGAGATCTACTACAAAGTAATAGGCTTTTAGAATAATCAGATTAGAAAAAAATATAGGCCGGCGATTGGTGCAGACTGTCAAAAGTTTTTTCAGTCGAGAGGAAACGATTAACGACAAGAAATCCTCAACTCGAATCCAAAGCAATTGGCTGTGTTACTTTGTTGAAATACAACAGAAAGAGGTCGTACATAAAATAATTCGAATAGGTCTGTAATGGGTGCATCATGAATGGCTCATCCCTGAAGCTGTCTTCCTCAAGCTGGTTAAAAAATTCGGGCTAAAATGTTTGCGGGGGAGTTTTAAAGCTCTTACCATCCAATCGAACTATTTTCGAAAAAACTGAGTCGACAAAATTATATTATTGTATTTGAGGCTCATCACCTTTTGAGCTTCGAATGTATTTACGAGGAACTGTAATCGAGTAAGGCATCACATATTAGAAATACATAGTAGAAATCTTATATAATGGACACTGCGAATGAATTAATTGATTATTAAATAATGAATAACCAATTAGTGTTTTAATTAAAACAAGTTAAAATTATCAAATATTGTAACTTTGTTGTACCTTTTTAGAAGATATTTGACTGGCAGCATTGGTCAGCGGACAAGACGTAGATCACATGACAGTAGAGACATGTACCTGTAGGATTGCTAGGAATTTTGGGTTTTCTCTCCATGCATGGGGCCGGCCATTTGATTTTTTTTTTGGGGGGGGGGGGGGGGGGGGGGGGGGGGGCGACGATCATCATCACCCCCGGGGGACGGGGGTGGGAGGCAAATCAATATTTGGGTGACCTTCAAACCTGCTCGGTCAATCTCTTGGAGGCCTGGGTCTCAGGGCATTTTAAGATTTGTGAGATAAAGATTTGACCAAGTGATCAATTTTTTCTTGACAAATTCCTGCCGCGAGTCTCAAATTGACAGGAATCAGCATTTTTCACCATTATTTCTGGAGATCAGGGAGCGAAAATGTTTAGCTTTTCTAAATATGGGCATCAATGTCCATATAAGGTAAAACAAACGAAGGACACTATCCGTGGGGAATATGTTTGATATGGCGGTTACCTCACCCTGGATATTAGATGCTTGCCCCCTAAAAGGAGACTACCCATGATGCCACCTAATATTCATAAAGCAATCTTTTTATTGTCAACGTATTTTCTTCTGTTTGTAAAAATAGAGCATTTCTATATATGATTTACCTCATATATTCATAAAGTCTCACTTTTTTCTATAATTGTATGATTAAACCATGGCAGTTCTCGAACAGATATATCTCAGAATAGTACGTACATAACTTTGACCAAACCAAGAGTATCATAAGTGTAAACTTATTAAAAATCAGATATAAGTACTCAGAAATTAGTACGCAAGTAAGGTATTTTACAAGATGTTTAAAACATATATAGAAAGCGTACAACTAAATAACACCAAAAACTAACAACGAACAGTCAATTTGAAAATATCAAACGACAGACTTTGTTTAACGAATTCTCGAAGAAAAGCAATTATTAATTTATAGGCTGTGGCAGTTGATGGTACTTTAGCAGAGAAGACAACTCCAAGATGGCCATTCCTTTTTCCTCCACCTACCTGCAAGCCAGCTCATCCAAATACAGCATTTTCCGGTTTTTGCGGTATTACCTGCTGGGACACCTGTTTTGCCTGCAACAGTGTGCCATTGCAGTCCTCGATCGATACATGGACTGGGCACCTTCGGGATGCCTGTGCATGCAATGGATAACTAAGGTTTTTGGGGTAATAATTCAATCTAATTTTTCACCGATTTTTCTTTCGTTTTGACTCCTTCAAAACCTGTTGTCGGACAGACCGGCTTCTTTTCCGCGTGGGAGTTGGAACCGGCATGGCATCGAGAGCCCTTTCGCGGAGGTGCTGCACGGACGCAATGTCCCCTCCAGGGGCTGTTCTTTGTCTTGGTCCGCCGAATGGTCTCCAGTCTTCTAGCTGTGTGGCCTCATTCTCCACTGGCAGAGTACGGGAAAGGGGGGTGGTACTAGTGCACCTAGAAGAAAAAAATCCTTCAATGAGATGGTCACATGACCCTTGTTTTTTAAGTGCCGTGTGTTGCTCGTGTCATAAAGGAAATAGCCGTAGTATGCCATGGCAAAAAAAAATCGTCAATAATATACATATTTTCCCTAAATAAATATAAATAAATAAATATATCGAGTGTTTGAGGAGAAAACGATTTTTTTTTTCAAAACGCTTTCTTTGCTGGGGTTTTCCGTTGCCGTGAAAAAATAAAAACTTTTGAAAACACGAGTTTGTCAGCCAATTAAAATTTCGCTTCAGATATTGTGCTGACTCATTGGAGCTGAATAAATAATCATCTAAAAAGAGTGTTTGATGCTTTTTTATTAAAGCAAATACGATCGAAAACACAATAGCTCGATCGGCCGATGGCAATGGATTGCTTTGTCACACTTGGAATTACAGTAGAGTGACAAAATGGTAGCTGCAGAGGAATTTTAACTACACAATACAATACGTAACATACCCTAGCCCGGTACGTACCTTAAACGCCCTCCTCTTCCACCACGGGCACCCTGTGGTACATCAATTACGCCCGGTCCCTGACGTGGCGGATGCCGCGACCTAACTCGGTCAGCGGCGATTTTGATAATGTTGTCATTTTCATCGTTGCTATGGACCCCTGAGCGGTTGATCCTGGTCGATGTAGCTTTACACCGAGGTCGAGGCAGACTGGTCATATTTTGCGATTGGTTTGTACGTTTTCTAGGGAAGTCACCGCTACTTCCAAGCAAGCAATATTCAGTAGCATCTCTTGAATCTGAAGAGCCTTCAGGTTGTCGTCTCGTAGATTCCCATTGGTTGATGCAAGATCTGTCTTCGCTCTGGCACTCATCAGCTGTAGAGGGACTAGGCGTAAAGGGACAAACTTGACCAACTGTATATGAGGTGCTTGTGTCAACACCAGACGTCATTCCATCGGTTGACGAACAAGCGTCGTCGAGTGGCCTATTAGAGTCAAACACAAGAGAACGATCCTCTTCACTTGTGGGGCTGGCAAATGACTCACTTCTCAGCGAATCGAGAAGGGAGCTCTTTTCTTTCCCGCCCTTTGCAGGGGCTGAGCGTACTACTGATGAATAATTCACAATTGTTTTCAGTCGAGACAGCTTGGCTGCTGATGATGCCGTATTCTGAGTACCAGTAATCTCATCTACCACCATTCTATTTCCATCTGCTATCGAATTACGTGTGGTATCTTTGGAAGAGGTTCCAGTAGGTTCTGAAGTAGGCTTCACGTGGGAGCCCTGTGTATCATAATTCGGTTCTACCGGTCTGGCCAATAATGTGCTCGTTTCACAGGACTCCCCAGCGCTCTCTTTATCGGTCATACGGATATTGGCAGCATCCATTGTGCTACCCGCATCTTCTCGCTCATTCGCCTCCTCTACCTCGTCAAAGAACCTCACTCTCTTCTTAAACGGTGAGTCGGCAGATCCTGCGGAGCCTCTCCTCTTTAGAATTGACACAGGTCCGGTCAAAAGTAAGTTCCCAGGTCGAGACTCTCCTCCCTTTGAGGGCTGGCTTTTGTCGTGATCAGGTCGAGACTCACCTCCATTTGTGGGATGGCTTTTGTCGTGATCAGGTCGAGACTCGCCTCCCTTTGAGGGCAGGCACAGTTCCCTGTGTCTTGAGGATGTTCTGGAGCCTCGGTATGAGTGCAACCGCTGGTACTGGGACCTAGTGTGGAAAAAAACATAAAAGCAATGAAAAATGACCCATTTAGAGTTGATTAAAAATGACCCATTTAGAGTTAATTAAAAATTGCCCATTTAGAGTTAATTAAAAATGGCCCACTTCGGGACAGGGTGGCAGACATAAGCTTTAATTGCCTTGAGAAACGGGTAAATAGGGACGGATCCATTAAAAACAGGGGAATCCACATGAAGATCACAGGCTTCCCATATTCGTTAGTGAAGGCAATGGTAACAGTGAGAAGACTTGAGCTCGGAGACCAAAGTCATAGAGGACATGCGAAACTGTAAACGAGCGAATAAGAGAAGAGAAATAAATAAAAATACATTTTCCATCCCCCCAACCCCCCCCCCCCCCCCCTCAAAATATGCATATTTTGGCTTCTCAATCGGAAATATCGCAGCTAAAATCGCACGGAAAAGTTTGCTAGTGTGAACTGTGTATACCTGTTTCGCTTGGCGTTCGCAGTGGTATCATCCTTCCGGCTTCGGGATCGTTTCAAGCCCCGCTGATTATCCGGTTTTCTATCACGTCTGTCCGAACGAGCCGACGGCTTTTCGTCATTACCCCGAAATGAATCTGAACACCTAGAATTACGAACATGTACACGACGTGACTCACGACGATGACTTTCTGAAGATTGTGATTCAGGACGCCGATCTTGCAATTCAGTTCGGCTACTCGGCTTGTTACGATGAAGCCCCGAATCCGGTGAAAGGCTGCCCGAGTGCGAATCGAGGATAACGTCGGTGATGTCTCGGTAGTCGTGCACATCGTAAACAAGCCTTCGTGATCTTGCATTATCGATTAGTGTTGACCAGTCAGCTGAAGACTAAAAAGGCATTCCAAGAAAATTAACAGAAGACCACATATCGATCAATGGCAGTTTTTCTAAATGGAATAAAATAACCTGGGGCGAGCGCGCGGGAAACCTGTGATATTCTAGTTCTAGGGCGACAAAAAAGCAAAAAAGATTGTAGTAGCTTTTCAAATATGGTATGTATTGCCCTAAAATGGCCATGACCGACCGAGCTAAAACGACATTTTCGAAACAATATTGATTGATATGCGAAAAATTTCGTAATGCCGGGGAACTGATTTTGTATCGTGTTCATTACAAAGTCTCTGCTTAAAGCTTAACCGTTTACCCGTTGACAATCACGAGAGTGTACGTCTGGCATTGAAAATGGTATCAAGAGTATATCTTCCAGGCTCTTATATAATACTAATGAAAAATTATTCAGGCTTACAACAAATATCAAATTACAAATAGTCATCATGAAATTAGCGATTTAAAATAATTAAAACATAATAAGGTAAACACGAATAACGTCTAACAAAAAATTACACGAGGTTAACCTGCGTTCGAATTCTGTAATAGATCTAAATGTTTTACGGCGATGTATGTGTCATCATAGCCTAGTTGTCTACCTTAAGAGTCGTGAGGTGGCCGACCAAGTAGAGGGCGTGGCGAGCACGTGTCAGAGATACATTCAGTCGGTTGCGATTGTCTACGAATCTATGAATAACAGGGGAAATGAACATGAGGTTATTGACTGGGCGAACAAGATGATCACGTAATAATACTATTGAAACAAACATGGCTGAAACGGGTATAGCAATAATAACAACAAAGTCAACACATCAACAAAAACATCAACGACGACAATTAGACAAAATGACAGCCCAAAATTGCAAATATCCAGAAAAAAAGAAGAACAAAATTGGCAGAAATAGAAGTGACATCAAAGCAACTAATGAAAACAACGACATTATTGAAAGTAATCACAACCACTAACAACAGAAAATTGCACTATTGGTAACAGTAAAATGGATCATCATAACCAAACAATCACCATTAACGACAGAAGCGACAAAAACAACACCAGCGACAATAAGAACAGCGACAATAACAACACCAGCGACAATAAGAACAGCGACAATAAGAACATCAGCGACAATAACAACACCAGCGACAATAACAAAACCAGTGACAATAACAAAACCAGTGACAATAACAACACCAGCGACAATAACAACACCAGCGACAATAACAACA
The DNA here is from genome assembly GCF_932526225.1 of Nematostella vectensis. Lineage (NCBI taxonomy): Eukaryota > Metazoa > Cnidaria > Anthozoa > Actiniaria > Edwardsiidae > Nematostella > Nematostella vectensis. The sequence continues at coordinate 9,480,594 of NC_064048.1, read as the reverse complement.
CCAGCGACAATAACAACACCAGCGACAATAACAACACCAGCGACAATAACAACAGCGACAATAACAACACCAGCGACAATAACAAAACCAGTGACAATAACAAAACCAGTGACAATAACAACACCAGCGACAATAACAACACCAGCGACAATAACAACACCAGCGACAATAACAACACCAGCGACAATAACAACACCAGCGACAATAACAACAGCGACAATAACAACACCAGCGACAATAACAACAGCGACAATAACAACAACAGCGACAATAACAACACCAGTGACAATAACAACACCAGCGACAATAACAACAGCGACAATAACAACACCAGAGACAATAACAACACCAGCGACAATAACAACAGCGACAAAAACAACAACAGCGACAATAACAACACCAGCGACAATAACAACACCAGCGACAATAACAACAGCGACAAAAACAACAACAGTGACAATAACAACACCAGCGACAATAACAAGATCAGTGACAATAACAAGATCAGTGACAATAACAACATCATTGACAATAACAACAGCGACAATAACAACACCAGCGACAATAACAACACCAGCGACAATAACAACACCAGCGACAATAACAACACCAGAGACAATAACAACACCAGCGACAATAACAACAGCGACAAAAACAACAACAGCGACAATAACAACACCAGCGACAATAACAACATCAGTGACAATAACAACAACAGCGACAATAACAACATCAGCGACAATAACAACATCAGTGACAATAACAACAGCGACAATAACAACAGCGACAATAACAACATCAGTGACAATAACAACATCATTGACAATAACAACAGCGACAATAACAACACCAGCGACAATAACAACACCAGCGACAATAACAACACCAGCGACAATAACAACATCAGTGACAATAACAACACCAGCGACAATAACAACATCAGTGACAATAACAACAGCGACAATAATAACACCAGCGACAATAACAACATCAGTGACAATAACAACAGCGACAATAACAACACCAGCGACAATAACAACACCAGCGACAATAACAACAGCGACAATAACAACACCAGTGACAATAAACATCAACAACCACAAGTACCGCCACAATAACTCACCCTATTCCACTCTCTCCCTTTTTGGCGCGGACACATGACATGATAATCACGTCCTTTTCCCGACCCTATAAACCAGCAACAGGACCAGTCATGTCTGTGTTAGTTATAACGTGATCTGTACAATGCATTTATTTCAGTATTAAGTGAAAGAGTCAATTAACCATCACAGGGTGGCCGCTTAGAGTTAGCACTGTTTACATCACTTAGCACGGTTCCGAGGTTAACCACTTAATAGGGATACCATTGTACTTTATTTTTATTAGAAACAACCAAAGTAAAGAACAGTATTACAGAACCTACCTGGAAACCATCAACAGTGTTCACTTCTATACTCTCGCATCCTCTTCCCCTGAAAGGTAAGACAGTCGGATATCAATGAGATGAGAATACAATATTCTTCTACTAAGCACCATTGAGATGAGTGGCCGCTTTATGGAGTTGACCGCTTAAAAGAGGTATCTAAATGAATTATTTCTGCGAATAGTGAAAACCTTATTCTGGGATTTGAATAGAGCTTGGATAGAAATGGCAGGGGTTGCACTCAAAGGGCAAAGATACATACAGGGGCGTGTCCAGAGGGGGCGGGGTGGGTTGGGTTAAAAATGGGTTTAATTGTCTAGTCATTCTAGGCCATGTCCGCTACCCAGGACTATACCGTCCAAGATTAACCTAGCCGTATTCACACCAAACCTTAGTAACTTACATATAAACGAGGGTTGTAAATCAAGACGGAGTCGAATCAATCGGGTCAGCATGTTACACTCAGAATTTCTCATCTTGGCACATGAGAAGGGTCCAGGGGTGAGGAACCCCTCCCCCACCCCCCTCGGAAAACGTGCCTGAGATACCTACAGGGTTCTGCGGAAACACAGGAAGCCCAGTTATCTAGTGGATACATACATATTTCTGAGGCTTGCGATCAGTTCTTCTCGTTGTTTTCTGTAAGGAGTGATAATGCCGATACTTTTAGGGGTAAGCTCTGGAAGCCTTAGGATCTTTTGACACATCTTGGATACAAGGTAGACCTCAACAGAATTCCAAATGCCACTAGGAGAGGAAAGACAGACATCAACCAACAACAACGACTATCGTTCTTGTAAGTACACCAAGATTACCACCATCGACACTGTAATAGATCAAGCATTCCATAATCGCAATCGTTCAGCATTAGAGCATTAAACATCGGTAAAAAGCAGGAATGTCAGTATATCCGGCATCAGCTTAATGACTTTTAACACGGCCTGGTCATATACTACTAGTAATCAAAGTTCTTCCAGATCATTAACACCGTCACCAAGCTTAATGACTTTCAACACGGCCTGGTTATAAACTACTAGTAAACAAAGTTCTTCCAGATCATTAACACCGGCACCAAGCTTAATGACTTTCAACACGACCTGGTCATATACTACTAGTAAACAAAGTTCTTCCAGATCATTAACACCGTCACCAAGCATAATGACTTTCAATACGACCTGGTTATATACTACTAGTAAACAAAGTTCTTCCAGATCATTAACACCGTCACCAAGCTTAATGACTTTCAACACGACCTCGTCATATACTACTAGTAAACAAAGTTCTTCCAGATCATTAACACCGTCACCAAGCTTAATGACTTTCAACACTACCTGGTCATATACTACTAGTAAACAAAGTTCTTCCAGATCATTAACACCGTCACCAAGCTTAATGACTTTCAACACGGCCTGGTCATATACTACTAGTAAACAAAGTTCTTCCAGATCATTAACAACGTCACCAAGCACAAGTTCAAAAAACTGCTGCTTTCTTCATATCATTGCCAACATCACCACAAATAACACTATCATCACCAGCCATTAGTACAATTAACAACACAACTCTACTCCTCAAGATCATTGCCATCATCACCAAGCATAAGTACAATACACAAAGTACACCACTACCATCCTCAAGTTAGTTACCCTTTTCGATCGTTGTGTTCACTGCTGGTCACTGTGTCAAATACAGCATAAGGAACTTGAAGAGGGAAATGACGCTTCTCCACTGAGCTAATCAACAACAATAAACAAGTATCGTCAAACATTATATTAAATAAGGTGTAGAAGCTAACCGCTATTAAAGGGTAATTTTTTGGAAAAATGCAAGAGTTCGAAAGTGGGTAAATGTGAGTTGAACAGTTCAATCGACACCTAAACAATGACACTACCCCTTTAACTAACCTTTCGTTTCGTACAGCTCTGTTGTACATATGCTCCATGACACTACCCCTCTAAATAACCTGTCGTTTCGTATAGCTCTGTTGTACATATGTTCCATGACATTACCTCTTTAACTAACCTGTCGTTTCGTATGCTCTGTTGTACATATGTCCCTTGACACTACCCCGTTAACTAACCTGCCGTTTGGTATAGTTCTGTTGTACATATGTTCCACGACACTAGCCCTTTAAATAACCCGTCGTTTTGTATAGCTCTGTTGTACATATGTTCCATGACACTACCCCTTTAACTAACCTGTCGTTTCGTATAGCTCTGTTGTACATATGTTCCATGACACTACCCCTTTAACTAACCTGTCGTTTCGTACAGCTCTGTTGTACATATGTTCCATGACACTACCCCTTTAACTAACCTGTCGTTTCGTACAGCTCTGTTGTACATATGTTCCATGACACTACCCCTTTAACTAACCTGTCGTTCCGAATGGCTTTGTTGTACACATGTTCAGCGGGAAAGAGGGCTATCTCGGGGTGCATGCGGTACTGCAATTCAAGCAGGTGTACGGGCCGCTCATGTCCTGGGGAAATTCAGAGGACTTCTGTTGAGACGTTCTGTTTATGTCTACATTTTACTGTGGCTGTGTGCATGACTGCATTACCCATGACCCTGTGGTAGCAATGCGCCCTCCCCCCCTCCCCCCAACTCAAACAAAAACCGAAATGTACTTACTCGGAAGAACTTTGAAGAACTTGTACAGACGATCAAACATTGAACGCCCATACAGCAGTTCTCGCGCTTTCTGTTGAAAGAAAATAGATAGATCAAAGCTAAACACCCTTTTATATAATTTTCTCGTTTGAATGTTTTAATAATTGGAGGGATACAATAAGTACCCAATATATCATGTAATTTATATATACCTATATAACATATTTTATCGTATTCTAGGGAAAGTTGTTAGGAATCTAACTTTGTGCAATACATTTTAGTCATTTAGTCATTAGCTTATTTGTAGCACACTAACAAAGGTTCGTGCGAAGTGTAGAGATATCTTCTCAACCCGGCCTTAACTAATGGTCAGTCCATACAATTATAAAAAAAACGTCAGTGCAAAGGGCAATTGTCGCTTGGCAATTGGAAGTTGCACAACCAAAAAGTACAATTGGCTCCAGGGATAAATCATACGATAATCCATCAAAAGTCATCAATATATGGCTCTGATGTCGCTGGATTAATCAACTTTATTCCAACAAATGACTATAGTATCCAATAGCAGCTATCGGTCTTGGGAATGTCATTTGCCATTTGCGATTGCACATTCACCTATTTCAATAAACGTTGCCAGTGCAAACAGCAAATGGCGTTGTCAAATGTTAGCCAATCTTTCAAAAAATACCATGGAACTTCTACTGAATGTAGGAAAATGTGGATAATTTCAATATTACTTATCATCTTTATTCTTACAAATAATTATACCCATAAGCAGTGATTGGTCTTAGAACTGCCATTTGCCAATTGCCATTCGCCATTTGCACTGGCAACGTTTATTTAAATAGGTGTATACGGACATGTCCGAATGTCAAAGGAAAGCCTTTGCTTACCTATGTTAAAAGAACTCTACTCAACTTACGTAAAGGAAGCAAAACGGAAGGAAGCAAAAAAGAAAGCAAAAAATAAGTCAGTGTCATTATGATTACCTATTTACCTGATTACCTATAAAGCTCATTACTAAAGCTAGAATGACTTAGCGTTCAAGAAATACGTTAATGAAATAATAAAGTTGATTAATTAATAATTATTTATTTAATAATTAACTAATAAAGCTGATTACCTATAAAGCTCATTACTAAAGCTAGAATGACTTAGCGATCAAGAAATGCGTTAATTAAATAATAAAGTTTTGAGACAGCAAGTTATATAAAAAAGCCACCACGAAGGGACTCGAACCCTCAATGTTCTGATCCGAAGTCAGACGCCTTATCAAGAAATGCGTTAATGAAATAATAACGTTTTGAGACTAAAAAGCAAGTTATATAAAAAAGCGACCACGAAGGGACTCGAACCCTCAATCTCCTGATGCGAAGTCAGACGCCTTATCAAGAAATGCGTTAATGAAATAATAAAGTTTTGAGACTAAAAAGCAAGTTATATAAAAAAGCGACCACGAAGGGACTCGAACCCTCAATCTTCTGATCCGAAGTCAGACGCCTTATCAAGAAATGCGTTAATGAAATAATAAAGTTTTGAGACAATAAAGCAAGTTATATAAAAAAGCGACCACGAAGGGACTCGAACCCTCAATCTTCTGATCCGAAGTCAGACGCCTTATCCATTAGGCCACGCGGCCGGTCATGTCCGAAAATATCAACACTTTGCAATATATAGAAAAAATTTGGGGTTAAAATTGTTTATTTTGTTTATGAAGACAGCCTTTTGCAACGGGTTTAAGATAATTGTTTTCAAACATTTCTTGTTCCAGCAGGTACCTACTGTACTAGGTACGAATCATTATTAAGCGCTCTTTGGTGATAACAAATAGATTAGGAAATAAGATTTAAAAAAAAAACATCTCTAATTAATAACCGAAAACAACCTTATTCGGGAGAAACCAACTTCTTGCAAACTTCTCTTTTTTGCTGTCTCAATTCTTTGGAATCTCCATTTAACGTCCAACCACTCACAAGCGCCATATATTACAAAAGGCGGATAAAGGAGTGGTCAGCTTACCCCTGAATTCTAAAAATAATTGGCTTTAATTGAGAGTAATAATAATAATAAAGCACTCAAGCAATCGTGATCTCAAACTAGAAAACTAAAAAACAAACAAAAAATGGGAAGTTTCATATTAATATGCATTCCTTTTTGTGTAGGGAGCAGGGCCGGCGGGGCCCATATTTTGAATATGTGCCGTGATCGATGGTTCGGTTACGTAAGCAAGTGGTCACCAAAATGCGAAAAACATGCTACCCTACGGTAATATAGCAGGATACCCCACGTTTACTCACCGTGGATATTACTGTAGCGGGTAGCTGTTCCGGGTCTCCAACTAAGATCAATTTGGAGGGTCGGTATTGAAGAGGGATCAGAATATCCATCTCGCAGCACTGACACGCCTGAGAGTTGGTAAACACACAATTAGACACATTATAACAATATTGTGAATGCTACCATAGCTCTAAGCTTTTAAAAACGCCCTCTCGACATAGCAGCCTTTAATCGCAGCAATTTTAGTACCAAGCCTTGTGTCAATACCGAAAGGATTCCATAACTGCTTCGCCAACGTATTAAATTTAAATACAACCTAGCCTTAGAAAAAGGCTATAAAATAAGTACGACAACAAAATTGTAGGAGTGTCAAATACAAGGATCTAGCACTGCAAAGTCTGGATAATGTACCTGCCAAGACCAAAACAAAACCCTAAAACTGTAGTTTACCATTTTTGACCAATTCATACATTTTTTCTCTTGGATAGCGACACGCAATATAATATCAAAACACTGCAAATTAAAGAGCGCACGGATAGACAGAAATATGAAAACTGCATGTAGATTGACCAGTCAGACCCAGCTCACCTCGTCAACAATAACACAGGTAAACGGAATCTTCTTTCTGTTAAAAAAATATACATATATACATAAATATGCACTAGTATATACATAAATATGCACACAGTATCTTTCAAATTTTGTTCTATATATAGATAAAAAAGCGTCTTTAAACAACGTGAAGATGGGAAAATCCTCCATATCAAAACAAGCTTTCAATAGTAATATATTGTGGTAGGTAGAGGTGTCAGTTAACGTTACATTTTTTCTAACGTTCAGTCCCCTCATCAGTCTTATAATCGAAGGAGGCGCTTATTAATATTTTTTCCTCTTAATCGAGGCTCTTATTTAGGAGAGGCGCTTGTTCGAGGGAGGGGATTATATGGTAAGGGGCTTATTTGAGGGAGGGACTTATCCGTGGAAGAGGCTTATCTAGGGAGGGGCTTATTCGAGGGAGAGACTTATCCGTGGAAGAGGCTTATCTAGGGAGGGGCTTATTCGATGGAGGTACTTATCCGTGGAAGAGGCTTATCTGGGAAAGGGCTTATCCGAGGGAGGGACTTATCCGTGGAAGAGGCTTATCTGGGGAGGGGCTTATTCGAAGGAGGGACTTATCCGTGGAAGAGGATTATCTGGGGAGGGGCTTATTTGTCGGAGTGGCTTATCTGGGGAGGGGCTTATTCGAGGGAGGGACTTATCCGTGGAAGAGGCTTATCTGGGAAGGGGCTTATTCATGGGAGTGGCTTATCTGGGGAGGGGCTTATTCAAGGGAGGAACTTATCCGTGGAAAAGGCTTATCTGGGGAGGGGCTTATTCATAGTAGTGGCTTATCTGGGGAGTGGCTTATCCGAGGGAGGATCTTATCAGTGGAAGAGGCTTATCTGGGGAGGGGCTTATTCGTGGGACTGTCTTATCTGGGGAGAAGCTTATTCGAGGGAGTGGCTTATCTGGCGAGGGGCTTATTCGAAAGAGGGACTTATCAGTGGAAGAGGCTTATCTGGGTAAGGGCTTATTCGTAGGAGTGGCTTGTTCATGTGAGGCCAAGAAGAGGCTTACCTGATGAGGGGCTTATTCGTGGGAGTGGCTTATCTGAGGAGGGGCTTATTCGTTGGAGTGGCTTATCTGAGTAATAGCTTATTCGTGGGAGTGCCTTATCTTAGGAGGGGCTTATTTGTGGGAGTGGCTTATCGCGAGAGGAGCTTATTCAAGGGAGCTTACTCGTGGGAAAGATTTATTCAAGGTATGTGCTTATTCGAGACATGGAGCTTATTCGAGGCGCTTGCTTGAGCAATAACGATAAAACAGTTCTGTCAATAACAAGGATGACCTTTCTAAAAGTAAAACACATCCATACCCGGTAGATCCCCTTGTGTCATGCTATAACTTATAATAACACACCCATACCCGGCAGATCCCCTTGTGTCATGCTATAACTTATAATAACACATCCATACCCGGCAGATCCCCTTGTGTCATGCTATAACTTATAATAACACATCTATACCCGGTAGATCCCCTTGTGTCATGCTATAACTTATAATAATAACACATCCATACCCGGTGGATCCCCTCGTGTCATGCTATAACTTATAATAATAACACATCCATACCCGGTAGATCCCCTCGTGTTATGCTATAACTTATAATAATAACACATCCATACCCGGTAGATCCCCCGTGTCATGCTATAACTTATAATAACACATCCATACCCGGCAGATCCCCTTGTGTCATGCTATAACTTATAATAATAACACATCCATACCCGGTAGATCCCCTCGTGTCATGCTATAACTTATTATAATAACACATCCATACCCGGCAGATCCCCTTGTGTCATGCTATAACTTATAATAACACATCCATACCCGGTAGATCCCCTTGTGTCATGCTATTACTTATAATAACACATCCATACCCGGTAGATCCCCTTGTGTCATGCTATAACTTATAATAATAACACATCCATACCCGGCAGATCCTCTTGTCTCATGCTATAACTTATAATAATAACACATCTATTACCGGCAGATCCCCTTGTGTCATGCTAAAACTTATAATAACACATCCATAGCCGGCAGATCCCCTTGTGTCATGCTATAACTTATAATAATAACACATCCATACCCGGTAGATCACCCCGTGTCATGCTTCAAGTTATAATAACGCATCCATAGCCGGTGGATCCCCTCGTGTCATGCTATAACTTATAATAACACATCCATACCCGGTAGATCCCCTCGTGTCATGCTATAACTTACAATAACACATCCATACCCGGTAGATCCCCCGTGTCATGCTATAACTTATAATAACACATCCATACCCGGTAGATCCCCTCGTGTCATGCTATAACTTATAATAACACATTCATACCCGGTAGATCCCCTCGTGTCATGCTATAACTTATAATAACACATCCATACCCAGTAGATCCCCTCGTGCCATGCTATAACTTATAATAACACATCCATACCCGGTAGATCCCCCCGTGTCATGCTATAACTTATAATAACACATCCATACCCGGTAGATCCCCTCGTGTCATGCTATAACTTATAATAACACATTCATACCCGGTAGATCCCCTCGTGTCATGCTATAACTTATAATAACACACCCATACCCGGTAGATCCCCCCGTGTCATGCTATAACTTATAACAACACATCCATACCAGGTAGATCTCCTCGTGCCATGCTATAACTTATAATAACACATCCATACCCGGTAGATCCCCTTGTGTCATGCTATAACTTATAATAATAACACATCCATACCGGGTAGATCCCCTTGTGTCATGCTATAACTTATAATAACACATCCATACCCGGTAGATCCCCTTGTGTCATGCTATAACTTATAATAATAACACATCCATACCGGGTAGATCCCCCCGTGTCATGCTATAACTTATAATAACACATCCATACCGGGTAGATCCCCCCGTGTCATGCTATAACTTATAATAACACATCCATACCCGGTAGATCCCCCCGTGTCATGCTATAACTTATAATAATATATCCATACCCAGTAGATCCCCTCATGTCATGCTATAACATATAATAACACATCCATACCCGGTAGATCAACTCGTGTCATGCTATAACTTATAATAACACATCCATACCCGGTAGATCCCCTTGTGTCATGCTATAACTTATAATAATAACACATCCATACCGGGTAGATCCCCTTGTGTCATGCTATAACTTATAATAACACATCCATACCCGGTAGATCCCCTTGTGTCATGCTATAACTTATAATAATAACACATCCATACCGGGTAGATCCCCCCGTGTCATGCTATAACTTATAATAACACATCCATACCGGGTAGATCCCCCCGTGTCATGCTATAACTTATAATAACACATCCATACCCGGTAGATCCCCTTGTGTCATGCTATAACTTATAATAACATATCCATACCCAGTAGATCCCCTCATGTCATGCTATAACATATAATAACACATCCATACCCGGTAGATCCCCTCGTGTCATGCTATAACTTATAATAACATATTCATACCCGGTAGATCCCCTCGTGTCATGCTATAACCTTATAATAACACACCCATACCCGGTAGATCCCCCCGGGTCATGCTATAACTTATAATAACACATCCATACCCGGTAGATCCCCCCGTGTCATGCTATAACTTATAATAACATATCCATACCCAGTAGATCCCCTCATGTCATGCTATAACATATAATAACACATCCATACCCGGTAGATCCCCTCGTGTCATGCTATAACTTATAATAACATATTCATACCCGGTAGATCCCCTCGTGTCATGCTATAACCTTATAATAACACACCCATACCCGGTAGATCCCCCCGGGTCATGCTATAACTTATAATAACACACCCATACCCGGTAGATCCCCCCGTGTCATGCTATAACTTATAATAACACATCCATACCCGGTAGATCCCCCCGTGTCATGCTATAACTTATAATAACATATCCATACCCAGTAGATCCCCTCATGTCATGCTATAACATATAATAACACATCCATACCCGGTAGATTTCCTCGTGTCATGCTATAACTTATAATAACATATTCATACCCGGTAGATCCCCTCGTGTCATGCTATAACCTTATAATAACACACCCATTCCCGGTAGATCCCCCCGGGTCATGCTATAACTTATAATAACACATCCATACCCGGTAGATCCCCTCGTGCCATGCTATAACTTATAATAACACATCCATACCCGGTAGATCCCCTTGTGTCATGCTATAACTTATAATAACACATCCATACCCGGTAGATCCCCCCGTGTCATGCTATAACTTATAATAACACACCCATACCCGGTAGATCCCCTCGTGTCATGCTATAACTTATAATAACACATCCATACCCGGTAGATCCCACCGTGTCATGCTATAACTTATAATAACACATCCATACCCGGTAGATCCCCTCGTGCCATGCTATAACTTATAATAACACATCCATACCCGGTAGATCCCCCCGTGTCATGCTATAACTTATAATAACACACCCATACCCGGTAGATCCCCTCGTGTCATGCTATAACTTATAATAACACACCCATACCCGGTAGATCCCCCCGTGTCATGCTATAACTTATAATAACACATCCATACCCGGTAGATCCCCTCGTGCCATGCTATAACTTATAATAACACATCCATACCCGGTAGATCCCCTTGTGTCATGCTATAACTACACATCCATACCCGGTAGATCCCCTCGTGTCATGCTATAACTTATAATAACACACCCATACCCGGTAGATCCCCTCGTGCCATGCTATAACTTATAATAACACATCCATACCCGGTAGATCCCCTCGTGCCATGCTATAACTTATAATAACACATCCATACCCGGTAGATCCCCTTGTGTCATGCTATAACTTATAATAACACATCCATACCCGGTAGATCCCCTTGTGTCATGCTATAACTTATAATAATAACACATCCATACCGGGTAGATCCCCTTGTGTCATGCTATAACTTATAATAACACATCCATACCCGGTAGATCCCCTTGTGTCATGCTATAACTTATAATAATAACACATCCATACCGGGTAGATCCCCCCGTGTCATGCTATAACTTATAATAACACATCCATACCGGGTAGATCCCCCCGTGTCATGCTATAACTTATAATAACACATCCATACCCGGTAGATCCCCCCGTGTCATGCTATAACTTATAATAATATATCCATACCCAGTAGATCCCCTCATGTCATGCTATAACATATAATAACACATCCATACCCGGTAGATCAACTCGTGTCATGCTATAACTTATAATAACACATCCATACCCGGTAGATCCCCTTGTGTCATGCTATAACTTATAATAATAACACATCCATACCGGGTAGATCCCCTTGTGTCATGCTATAACTTATAATAACACATCCATACCCGGTAGATCCCCTTGTGTCATGCTATAACTTATAATAATAACACATCCATACCGGGTAGATCCCCCCGTGTCATGCTATAACTTATAATAACACATCCATACCGGGTAGATCCCCCCGTGTCATGCTATAACTTATAATAACACATCCATACCCGGTAGATCCCCTTGTGTCATGCTATAACTTATAATAACATATCCATACCCAGTAGATCCCCTCATGTCATGCTATAACATATAATAACACATCCATACCCGGTAGATCCCCTCGTGTCATGCTATAACTTATAATAACATATTCATACCCGGTAGATCCCCTCGTGTCATGCTATAACCTTATAATAACACACCCATACCCGGTAGATCCCCCCGGGTCATGCTATAACTTATAATAACACATCCATACCCGGTAGATCCCCCCGTGTCATGCTATAACTTATAATAACATATCCATACCCAGTAGATCCCCTCATGTCATGCTATAACATATAATAACACATCCATACCCGGTAGATCCCCTCGTGTCATGCTATAACTTATAATAACATATTCATACCCGGTAGATCCCCTCGTGTCATGCTATAACCTTATAATAACACACCCATACCCGGTAGATCCCCCCGGGTCATGCTATAACTTATAATAACACACCCATACCCGGTAGATCCCCCCGTGTCATGCTATAACTTATAATAACACATCCATACCCGGTAGATCCCCCCGTGTCATGCTATAACTTATAATAACATATCCATACCCAGTAGATCCCCTCATGTCATGCTATAACATATAATAACACATCCATACCCGGTAGATTTCCTCGTGTCATGCTATAACTTATAATAACATATTCATACCCGGTAGATCCCCTCGTGTCATGCTATAACCTTATAATAACACACCCATTCCCGGTAGATCCCCCCGGGTCATGCTATAACTTATAATAACACATCCATACCCGGTAGATCCCCTCGTGCCATGCTATAACTTATAATAACACATCCATACCCGGTAGATCCCCTTGTGTCATGCTATAACTTATAATAACACATCCATACCCGGTAGATCCCCCCGTGTCATGTTATAACTTATAATAACACACCCATACCCGGTAGATCCCCTCGTGTCATGCTATAACTTATAATAACACATCCATACCCGGTAGATCCCACCGTGTCATGCTATAACTTATAATAACACATCCATACCCGGTAGATCCCCTCGTGCCATGCTATAACTTATAATAACACATCCATACCCGGTAGATCCCCCCGTGTCATGCTATAACTTATAATAACACACCCATACCCGGTAGATCCCCTCGTGTCATGCTATAACTTATAATAACACACCCATACCCGGTAGATCCCCCCGTGTCATGCTATAACTTATAATAACACATCCATACCCGGTAGATCCCCTCGTGCCATGCTATAACTTATAATAACACATCCATACCCGGTAGATCCCCTTGTGTCATGCTATAACTTATAATAACACATCCATACCCGGTAGATCCCCTCGTGTCATGCTATAACTTATAATAACACACCCATACCCGGTAGATCCCCTCGTGCCATGCTATAACTTATAATAACACATCCATACCCGGTAGATCCCCTCGTGCCATGCTATAACTTATAATAACACATCCATACCCGGTAGATCCCCTTGTGTCATGCTATAACTTATAATAATAACACATCCTTACCCGGTAGATCCCCTCATGTCATTGAGCAACTTCTTACTTCCGCTACCGCTCAGTGTACAACACACGATGTCCGCACTGTTCAAGATGTCCTTCCTGACTCGTGACTCCATCCTTCTCTCCTGCGCTTCCTTGTGCTTCATCTGGCAGTACTGCTTATCTAAGGCATGCCGCTGTGTGGACAGAGCTTTCCGCTTGGTTTCAACCACTTCAAGCTGTGCCTAAATAAAGAAGCAAATTTAAGCGCTGTGTAGATAGAGCTTTCTGCTTGGTTTCAACCACTTCAAGCTGTGCCTAAATAAAGAAGCAAATTTATGCGCTGTGCGGATATAGCTTTCCACTTGGCGTCAACCACTTCAAGCTGTGCCTAAATAAAGAAGCAAATTTATGCGCTGTGCGGATATAGCTTTCTGCTTGGTTTTAACCACTTCAAGCTGTGTCTAAATAAAGAAGCAAATTTATGCGCTGTGTGGATATAGCTTTCCACTTGGCGTCAACCACTTCAAGCTGTGCCTAAATAAAGAAGCAAATTTGAGCGTTATGTGGACAGAGCTTTCCGCTTGGTTTCAACCACTTCAAGCTGTGCCTAAATAAAGAAGCAAATTTATGCGCTGTGCGGATAGAGCTTTCCACTTGGCGTCAGCCACTTCAAACTGTGCCTAAATAAAGAAGCAAATTTATGTGCTGTGCGGATAGAGCTTTCCACTTGGCGTCAACCACTTCAAGTTATGCCTAAATAAGTGCCGTGTGGATGGAACTTTCCCCTCGGTTTCAACCACTTCAAGCTGTGCCTAAATAAAGAAGCAAATTTAAGCGCTGTGCGGATAGAGCTTTCCACTTGGCGTCAGCCACTTTAAGTTATGCCTAAATAAATGCTGTGTGGATAGAGCTTTCCACTTGGCGTCAACCACTTCAAACTGTGCCTAAGTAAAGAAGCAGATTGAAGCGACGTTTATTGGCGGAGTTTTCGCTTGGTTTCGACCCCGTCCGTTTTCTTGTTTGTATGTTCGTGGTATTAATATCATAGTGTTTAAGTGGTAGCTTCTCATACTATGGATACTGAGGCTTCATTGGTTGGAATAAATTTTCAGTTCAGACCTGCAGTTCACATTTTTCGTCGTCGTCATCCTCTCCTTTGTTCTGTATCATGTCCTGCAGGTAGAATTTCTCCTTGTCAAGTAGGTCTGACTGCTTGTGCACTGAACGAAGCTGGGTTTTCAGATTTGACGAGTTGTCTGTTGCAATAGCAGTGTCTGGTGAAGAAAGTAATAATTAGAGATGAAAAAAACATCAAGCAAGGGTTCTCGTCACATTTAAAGAATGACGATCAGCCATTCCCTATTAACTGTTAAAATTTGTAAATTTTATCAATTTTTGTACATTTGGAAATTTTAACATACAACGTTCCATCTGTAAAAAAACTTTAAAATAGCTATCTACGATGTGGATCAAATGAATACTTTGTGTGACTAAAAATCGCGCCAATGGCAATTGCTATCAACACCACAATTACAGCCGTTTTCAATATTATGGGAACCCCGTCAAAAATTTGCTAACCGCTGGCTTCAATCAAACTAACGGAATTAAATTTGCTGCTTTCAAGTTCAGCGCCTTACGGGGAGGTGGCATGAAGCCATTATAGTACTGGCCAATAACAACGCTTCAAGGATCTAGAATGACGGAAGCCGTTAGGTAACCTAGTAGATGGAAGAAGTCGGCGAAAGTCCGCAGAATATCGAGTTCCAGTAACACAACAATTATCTCCATCATTACTACCATTATAACCATGATCACCATCACCACCACTATTAACGGCATCACTATCACCAACACTAACATTACCATCATCACCGTCGCCGTCGCCGCCGCCGCCACCACCATCACCACCACCATCACCATCACCATCACCATCACCATCACCATCACCATCACCATCACCATCATCATCATCATCACCATCACCATCATCACCACCATCATTATCATCATCACCATCACCATCACCACCACCATCACCATCACCATCACCATCACCACCACCATCACCATCACCATCACCATCACCACCACCACCACCATCTCCATCACCATCATCACCATCACCATCATCACCGTCATCATTACCATCACCATCACCATCATCATTACCATCACCATCATCACCACCATCATTATCATCATCACCATCACCACCACAACCACCATCACCATCACCATCACCATCACCATCACCATCACCATCACCATCACCATCACCATCACCATCACCACCACCATCACCATCACCATCACCATCACCATCACCACCACCACCACCATCTCAATCATCACCACCATCTCCATCACCATCACCATCATCACCGTCATCATTCCCATCACCGTCATCACCACAACAATAATAACAGGTATCTCTGCTTGCCTTTTTGCTTAAGGATGCCCTGAGCCATGTTGTCCAAGCACACGTCTTTCACGGAGGGGCTGACATGCGACTTGCGACCCACTCGTACAAGCACGAAATCCCCGCAGTTATTTTTCACGTCTAGATTAAAAGAAAACAATGTTAAGCTACAGTTGGCCGGTGTCTTGTTCCATCTTTAGTTATGGCCTTAATCTTCCGATCTTACGTACCTCTCACACACCTTCTACACTTTAGTGCCTTTTATGATATCATTAAAGAACACTGATTTGCGTGACGCGTAGATCACGCCGAATCACGGTGAAATTCAATCCTTATTTTTTTAAGTATCAAAGAGGGGACTTTTCCTTTCACGCTTTTCCTTCGTCATCTTTTCCTCACGTCCTTTTTCACGCTTTCTCTTCTTCAAGCTCTGGCACAATATTTCGTCGTAACGTTCCTTCTTACACCTTCATTTACTCCACTAACCCCGTGCATTTCTGTCTTTCCGAACATTCTCTTTGTTGGCGACGTCTCGCCGTGGTGCAGCCCTTACGATCTTTCGCACCAGCTCGTCAACCGCCTCGTTTGAGGGAGCGCATACCAGCAGCCGAGTCTTATCCGGAAACACTTCGGAATGGTTTCGGTTTTCTTCGCAGCTTCTCGGATGCTAGGAGATTATGTGTAAATGTGCATAAGTATGGAATTCATATAAATATTCAATGACAGTTACTAGCAGTTTAAAAATGTGATATCCTACTGCTGTTGGTGATTACCAACCATAATCATCAAATCACCACATCATCGTTATCATCACCATCGCCATCGCCATCGCCATCACCATCATCATCATCATCATCACCATCACCATCACCATCACCATCCCCATCACCATCACCATCACCATCACCATCACCACTACCATCATGATCGTCACCATCATCATCACCATCATCCTGCAGAATGATTAACGCTGCTTACATTGAGTATCCTGGTTATTATGCCGACGATAGTGTGGGACTTGCCGGTGCCAGGCGGGCCCTGTGTCAGGTGTATACGGGGCAGGGCGTAGCTCTGGTGGACAGCCTCCGCAGCAGTAGCGATCACCCTCTCTTGGGACATGTTAAACAACTGTCAAAGTTAAAACGGGTAAAGTTAGCCCAGTACAGGCGGCTGAGTGAGAGAGGAGAGCGGTACAGGCGGCTGAGTGAGAGAGGAGGAGAGTGGTACAGGCGGCTGAGTGAGAGAGGAGGAGAGTTGTACAGGAGGCTGAGTGAGAGAGGAGGAGAGTTGTACAGGCGGCTGAGTGAGAGAGGAGGAGAGCGGTACAGGCAGCTGACTGAGAGAGGAAGAGAGCGGTACAGGCAGCTGAGTGAGAGAGGAGGAGAGCAATACAGGCGGCTGAGTGAGAGAGGAGGAGAGTTGTACAGGCGGCTGAGTGAGAGAGGAGGAGAGTTGTACAGGCGGCTGAGTGAGAGAGGAGGAGAGCGGTACAGGCGGCTGAGTGTAAGAGAAGGCAAGCGGTTAAGTCAGCCCAGTACAGGTGGCTGAGTGAATGAGAAAGAGAGCGGTACAGGCGGCTGAGTGGCAGAGGAGGAGAGATGTACAGGCGGCTGAGTGAGAGAGGAGGAGAGCGGTACAGGCCGCTGAGTGAGAGAGGAGGAGAGTGGTACAGGCAGCTGAGTGAGAGAGGAGGAGAGCTGTACAGGCGGCTGAGTGAGAGAGGAGGAGAGCGGTACAGGCCGCTGAGTGAGAGAGGAGGAGAGTGGTACAGGCAGCTGAGTGAGAGAGGAGGAGAGCTGTACAGGCGGCTGAGTGAGAGAGGAGGAGAGCGGTACAGGCCGCTGAGTGAGAGAGGAGGAGAGTGGTACAGGCCGCTGAGTGAGAGAGGAGGAGAGCTGTACAGGCGGCTGAGTGAGAGAGGAGGAGAGCTGTACAGGCGGCTGAGTGAGAGAGGAGGAGAGTGGTACAGGCGGCTGACTGAGAGAGGAGGAGAGTGGTACAGGCGGCTGAGTGTAAAAGAAGGAAAGCGGTTAAGTCAGCCCAGTGCAGGCGGCTGAGTGGATGAGAAAGAGAGTGGTACAGGCGGCTGAGTGTAAAAGAAGGAAAGCGGTTAAGTCAGCCCAGTGCAGGCGGCTGAGTGGCAGAGGAGGAGAGCTGTACAGGCGGCTGAGTGAGAGAGGAGGAGAGCGGTACAGGCGGCTGAGTGAGAGAGGAGGAGAGTGGTATAGGCGGCTGAGTGAGGGAAGAGGAGAGTGGTACAGGCGGCTGAGTGAGAGAGGAGGAGAGCGGTACAGGCGGCTGAGTGGCAGAGGAGGAGAGAGGTACAGGCGGCTGAGTGAGAGAGGAGGAGAGCGGTACAGGCGGCTGAGTGAGAGAGGAGGAGAGTGGTACAGGCGGCTGAGTGAGAGAGGGGGAGAGCGGTACAGGCGGCTGAGTGAGAGAGGGGGAGAGCGGTACAGGCGGCTGAGTGAGAGAGGAGGAGAGTGGTACAGGCAGCTGAGTGAGAGAGGAGGAGAGCTGTACAGGCGGCTGAGTGAGAGAGGAGGAGAGCGGTACAGGCCGCTGAGTGAGAGAGGAGGAGAGTGGTACAGGCAGCTGAGTGAGAGAGGAGGAGAGCTGTACAGGCGGCTGAGTGAGAGAGGAGGAGAGCGGTACAGGCGGCTGAGTGAGAGAGGAGGAGAGTGGTACAGGCCGCTGAGTGAGAGAGGAGGAGAGCTGTACAGGCGGCTGAGTGAGAGAGGAGGAGAGCTGTACAGGCGGCTGAGTGAGAGAGGAGGAGAGTGGTACAGGCGGCTGACTGAGAGAGGAGGAGAGTGGTACAGGCGGCTGAGTGTAAAAGAAGGAAAGCGGTTAAGTCAGCCCAGTGCAGGCGGCTGAGTGGATGAGAAAGAGAGTGGTACAGGCGGCTGAGTGTAAAAGAAGGAAAGCGGTTAAGTCAGCCCAGTGCAGGCGGCTGAGTGGCAGAGGAGGAGAGCTGTACAGGCGGCTGAGTGAGAGAGGAGGAGAGCAGTACAGGCGGCTGAGTGAGAGAAGGGGAGAGCGGTACAGGCGGCTGAGTGAGGGAGGAGGAGAGTGGTACAGGCGGCTGAGTGAGAGAGGAGGAGAG
Source organism: Nematostella vectensis (assembly GCF_932526225.1). Classification (NCBI taxonomy): domain Eukaryota; kingdom Metazoa; phylum Cnidaria; class Anthozoa; order Actiniaria; family Edwardsiidae; genus Nematostella; species Nematostella vectensis. The sequence goes on along the minus strand of NC_064048.1, from coordinate 9,461,068 downwards.
CAGTACAGGCGGCTGAGTGTAAAGGAGGAGAGGGTGGGGTAAGAACTTAAAGTACAAAGCCTCGATCAAACAGGGATAAGAGTTATTGAGAAAGAGGACTCTTTCTAGCTGTCACCGGGCCATCTAACGGTGACAACTCTCATGTCGAATTTGAATGTTTCAGGTGAATGGCAGTTGATTGGAGTGTGTGAAAGTGCACGGTCAAACGGATATAAGTATTGGAGTTTTCATCTACTTTCGTTGACACCTATTTCCCTTCCTTCAGGCGGCTGAGAAGCAGAGGAGGAGAGCGGTACAGGCGGCTGAGTGAGAGAGGAGTAGAGCGGTACAGGCGGCTGAGTGTAAGAGAAGGCAAGCGGTTAAGTCAGCCCAGTACAGGTGGCTGAGTGAATGAGAAAGAGAGCGGTACAGGCGGCTGAGTGGCAGAGGAGGAGAGCTGTACAGGCGGCTGAGTGAGAGAGGAGGAGAGCGGTACAGGCCGCTGAGTGAGAGAGGAGGAGAGTGGTACAGGCAGCTGAGTGAGAGAGGAGGAGAGCTGTACAGGCGGCTGAGTGAGAGAGGAGGAGAGCGGTACAGGCCGCTGAGTGAGAGAGGAGGAGAGTGGTACAGGCAGCTGAGTGAGAAAGGAGGAGAGCTGTACAGGCGGCTGAGTGAGAGAGGAGGAGAGCGGTACAGGCCGCTGAGTGAGAGAGGAGGAGAGTGGTACAGGCCGCTGAGTGAGAGAGGAGGAGAGCTGTACAGGCGGCTGAGTGAGAGAGGAGGAGAGCTGTACAGGCGGCTGAGTGAGAGAGGAGGAGAGTGGTACAGGTGGCTGACTGAGAGAGGAGGAGAGTGGTACAGGCGGCTGAGTGTAAAAGAAGGAAAGCGGTTAAGTCAGCCCAGTGCAGGCGGCTGAGTGGATGAGAAAGAGAGTGGTACAGGCGGCTGAGTGTAAAAGAAGAAAAGCGGTTAAGTCAGCCCAGTGCAGGCGGCTGAGTGGCAGAGGAGGAGAGCTGTACAGGCGGCTGAGTGAGAGAGGAGGAGAGCGGTACAGGCGGCTGAGTGAGAGAGAAGGAGAGTGGTATAGGCAGCTGAGTGAGGGAGGAGGAGAGTGGTACAGGCGGCTGAGTGAGAGAGGAGGAGAGCGGTACAGGCGGCTGAGTGGCAGAGGAGGAGAGAGGTACAGGCGGCTGAGTGAGAGAGGAGGAGAGCGGTACAGGCGGCTGAGTGAGAGAGGAGGAGAGTGGTACAGGCGGCTGAGTGAGAGAGGGGGAGAGCGGTACAGGCGGCTGAGTGAGAGAGGGGGAGAGCGGTACAGGCGGCTGAGTGAGAGAGGAGGAGAGCGGTACAGGCGGCTGAGTGAGAGAGGGGGAGAGCGGTACAGGCGGCTGAGTGAGAGAGGGGGAGAGCGGTACAGGCGGCTGAGTGAGAGAGGAGGAGAGTGGTACAGGCGGCTGAGTGAGAGAGGAGGAGAGCGGTACAGGTGGCTGAGTGAGGGAGGAGGAGAGCGGTACAGGCGGCTGAGTGAGGGGGAGGAGAGCGGTACAGGCAGCTGAGTGAGAGAGGAGGAGAGCGGTACAGGCGGCTGAGTGAGAGAAGGGGAGAGCGGTACAGGTGGCTGAGTGAGGGAGGAGGAGAGTGGTACAGGCGGCTGAGTGAGAGAGGAGGAGAGCAGTACAGGCGGCTGAGTGAGAGAAGGGGAGAGCGGTACAGGCGGCTGAGTGAGGGAGGAGGAGAGTGGTACAGGCGGCTGAGTGAGAGAGGAGGAGAGCAGTACAGGCGGCTGAGTGTAAAGGAGGAGAGGGTGGGGTAAGAACTTAAAGTACAAAGCCTCGATCAAACAGGGATAAGAGTTATTGAGAAAGAGGACTCTTTCTAGCTGTCACCGGGCCATCTAACGGTGACAACTCTCATGTCGAATTTGAATGTTTCAGGTGAATGGCAGTTGATTGGAGTGTGTGAAAGTGCACGGTCAAACGGATATAAGTATTGGAGTTTTCATCTACTTTCGTTGACACCTATTTCCCTTAAATCGAGGCTTTAATTGAGACAATATCACAGAGCAGCTGACCGACACTCTTTAAAAAAGGCCAATCACGCTGCCATTTTATGGTCCCTCTAAATGGCGAGTCACACAAAGCATCCATTTCCATCGGCTAATTCAAGCAAGTAAGATAAGTTCAATTAAATATTGTCAATAGCATGCCAGACTACATGCGTAAATTGTGATTTTAAAGGTTACTTGCAAATAAACCGCTTTATTTATAATGATAAACAATAACAAAGGAGCGGCTGACCGACGCTTTTTAACCTACCTTAGAAGGTTGAACCTGTTTGGGTACTTCGTTGAAACAAAAGCACTGTTTGCCCCGTGGTCGCAGTATATCCTTAGCGAGAAGGTTATTCTTCAAATGCATCAACCCGCACCACTGACGTAACGTGGTCGCTAAGGAAGTGACGTATACCATTTCCATGACAACGCCATCAAGGGGATGGAAGTTTGAGCGCACCCGAAGAGTGTATGTTACGTTGTAAACACGACTGGGACTATCTATTTATGAAAATAAATCAAGAAATAAATAATAAATAAAAAAACAAACCAATCAAAATATAGCAAGAAAGAAAGAAAGACAGGAACAAAGAAACAAAGAAATGTGTACAATAAGCATGCAAAAATTCACTGCTTTGGTTGACACGAGCTTCAAGTTTCCTTCATTTTTGCGTGTGATCGTTCTGGGCTCCTTTAGACCTCTTACATAAACGAGAGCCATAGACTTCCATGTCCCCTCCCCATCCTGGTTAAGCCACGACCGAAAACAGGGTGCACGCACTGTACCTCCGCTGTCGCTCCTAGTTGAGCCTTGTTTCATCTGCACTAACTCCATCCTGTGCACCACAGCAAGGCACTTAAATCCGCCATCCGCTTGAATGATGACAAGGTCGCTCTCCTCTGCCACCAGGTTGCGCTTAACACGCTCAGCAGGGACTTCCATAGCGGTGCACTGAACCAGCGTGTGACGGCTAGAGCGTGACGTGCTATCTACCGTGACAGAAAGGCTCTTCTTCGGGATGTCTCTGTCATTGTAGTCTTTATTTGCCTGAGACACATAAACAGTAATTTACCTAATAAGGGTGAAGAAAATAAAAGTTTGTAACGCAATGACAATCCTGTCACGCTAGTTTTTATTTGCCTGGGAGGTATAAACACTCTTTCAACATGAGGATGAGAGATACACCTTTTGTTGTTCATTACGAGAAAATACACCTTCTTGTGCGCCAATAGTCAATTAATTTGACATTCATTTGCGCGAAATGCATATTCAATTTGGAATTTTGCATAAATGTGGCCATTGAATTGTACTTTTTGTCAATTATTAACAAATGAGAACATTCAATTAGGAAAAAACAACATTCAACTGCATTCATATTAATGTCATTACGATTAAACGAGATCTCAAGAAAGTGGTTCGACAATCAATAGCACAAATTTATTATCAATAAGTTATTCATTACTAATCAATCCTAAATAATGTTTAATCTTGTTTATACGTGAAATCTGGTACAAAAGCGAATACTAGCTTAGATTGACCGACTACCGACTACCGACAAAGACATATAATTCTTACCTACTACCGACAAATTATGGAAATTTTAACTGACTACCGACATGCAGACCCCCCCCATTCAGACCCTGGTGTAAGCAACCCTTTATTACCATGAAGGTTTAATGAATATGGTGAATGTTTATTGTTAGAGGGTTTATCTCCAGATTTGTTCCCAATATTTGTCTTCCAATGTTAATTGAAGGCAATAACAAGGGTGTGGCTTGGAAGGTTTTTTGAAGTACCTGATCATCCCTGCGGATTATTCATGTCCGCTAACAATAACATTTTCTGACCTTCCCCTTTATTTTAGTCCGCTTATGTGCTGATGCATTTTGTCTTACCTTTTCCATAGCTTCCATCTCGATGAGCGGTTTAAACACTTCGTAGTAATGATCAATGCTGTCAAACGTCTTGGGGATCATACAGCAGTGTGTTGGGAAATGCGTGTTGTTTGGTCTTTCAATCCACGCAGCTTCCCAACCAAGCACAAGATTGAACAAATCTTCCTCGGTGAGCTTTGACTGTGTAGTTACCACAGCGACTGGTTTATTGAATAGGGAATCAGAAGCACTAGGTCTGTTGTTAACTAAAGGAGCTGCGATGTTCAAAGTTTGGTTCTGTGGGAGTGTGGAGGATCTAGATTGACCGTCAATATTTGGCACACCGCAATCTCTGACATCTCCTAGAGACTGAGTTAGAGTCGCTCTCTTGTCACCTGATTCGCTGGATCCATCTTTGTTCAGATTACCTAAGCCGTCACCGTCATCATCTGCAGTTTCAGCCCGGTCATCTATCGGCTGCTGTTGGAGATTCGCATCCTCACCTGCCTTCGAGTAATCCCCGCGCACTGAGGAGGGAACTCTAAATCGAGATATTTCAGGTATAGCTCCCACGACCTGTTCGTCCGGATCCACCTGAGAATCCATGACTAGATCAACTGCAATGGAGTCCATAGCGCTCTCCTGGGAACCCCACACATCCTCATCTTTGTCGAAGTCATCATCAGAGGGCCACCAAGAATCCGCTTTATTGAGGTCATCAGTGGGTGATTCTGCGTCGAGTTCGTTATGTGTGTCCGCATTACTCGAGTGCTCGGGACTTCGAGATTCTTCACCTAGATGTAAATTCTGCAAAGAGCTACCCGACTTAACGAGGGGAACAGCAGGTAAGTCTACATCATTCTTGGTTTGCTGTTTCAAATTGCCCGACTTATCAGAGTTCCCTAGACTGTCTACCATGCAGAGGTAATCACCGCCGGGTGTGAGGTAGCGAAACGTTATGCCTAGCCGAGTGCCTTCGCCTCCACTTGCAGCATGGGCATCGACAACACCTTCCTGGGCATCATCACCATCATCAGCAGTAGCAGCAGCAACAGCAGCGTAGTTCAGACCTTGGCCAGCAGACACTTCTTGAGCAACCTCTCTGCCTTTCAGGGAAATCGCGGGGCAAGAATAAAAGGCGTTGGACTTTTTCAATGTTTCAGTTTCCTCACTTTGGGAAGCTAAATGTTGTGAGTCCACTCCATTATTCCACCACTCGTCATTGTATCCAAAATTCTCGATGTGTTCACTGACAGCGTTAAGGGAAACCTCTAATGGAGAGTCAGCTCGTCCGTCAGCCACAACTTTTGAAGGCCTCCCCACGTTAGAATTCCACTCTAGAGATGCATCTCTTTGTTTCTCTTCATTATTCACCTCCCCGCTGTTGTCTTGTGCATTAGGAGCAATACCACTCTCTGTGCATCTGTATTCTCCTTGAAAATTCCCCAAAGTTGAACGAAAGTAAGACGTTAGGGAAGTACTAGCAGCGCACTTCGTCTGATCAATTACACAATCCCTTTGCTGCTTTAATGCCATTGACTGTGAACTGACGTTTGTAGCGCTAGAACCAGGTTTCCTGTTCACATCTAAAGTCCTCAGGGTCTCAAAGGGGTGACCAGATGTGTTAACAGGAATATCATTTAAAGGGGACTCCAACAATATGACATCGTCGTCATCAAAATCTGAATCAGAAAGATCCCCATAAATTTGCTTAACATTAGTCTTAAGATCGGGGGTGTTCATAATGAAGCTCCGAGGGGCATCGCTTTTGTCAAGAGCAGATGGTGAAAATGCGCGCTCTGGTTTCGGTTTGTAAGGGTTGACTTCGTAATGAGGAACGTCAGAATCGTAATCGTCTGATATTTCATACGTCTGCAGATCAGCATGTGTATTAGCAGCCACCATCAAAGGTTTGGTCTGACCAGTTAAACCTTTGGGCAAAGAACTTTCCGTGCGATTAGAGTCCTCCGCATTGGATATATCCTCTAATTTGACTGAGATATCAAATGAGGATGGTGCAGGTTTAGATAAATGACCGGAGAATTTAATGTGGCTTGAAGGATACTTGTCGATTTTCTTCTTTCCAGTTCGACAAGGATAAGAGTCATCTTTCGCCTCGTAAATCTGCTTTGTTTCCAGAGTATCAACGAAGCAATCTGATGGCTTTGGTAGGTGGCATTTTGAAGTGGTTTTGCCAGAAAACTCGTCCCTTTCATCTTCGATGGATATTCTTTTACGAATAAACCCTCCAAAGCGTTTCTGAGAAACACCCGACACCCCTACGACTGACGGATCCTCAGAGCGTTTATTACGTACGTGAGTTTCTGCATCACTACGTATTTGAGTTTGAAGGTGAGTTTGGGATGTAAGGAAATCGTTATAAGCCTCCTCAAGATCAGAATCGCCGATGTCCTCTAGTTCCAGACTACCCAAGGGTTCTGGCTTTACACGGTCAGTATGGCTTATTTTCGTCTGTGCAGCGGACAAGGCCTGCACTAGAAGTTCATCATCGTCATCGTCGTCTAGGAAAATTGGGTGGGACTTTGTGCCAACTGAAGCAACAAAAACAAGACAACATCAATAACAGCAAAACTGATCATCCGATATGGCGATTTGAATGATGTTTCGGAATGTACTGACTTACAAAGAAACTAGGTACCTTTAAAAAAGGCAGTCCATGCCAAAAATATCGATTTCAAAATACAAGCTGTATCGTGTCATCTAAAAACGAGGTTCCGCTATAAAAGGGAGTTCAGTTATCAATCAGCCGTCAATAAGTGAACATGTCACGACAATTGCTCTTAGCTCTAAATTCAAAATTTATAATCTAAACCAAAATAAATATCATTCCTAGAGTTGTTCATCTAAAAATGTTTCTATCTATCGTTAAATAATGCTATACCAAGCTGTGTGCGCTCTAAAATACGAACATTTTCATCACAGAGCGAGAATAATTTAGGTTATTATGGTTAGCGCAAGATTTAAAATTTTGCACCGAGAACGTGAGTGGACAGCAAATAACTAATTTAACAATCTCTCAACACAACTGTCTTGTTACCTGTGCAAAAATAGTTTTATTCCAGCCGACTGAGGCTCAGAGATAAGCAATTTTACAGGAGGCTTATAATTTGTGACTGCTAGCTTGGCAGTGTTATGATTATAATTGCAAATTCGAGCCCGGGGGTGGGAGGAGCTTTAACTTTTATATCGGAACCTCGTGTTTAAATAGCCAACTATATACTACGGGGGGCCAATTTATATGTGCAGCTAACGGCTAAGCCCATTTTGTGTTTTTTTTTTTTTTAATTACCTTTCGCTGGCAAAGCATTTACATCTGTAAATGACCCTCCGGACGATGCCTGTTTAACTGTCTCACGTCTCACGTTTGTTCCACTCCACGATTTACCTTCTGGATTCTTGGGTGTATTTGCACTCTTGTTACTAGAAGTAGAAGGCCTTTTTTGAGGAGTACCTGACCCAAGGCTCAAGCGAGCTTCTCCATGAGTACCGGTTTTACGACCATGAGTACCGGTATTACGAGATGAACTAGCAGCAGGGGTGGCGCAGGAATGGATTTTATCTGGCGAAAGCTTAGGGATCACGACTTTAAGATCATGAGTTTGCACCAGTGACGGTCTTACATCTTGGGCATTCTTGGTTGGAATGGCTTGTTTAGCTCTTACTGGAGAGATCATATCTTGTTTTATCTTAGTGGATTGCTTTCTTGAACCACAAAAGGTCTTCAAATGAGATTGACTTGCTGTCTCAAGTGTCCGTGATTTTCCCTCTTTTCGTCCAATGCTGCATGGTAGTTCGGTCTCTCCAAGAATAGAAGGCGACGCAGGACTTGAAGCATCACTCGACAAAGGCGAAGGTACACTGACTTCTTTACTAACGTGGTTTTCTTTAAAAGTAACATAATTCACAGCCTTAGGTGTCGTGGAAGACGCTGAGCTAGTGCTATAGCCTGCTAAATGTGATGGTAAGTCCCCCTCTATCTGTTCTAAGAGAGAAGGTGATGCAGGACTTGGCGTGTCACTTGATAAAGAGGGCGATGGAGTGTTCCGTGTATCACTAACTTTACTGGTCCTTGTAGCTCTTAAACGTTCAAAGAGGGCTTGAGAAGAGGCCATCGTCCCTATATCGCCCCCAGTAGACGAGTGCAAAGAAAATGCGGCCGATTCGCTCGCACTAATTATGGAAGGGGCGTTGGATTCCCTAAAGCAACTTGACTTTACAGTCTCGCTACGTCCACTAGTAGAAGATCGTGGCCCAACCTTTGACAAAGCGGATGTAGTCGACTCCTTTGAGACTGAAGTTGGCATGTTACGTGGGTCTCTGCTGTTACTTGATATGGCAGTCCTGTTATGTGTACTACTTATGGATAAAGAAGGACAAGTTGTATCACTTGAAAGCACAAGTGAAGAAGCATTACACGGACGTCCAGTAGAATCAGTTATTGTGTCGTTGGACGAAGAGAGGACGTTCTCAGGAGATGGAGCGTGGAGCCACGCATTGTTCATAGATTTTCGTGCGCGGCGTCTTCTAACAACGAGAGGCTTTGGGGCATTATTAGGTAAAGTGTCCTGCAAAACAGAGAGAAGGTTGACTTGCATTAGCAGAGTCAAAAGGCCCCATGGACTTTTTAGTACAGCAGACGAACTGTACAAGATACTCTCGCTCGCCACTAGTTTTATTTGCAGAAAACTATTTTTATAGTGCTGGTAAAATACTATACCTGAAAACGGTGGACAATATCCTGTGCCAATGATATATTATACCTGAAAAAAGCAGACAATATTTTGTGCCATTCTCTGGCTCTTCTCCTCGATGCTTCCGCTTCCTTGTAAGACTTGATCAATGCTGTATTTCAAGTTTCGATCGGATGAGCTCAGCTTGGAGAGAGTGCGTTTGGCAGGGGCAACGACTTGTTGAAACACCTGAGATACATTTAGATAAAAAAAGCTAATAAAAAAAAACTTATAAAAACCGTGTCAATTTGAGGAGCCCTAGCCTGAATCCTACATACCCTGTCAGTGACTGACTCTTTTCTGACTCTGGACATCAAAACAAGGTCATTGGCCCACATCTCTGCGGTTTGCTTGAGAAGAGACTTGCTCACTTCCTTTCGCACCAGTATGTGAACGATATCCAACATCTTGAAAAGGAACTCGTTGCATGTGAAACTCACCCTGGGGACTTGCTCTATAGAGAAATGAAATAAGGTGAGAGGTCCAGGTGTTGAAAGCATTCTTGTCTAGCGAGACAGGTCGGGTGGAGTTAAAAAGTGTCGAATAACTGATCCTTTGTTGTTAATAATAAAACCCCTTATCCATTCCATCGAATCGAACAAGAGGGTTCTAGGCTCTCCATACAACCATGCTCTTGATCTAAACTCTAGCCCTTGAGCCTCAAACAATTGGAGAAACTCTTGTTACTACTCCTCTGGCCAATCCGTAGGGCTGTGACCCTAAAGTCAAACGAAAACTACTGGCCCAGCAGACCGCATTTTATAAGCACAAAAGCACGCTCCTGGGGGCTGCCACGAGCGTGCGAAAGCACAATGCACCATACACACACCCCACGCATACCAACAGGTTGCCTTCCACACCCCACCAACCCCAAGCAGGGTACACTGACACATTAAAAAGGACCCCCCCCCCAAAAAAAAAAAAAAGAAAGACCTACGCTATACAAACAAGAAGTTATGGCCCAAAAACAACTGACCGCCACTACCTCCGAACAACTGGAGAAAATTGCAAAACTAACGGCACACGTGGCCGAAAACCAAAGGGGGCCTAGTCACCGTAAAACCTACTCTAAACAATCACAATTGCCCTGAGACCTCACAACTCAGAGACGTAGTTGCGGCCCAAAAGGAGATCATCCACTACGTCTGCTTCGCAAGGAGAATTGTCTCCTCACGAAACGCGCTGAGTTGCTCAGCGAAGAGATTATAAGACTCGAATAAGACTCGCAATTAAGAGCTAGAACCCCCCACCCCTCGAGCAAAAGTAAGACTAATCCCAACCTATGTTTGCTATCAAACAGCTGCTATCTAACCTCAAACAGCGGCTAAAGCTCATCAAAAACGAGCTCAAAGAGCACTGTTTGCTCGCAGGGCATCGAAGAAGGAACCACCTCAAAGAACCCAAGAGCTAAGAAGAAAGTGACCTCGAATTATTTCTTATAGGGAAGCGACCTAGAAGAACCTACCTTATAACAAACCCACCAACAACCCTACAAGCAAAAGTGACACTAAACCTCAACCTGTGTTTGTTATAGCCCACAAACAGCTGTTAAAGGGCACCAAGGGTGAACTCTCAAGGCTTCGAGACACCCTCACCTCGAAATGCGACAGGGCGAAGGCAAAAGCAGTCTACAAAGCGCCCGAAAACACCAAAGAAAGTGCCCTTTGTTATTAACCACACACACTTTATAACAATCCCGTCGGGTGCCCCTAGGGACCCAATATTCCACAGGCACATTCCTAACTTTCCTCTTGCTGCTTGACAGTTTTTGCGGCTATGCGCACTTCATATACCTCCCCCCCCCTCCTTGACACACAACCCATCCCATCCAACAACACCTCTCCCTTCCTTCTAAACACCTTCATCCACACCTGGCCCAATAATATCATGACTTACGTGATAAGTCGTGTAGGTAGGTGATAACCTTGGTCACAGCTCCTTCCATCACGTCACCATAATCAAGAAGAGATGTCACAAACGGTCCGAACCAAGCAAGGGCTATCCTTTGAGTAGCGCCACATGAATTGCTCTGTGAACTCTGTGGACAAATAACATGACCTTCAAACACTCAATTACATTAGAGCCAAACATCCCATCTCTTAGAGTTTTCTTGGACACAGAGTGCTGCTTTGCAAAGCTTTAAAAATGTGGATTTTGATGTCTTACGCTATTTTTTTCTTGCTTTCCGTCTTAACACATTTTCTTTAGTCAAAGTCTTTAGATAAAACCTACAGTACACACCTCCACAAAACTGTATGTATCATGCAGCAATTTCAAAAAAAATCTGGATCTTCCACTGCTGTGCTAACCCAAGGGTTTCATTAAGTTTCAGAGTAGGCAGGTGGAAGTTATTAAATTTTACTGGTTCAAATGAAACTTTTTTCCAGCGCTTGTTGTAAAATAGATGGCAGTTCTGCTAGGGCCTTATGAAACCCCTGCTTACCTGTGAGCTCTGCGAACAGTCTATATCTGGGTCTTTCTTGATGAACATGCTGCATGCAGACATTTGGAGTTTGAGAATCTCTTCTACAAACACAGGATGTCCTGTAACCATGTCGAGCACCTTGTCGGCACTAAAATCATGACTCCATAGACGGCAGCCATACTGCTCCAGGAGAATACTCAGGCAACGGAGAACTGACCAGAATGCTTGTTTTCCTGAAAAAAAAAAAGGAAAAGAGTGGCTTTACAAGTGGTGCTGAGAGTGGCACACTGGTTAGTGTTGGCAAATCCAGGATTTTATTAAAGCTGCTGCATAAAGTTGAGTGTTTGTAACACAAAAATGTTTAAAATCATTTCTTTTCCCCCAAAGGGAAAGTTGCGCCCTCTCCCTTCAAGATACAGTATGTCACAGCTGAGTGGTAAAGGTTCCGTTTCTCAAGCAAGAGGTCCAGGGGGCGAACCAACCAAGTTTACACCAACTTAGTATTCTTCTGGGCCGGGTTCCTACAGTAGAAAGCAGGTTAACGCTAACCCAGGGATGAATGCCCTTTTAACCAATCAAATGTCAAGATGTATTTATCCCTATAGGTTAGCGCTAACCTGCCTTCTAGGAACTGGCCCCAGAGATTTAAAAGTCCTGCTCTCAAACTCGGGAACAGTCTTCTTCTTGGGTTGTTATAACAAATGTTGCGACTTGTATATGGATGTTACATCTCCCTTGTTCAAGAGTGATTCATTTGAAGTGATCTTTCTCTCATTTACACTAAGTGGACGTTCAAGTCAAGGTGTCCAGCCCCCTGAACCCATTTTACTATAGGCATGTCTCTTACCTTTAAGAGAATGATCTTCTATGGCAAACACCAGAATAGTAGGCAGTTCCTGCCAGCCCCCTTGTTCTGCCAATAACTTCACTCTGACCGTCTCACTGTCAAACTGATGGAGCAGCCAGCATATTCCTCCCCAGTAAGTCTTTTGTGAGCTTAAAGGGACAAGGTGACTTGGAAGCAATAGTGTGTTGTCCTCTTGTATCACATTATCAAACTGGTTGAAGGTGGCGACATAGCTTATCATCTGGACCATCTTACTGATGCTGTCATAGTCATCTAGTGAGATGGGGCCAAGCTGTTGTGCAGTTCTCTCTGCCCATCTGCGGAGCTATAGATACGGTACAGTAGAAAATAAAAACCCTGAAGTTAAAAATACTAAGCTAAATCATTTGTTAGGTTTTTAACTGGGCTGTGTGATCTTTTTGACAGGGCAAAAACATTAAATGCGACATTGAACGGTATAAATCAAGGCCCCCACGAGCCTCACGAAAACCCTTTTTTTTCTCTCTCATTATTTTATCATTATACATATAGACCATGATTTATTTACATGATTGTATTTTTAAGAATGGAGAAAAAAGTAGAAAACATCCTTGTTTTCCTCTAACAGGGAGTTATTGCCCAATACCCTGACAAATGTATGCATGGCACTGCTTCCTTACATTGATTTACCTTGTTCTCTAATACCCTCCCGTGTCATGCATTGTTGGTGTATTGGACAACCCTGTTCCCTACTGCTGCCAGGGCTAAATCTACAGTATGTAGACCGCCTTGTTCAAGCACTATTGGACATTAGAATGAGGAAAGGCAGAAAACTGTTTTGACTATCAACTGTATCACTGTGACCCAGAGCTTGCAGAATATTCAACATAGCAGAAAGGACAAAGAAACCCAATGTACTGTACCTTAATATCAGGGTGTATCAACAACAAATACACTCCAGGAAGTTTCTCCTCAACAGCGATTTCATCTCCTTGGCTAAGAATGGCTTCGACAGCCTTTGAAAACAGGCTTGCAAGCTTCTGATTGAAGAGCAGTTGGGGGTAGTGAAGGATCTCAATGAGAGACACATGGAGTTCACCCTCCAGGCCAAAAATCCCTGCAGGCTCTAGAATTGCCACTTCATCGCTTAGCTTTAAGAGAGAATAGTATGGAATAATTCAGTAATACTTATTGCTAATAAAGGACCGTAGCCTGGATTTTGAGTAGAGTGACTCAGCTGGCCATCTTGCCCTCACTTGCAAACAGTACTTCGATGGACTTTCAAGACAAATGAAATGGTCCTTCCAAGACTACAAAACTACCCCCTGGCTATGGATCTAGACTGTACATACATACTGTAAGGCTGATCAGACTTCCATATGATCTAGACTGTACATACATACTGTAAGGCTGATCAGACTTCCATATGATCTAGACTGTATATACATACTGTAAGGCTGATCAGACTTCCATATGATCTAGACTGTACATACATACTGTAAGGCTGATAAGACTTCCATATGATCTAGACTGTACATACATACTGTAAGGCTGATCAGACTTCCATATGATCTAGACTGTACATACATACTGTAAGGCTGATCAGACTTCCATATGATCTAGACTGTACATACTGTACATACTGTAAGGCTGATAAGACTTCCCTATGATCTAGACTGTACATACATACTGTAAGGCTGATCAGACTTTCATATGATCTAGACTGTACATACATACTGTAAGACTGATCAGACTTCCATATGATCTAGACTGTACATACATACTGTAAGGCTGATCAGACTTCCATATGATCTAGACTGTACATACATACTGTAAGGCTGATCAGACTTCCATATGATCTAGACTGTACATACATACTGTAAGGCTGATCAGACTTCCATATGATCTAGACTGTATATACATACTATAAGGCTGATAAGACTTTCATATGATCTAGACTGTACATACATACTGTAAGGATGATAAGACTTCCATATGATCTAGACTGTACATACATACTGTAAGGCTGATAAGACTTCCATATGATCTAGACTGTACATACATACTGTAAGGCTGATCAGACTTCCATTAGGATATAAACAAATCAAGAGCAAATTGAATCACAGAGTGATTATAGAATCACAGATTCTGATTAATTTTGACTGCTTTCAAGTCTTCTGAAATTACACTAAAAATCACTCTTTCACCTTTTAAGTGCCCTTTAAGGCAGGTTAATTTACAAATTCAAGTAAAGCTTGGCCAGAAATAATTGTTACTTTAATTGTTACATTTTATATGTTTGATATAACCTCCACTTAGCTACAGTACAGGTCTAGAGTAACATAACCTCCACTCGCAAGTACTCGAGACTCGTGCATATTCTTCTCGAGTGTCTCTCGAGAGTATAAATAAAATATTTCCTACGAACACATGTCAGAGCGTCATCGTGTTACGCATTTCGTCTATGAGAATAACACGAAACCAGAAACCTCGTCGTTTCTTCATCAGATCTCGCATGTTTGATTTATCATAACCTTTTATTCTGTAAGCCTTCCGATCAGCCACAAACTATTTGAGATATCTTTTGATGTAAGTTTTTATCTGAAAAGTGAATCAATATTTCCTATGAGCATTTTTTTAAGAGCATCGATGTAATAAATATTTCGTCTAAGAAGCGTTGCGTTATTTCTTTAAGATCCCCGTGTTTGATTGATCATTCTTAAACCTTCCCACTCGCTGAAAGTGCGAGCGGTTCGATTCCTGCGAGTGGCGAGTGGCTAAGTTCTCGATTGCCTCATTAAAAGTGCGAGTCTAGATTCTCGAGTGGTGCGAGTGCTAATGAGGACTCGACACTCTCGAGTGGAGGTTATGTTACTCTAGACCTGTACTGTAGATAGCAAGGCTAAACATTAATTTCAATGCATTAATATCCTATTGAAGATTGTGTTAATCACTATGATTCTCACATCATGGTTGGTTGACTTTAAACCCACATCCAACCACTAACACTATCTACCAGAATGGTTGATCTAAAGAACCTCACTTGCTGTGTTGTGCTGGAAAGTTGATTAACTTCAGTAAGCTTTTCCTGGATCCACTGGCACAGTCTGTCAATGTCACCTTGCCATAAGGTCTGGAAGATACGTAAACATGAATATATAAAAACAGAATATATAACAATCATACCATTTCCATTGAGGTGGACAGTGACTAAATATCTACCGAGAGCCAAAGGCTTGAGGTATGTAGATATTTTTTAAGCCACTATGGAAATGGTATAATTGTTTTAGTATATAAAACAAGCTTTAAGAGCAGTTTTCTTTTCCGAAACACTTGGGAACCGACACCCAACATTTTGCTTGATTTCCGGGCGCAGGAAAAAATCCACCTCCTAGGAGGTGTATATTGCATTTTATTTCGAGTTTCTCAATTAATCAAATCGCTTGTTCTTGCGAGGTTCCCGAGTTTTATATACTAAGTTAGAATATGAGGTAATCACCCTAATACTGTTAGATACAACAAGAACACAAAATTCAACATCAAGTTGGAGGCATGCAGTATGAGGGTACCTCAGACAGCCACCATACAACTCATGTTTGATAAAGGAATCCAGTTAAGGATCACAGTTTGTTGTTTGTTTTTGTGGAGGGTGGAAAACTGGAGAGCTTGGAAAAAACCCTTGGAGCAAAGGGGAGAACCAACTAATGTCCTAACTGGGGATCAAAACTTGTGGCCAGTTGTGAGAGGCACGCAGGCACAACGGGACGAAGGGTACAATATGCAAGCTGCAGGTCGGATGTGTAGTAGAAGGTATGCCTCTAAACTGAGGCTTTAATCAACATAAATCTACAGCTTGTAAAACTAAACCGAAAACTAAGCAAGATGGCTGCCCCTAGAGATTCTATGGGGTAAAACCGCTGTACAACAATAAACATAACACAGGCAGCCCAACACGTAATGTTCAAGGTTCTTAACATACATAAATACTACATTCACCCCTCTGTTAGAGGTTAAGTCTGAGCACGGGGGCATTCAATGTTCAAGGTTCTTAACGTAACATAAATACTACATTCACCCCTCGGTTAGAGGTTAAGTCTGTCCACCGGACGTCGGGTCCTCTCCGAACGTCGCAAAGGAGGCTGCCCATCAAGACCTGTACTGACCTGTGGCACTTCTTCGCCCACACCTATCTCCACTTCTATCTCCGAGGAAGGTGGGGAACTACCAGTAGCAGGGTGATGCTCACCTGGAACAGTAGGCTTAACTTGAGGGAGTGGGTACATTATTGGTACTTCACCTTTGGGGGCAAGATGCTTGGTAGAGACTGTTGTTTCTCGGCCATCTGGATAGCGCACATGGGCGTAGTGAGGATTCGCCTGAAGCAATTCCACCTCATCAACTAACGGATCTGTCTTGCTTGCACGGACGTGACGCTTGAGTAGGACCGGTCCAGGCTCACTCATCCATGTTGGGATGGAAGATCCGGAAGAGGATCGCCTGGGAAAACCGAAGAATCGCTCATGGGGTGTCTCATTGGTAGCCGTGCACAACAGAGAACGAATGGAGTGTAGAACATCAGGGAGGACTTCTTGCCAGCGCTTTACTGGCAGATTCTTAGACTTCAGGGATGCTGAAATTGCCTTCCATACCACTCCATTATACCTCTCCACTTGCCCATTGCCTTCGGGATTGTAAGCAGTTGTCCTGCTTGTGGCTACCCCTTTTTCATTCAGGAAGTCTCGCAGTTCCTGGCTGATCAAGGAGGAGCCCCTGTCCGAATGTACATAGGCTGGCATACCGAACATCGTAAACAAGGAGGTAAGACACTTGATCACTGTTGGTGTAGACACATCAGGACAAGGGAAGACAAAAGGGAATCTTGAATATTCATCAACCACATTGAGGAAGAACTTGTTGCCATTGTTACTTGGCAAGGGGCCCTTGAAATCAATGTTTATCCTCTCGAAAGGTTTAGTAGCCTTAATGAGAGGAACTTTGGGAGGTTGATGAAACTGTGGTTTGCATTCACAACAAACTGGACACTTACTTGTCATGCTCTTGATCTCCTCAAGGGAATAAGGGAGGTTCTTGGTGCGTACGAAGTGGTTGAGTCGGGTGACCCCTGGATGACAGAGTGACTCGTGGAGCTGGTAGAGGGGATCTTCACTCAACGTGGCGCAAGTAGCTCTGGACAGAGTGTCGGGTGGAATGTTCTCTTTACCAGGACGGTAAATGATATCGAAACTATAGCAGGAGAGTTCGATCTTCCACCGCATGATCTTATCATTCTTGATCTTTCCTTTGTGGCACTGGTCAAACATGTAAGATACTGATTTCTGGTCTGTTTTAAGAGTGAAGTGCCTCCCTGTTAGGAAGTGCCTCCAGTGTCGGACAGCTTCTACAATCGCTTGTGCCTCTTTCTCAACTGAGGCGTGCTTGAGCTCGCTGCCCTGTAAGGCTCTTGAGAAGAATGCAACTGGCCTCCCATTTTGGCTGAGAGTGGCAGCTAATGCCACCTCTGAAGCATCCGTCTCAACTTCAAATGGAATGCTTTCATCGATTGCACTAACAAAAGCTTTCTCCACCGTCTTCTTGATACTCTCAAAGGCCGCGACAGCGGGCTCGGGTAATGGAAAAACCTTGCAGGAGGTTATTGGCTTGATTCGATCCGAGTATGCGGGTATCCATTGTGAGTAGTAGGAAAACAATCCGAGGCATCTGTTCAGAGACTTTGAGTCACTTGGAACGGGTAGCTCTCGCAAAGGGCGTAGACGTTCTGGGTCTGGACTGATATTCCCTTCCTCAACCACATATCCAAGGATAGGAAGACGTCCGGTGGAGAAGATGCTCTTGTCGTTGTTATAGCAGATGTTCTTGCGCTTAGCAGCTTCAAGGAAACTCTGAAGGTTGGAATCATGCTCTTCTTGGTCTTTCCCACAGATTGTGATGTTGTCGAGATAAGGGAAGACCGCTTTGAGATTGTTCTCTTCCACAAACTTAGTCATCTCTCTCTGGAAGCAGGCCACCCCGTTGGTGACGCCGAATGGGAGTCGGCTAAACTGATACAGGTTACCTCTAGCTTCGAATGCTGTGTACGGTTTATCCTCATCTTTGAGAGGGATCTGATGATAAGCACTGCGTAGATCAATAGTGCTGAAGATTTTGTACTGGGCGATCTGGTTAACCAAGTCGGTTATTCGTGGTAATGGGAATGCGTCGAGGAGGGTAAACCTGTTGATGGTCTGTGAGTAATCAATTACTAGCCTCTTCTTGTGATTCTCATCCTTGGTTACTACAACTTGTGCTCGCCATGGAGAGCGACTGGGCTCAATGATTCCTTCATTAAGCAGCCTCTTAACTTCTTCATCAATGAACGTGGAATCTTCTTGGCTGTAGCGGCGTGACTTTGTGGCAATAGGATGACAGTCTGCTGTCAGGTTTGCAAATGGCTCAGGCGGGTCTACATTCAGAGTGCTGAAGCTACAGACGGAGAGGGGCGGTTCGGAGCCCTTGTACTGGAAGATGACACTTTCGTGCTTTGACTGAAAGTCTACTCCTAATATGAGGTCTGCACATAGCCCAGGGAGTACAGAAAACTTGAGGCCTTCATATCTCCGTCCTTGGTAGGTAAGATCAACTGTGCAAGTACCACTAACCTTGATGGCGCCTGTCGAGGAGGTTGCCATGGATACGGTACTAGATGAGGGCTGGACTGTCAGACTTGCTTGCTCTACTAGACTGGGATGGATATAGCTTTCACTACTCCCACTGTCAAACAGGGCCTTGACTTGCAATCCTTGGATATTGACGACACCACATGATTTAGAGAGGGATTTTGGTGGGTTAGCTGTCAATGTGGCGAGTATCGGGGACCAAGTTGCTGCCGAAACTCTTTCTTTTGGAACCGCCTTTCCTTTACAAACTTTAGCAAAATGGCCTTTCTTTTGACACTTGTTGCAAATAGCCTCCAGGGCAGGACACTTCGGTCGAGGGTGTTTCTTGTTTCCACAGAAAAAGCAAGTAGCTTTATCGAGTTTCATTGTAGCTACAGTAGACTCGTCAGGCTGTTCTGCTGACAATGAGGTGCTGTTACAAGGGAGTGCTGCATTTATAGGTATCTGTGGTGCTCCATATGATTCTGAACTCCTCATAGCTGACTCCAGAGCTCGAGCCTGGTCAAACATGGTCTTTAGATCAAGTGTTTTGTTCTCCAACAATCGTTGCCTGATTGTGTTGGATTTCAGACCTGTAATAAACGCATCCCGTATGCTCTCTTCGCTGTACTGCGCTGCGGTTACACTCTTAAAATCACAGTCCTTACTCAGTGTTTTCAGAGCTTGCAAGTACTCATCTAAGCTTTCCGATGGTTGCTGGCGTCTCGTTGCAAGTAGATGGCGAGCGAAGATCTCATTCCGTGGTCTAACATAAAGGGCTTGTAGCGCCTCAATTGCTGCATCGTATTCCGTACAATCTTCGATGTGTTGGAAGAGTGTTGGAGAAACAAAGTTAGTTAAAACGGTCAACTTGTCCAGGCCCGTCTGAGGTAGAACTTGTACGAAATTCTCGAAGGTCCTTTTCCAATGGAGCCATTCCTTCTGGGCCGTGCTGCTATTTGGATCGGTTTCTAGGCGTTCAGGACGCAGTACTTTATCCATGGGACTTCAGAAAATATGTTGATTAAATTGTAGTAGAAGGTATGCCTCTAAACTGAGGCTTTAATCAACATAAATCTACAGCTTGTAAAACTAAACCGAAAACTAAGCAAGATGGCTGCCCCTAGAGATTCTATGGGGTAAAACCGCTGTACAACAATAAACATAACACAGGCAGCCCAACACGTAATGTTCAAGGTTCTTAACATACATAAATACTACAGGATGCAACCTGCACTGACCTGCAGCCTGCATTTTGTAACCTCTGCACTGCGGGGTGATGCTCTGCCAACTGTGCCTCCAAACTTCCCATATTAATATACACAAATATTTGATAGAATATGCAGAAACTTATCTTACAACTTTGACCCTTCTTCTTTGAGCAAGAGTGAGAGTTTTGGTTTTGTAATTCACACCAAAAAGTGGTATGTAATTCAAAAAATATATATAAAAAATCTTACACCACATGATTCTGTAATGGTAACATAAACAATGAAGCAAGCAAACAAACAAGTTAAGTAATGAACAAGTAACACATTTATTACCCACCTTCTGTTTATATGGCTGTACTTCCAGTAATTCTTCACAGATGTTGTGGTACTCAACAACGCAGTCGCTGCAGTACCGGAGGTCCAAGAGAAGATCGGTATACCACATGTGCCAGGGTTGGTCTGACATTGACGGAAACTTTCCCCGTATCCATGCCGTCCCACCACACCACTCACAACTGCGCTTTGCGATCAGGCAGTCAGCCTGAAATAAATAATAAATTACAGGCTACTATACAGTGCCACTATCTAGACTATGCATACTGGTCCTAAGACTGTTCTGAACGACATGACGTAAAAACCTGGAAAACGTGCAATTCCAGATAGAGAGAGAAGACACAATTTCATACAATGGCTATAGGTTCTTTGTATTACGGACTGATTTTCAAAACACAAATAACATAAGGCCGAAGTGCACATAACCAGATTTTGGCTTTTTAAGATAATTTTTCCTTGATCATCATTGCCCTGTGTATAAGCCCAGGGAAGAAAAGCTCAAATTTCAATGACACTTTACAAAAAGTCGCATCAATTTAAAAAAGTGCACTTGATATTTTGTTTGCTATAAGTTACTAAGTACTCAGAGATTTTCTCCGCCTTTTTCGATGTGAAATGGGCTTATTTGATGCGTCAAAAGCGCATGTCATCCACAATAACAACGGCAAATTTTGTCTTTTTCGAAATTTATGAACTAAGAGTAACAGCCGAGCAAAAGTAAACAAGCCAAATACCAGTCAGATAGAATGGTCGGTACCTAACTGCTAAGGGAATCTCCAATCTGTAGACATAACTGTCACTCAAAAAGAAAATATATCATTAATTGTGTTGCCATGTGCATATGAAAATTATAACACAAATAGGTCTTTCAAAGCGGATTGTAAAGATCTTTCAGATATTTTGAGGTTAACCTGGCTAGACGATGGCGAATTGGCAGAGCCAAGTTTAAACAAACTAAGCGTGCTTTCACGGTTGCCTCTGCTTTATTCAAAATTTCCATGCTTAGAAGATATGAAAATATCAAACCCTTTCGCAATCAATTTGAATAAATGAGTAAAGGTCTTGCTTTGCTGAAATCAAAGTAGAAGCCGTGAACCCCTCAATGTTTGATGTTTGTAAAAACAAACATTAAACATTTCAATAAAATGTTAATCAATTCCTTTGCAGCGAAACCCAAAACCATTCATATCACACACAGTACAAAAAAGTAGACAGGTAATATTAACTTTGGAGAGCACAGAGAAATATTTTAAAAAAGTATACATACTGTGTTTCCCGCCATTTTGCTCTTTCAATGAAACCGTCAAAAGCGCATGTCATCCACAATGGCGGACGAGAACAGCAGTTCTTTCTCTCCTCATCGCTCAGGTTCCAAATCGAGCTTGGGTTGGCGAGCCTGGCATCGCCAAAACATAATTCGGGCTCATAGCTTGGCCCTACATTGTGTTCTTTTTGTAAAAAGTGCAGCAGTTTTCTAATTTAGAATTATTTTTGTACGTAGGTATCACCCTTGCACTTTCTCATCCAACGATCAAAAAGGGTGGTCTCCCTGTGGCAAGTAAAACAGGGACCCCATAGCTTTATAAATTATTTCATTATTTTTCTTTTAAAAACAAGAGAAAACCTACCTTCAACCTACTTCAACACATAATAAATAAATTCCAGATTAGTCTTCTCCTTTTTTTAAACCGTATTTTGTTTTATTTCTACATATCCAAGTACGAATACCCTGTGTTACTAGGAACGCCTTTTCGTTTTAAGCCTAAGTTTATTTTTAGTTACAAATTCTGGGAAACTTCTACACTTCTCCTTGAGAT
The DNA here is from genome assembly GCF_932526225.1 of Nematostella vectensis. Classification (NCBI taxonomy): domain Eukaryota; kingdom Metazoa; phylum Cnidaria; class Anthozoa; order Actiniaria; family Edwardsiidae; genus Nematostella; species Nematostella vectensis. Next base: position 9,439,148 of record NC_064048.1, on the reverse strand, counting down.
CTTCAGTATCTTCGGCAAAGAGCAAACGTGTAAATTAGCTCTCTCAAATCGCCTGTTACTTTGAAATTGGAGGTAATAATCAATTTACATTTTAGGACCACTTTAAGATTATTATTTTCACACATTTTGCCGTCTTTTTGCACAAAGTATGTTCCATCCATAGAATATTTTGCGTAACCACTGGATTGTAAACGGCCACATCACATGATTTTATTGTCGCTATTATTACATTTTTTTACCTATTATGACGAAATGAAATTACACTCTCTTTTTGGTTGTTGAGATTACAATAATAAGCTAACGTTGGACGTTTAGATTCGTTTATTATGTTGTTTATTTGACATAAAATACTGCAAATAGACCGGAAGTGATAATACAAACCCAGTCCCACGCCGCTGAAAAAAGCTCTGACGTCACACAGCTCGTTCCATGTTCTTGTTCAGTGAGTCCCAAACAATCACTGTGTATGATTTCCTCCCTGCTCTCTTTGAGGGTTTTTCGGAAATGTTTTGTTTTGGCAAATTAGAAGTCAAAGTTGCATTATCAGCTTTTTCACCAGGCAATCCAGTGCACATTATCAAAAGATTTATATAGCAAACTTATATCTTGCCGCCGGCATACTCCCGGTCATGCGACAAGTGCTGGGATCAGGGCTTGTTTTTAAAAATGTTTCTATGGACCATTGCGTTTCTTCATCCACATAGTTAAATGGCAGCCGATGACAAGCAAATAATTTGATTTGCTCTAATCCCCCTTATTCACTTCTCCATTATAAAAAACACTTTGCCCTTTGTATAAAACTTGCTGAATGTTTTGTTGGTATGGGCAAAAAGTTAAAGGCAGTTAGATAACATCTTTTGCTATTTGAGCGGGAAACACTGCTTTTTCCTGCCTAGACAAAATAAGCCCCGATTCCAAGCTCTTGTTGCATGCCCGGACGCGTGTTGGCAGCAAAATATAAGTTCAAAGAGAAAGTGACCTGTCACTCATCAATCATGTCTCACACCAACATCACATCATTGGCCGTAACTAATCAGGTTTTGAACAATGGAATCGAGCGTTGTTTCACTCCCTTCTTATTTTATATAGAACCTAAATACGAAGTTAGATTCGGAGAGGGCTTAGGCTTGTCACAAACACTAAAGAGGCTATGGTTACACAGTACAGTTCAAATGTTTCGAGAGTTGAAAACAACAATCGCTAGGGTTTTTAGACAAGAGAAATAGAAATATAACAAGAGGCAATTTCAGACATTTCGGATTAAGGTTAGAAATATTTTATTCGTTGAGTTCAATATTCAACACAAATTGGGGGTATGCATTTTTGTTTATTTTGATTTTGATTGGACGTTTAGAATCGTTGACATTAAATACTGCAAATAGACTGGAGGTTATAATACAAACCAGTTCCACGCGTCTGGATAAAGCTGTAACGTCACACAGCTCGTTTGAAAATATGTTCTTGTTCAGTGACTCCCAAACACTGTGTGTGATTTCTACCCCCCTCTCTTAGAGGGTTTTTCAGAAATGTTTTGTTTTTGCAAATTAAAAGCCAAAGTTACATTATCAGCTTTTTTACATGCCAATCCAGTGCACCTTATCCAGAGATTTATAGCAAACTAGAAGGCCATGATTTGCTTTAGCCTGATTTATCACATGTTTAGAGATCATTCGTTCAGGCATCTCATAAATCACACTAGATATAGGGAGATAAGTGAAGGTTAAGAATAAATTCAAGCAAACCTCCATTTGGGGGAGGGGCCTACAAAGTCACTGTGTGACAGCGTACCTATACACAATATTATGGAGATTCCAACCAGGATTCAGCTAATTTGAATCAAATTATTATTGCTTTCAGAATTTTCCTGTATCACCATGGCGGAATCAGAAGAGAAGGTTGGGGATGTGAAGGATGTCACATGCTGTCTTTGCCTGGAGCAGTACCAAGACCCGCGAGTGCTAGCCTGTCTGCACACTTATTGTCGGCACTGCCTGGAAAGTCTGGCAGAGCACAGCCAGGGGGACTCCATTTCTTGTCCCCAGTGCCGGGAAAAAATACAGGTGACCTACCTACATTCAACAGCATAGCTTGGGTGGAGTTTGCACCCCTCCCTCCGTCAACCCCTTCCAACTCCTGAAATCCTCATACACCATATCCAATATCTCAGTAAATCCTATTAAAGGACACCTAAGTTTATTTTTTTTTATTATAATCTGATATGAATGGCTATTCACCCCCTCTGCAAACCTCTCTTTGCATTTGGAATCCATATCCATATGAAATCCATTGTCTCCTCTGCTAACCTTTAACAACATAGCTAGAGTAGGCACATATGGAATGCGTGCTTCTCCTTTGCTCAGTAAGTTCTTATTGATGAAGCAAATTTTAGATTTTTTGCATGTGACTTGTGCACCTCCCTCAGCAAATCCTGTCTTTGCCATATTCTTTGCATTTTGAATCAATTTTTAGAATCGTGTAACATCATTTTTTTTTTTCTTAACAGATTTCTGTCGATAAAGTGCAAAATCTAAAAGAAGATTTTCTACTGAGTAATTTGATTAAGAGGATCTCATTGAGTCAAGGGAAGAAGGATGAGGAGTCAGTCGATTGTGAAACCTGCCAAAGTGATGTTGCTACTGGGAGATGTACTGATTGCAGTGAGTTCATGTGTGAGTTCTGCATCAATTCTCACAGACGATTACTTCGCACAAAACAGCACAAGATAATTGGTATTAAAGAGGCCACAGATAAAGGCACTTCAAATTGCAAGTCACACTATTGCCCACACCACATTGGCGAGAGACTTGCACTATTTTGCAGTATTTGTGATGAGTTGATTTGTCGGGAATGTGCCATTAATACTCACCAAGATCACAAGTATTATTTTCCCAACGCCATCATTGATCATGAAAAAGAAATAGTCAAGACAAAGATGGAAGTGGTCAAAGCCAAGGTATCTGATTTATCACATGCTCATGCTAATGTTTTTAGCTTATTTTCTCGACTTGGAGCAGAGAATAAAGCCTTGACGTCAGAAATTGATGAATTCATAGATGCTCAAGTAAGCACTTTGGAAGAGATTCGCATGAATCTTAAAGACGAAGTCATATCCGATAATGGGAAGATAAAAAAGCAACTTGCTTCTCAGGAAGATTATCTCTGTATTTCCATTGCAAACTGCAATAGCTGTGTGAAGTTTGCTGAACGCTTTTGTCAAGCAGGGTCAGGGGACGAAATTGAAGTGCTGTCATTGAAAAAGGAGCTCGTATCGCGACTATCAAGTCTTGCCGATATACCAATTCAAGATGTCGAATTAGCAAATTCCAACAGGTTAAGTGTAGACAACAAGTTTTGGGCATCTATGACCGAGAAGGCTTTACTGGAAAAAAGACTGCAGACCTTAGACCATCAGCAGTGCGTCGTTACCATGGGGGCTGGCGCTGAACCAGGTGTCATATATTCCACCTTTGTATGTCAGGAAATTATATTCAGCCTTACCGTAAAGGACTGCAAAGGAGAACAGTTCGAGGCGCCTGTAAGAGTAAAAGCCACTATCCGGAAGACAACTCCAGAACAAAATGAAGAGAATTCTATATTTGTGTCAAGTGATGGAAAGGGCATATATAGTTTTATGTACACCCCATTATTTGATGGTGATTACGAATTATCTGTGAAGTTAAACGGTAAGGAGGTCAGAGGCAGTCCGTTTAAATGGACCGTGAAACCTGGGAAGGATTTTCCTGATTTCAAGAACTCCCGAGATCTTCTAAAGGATAGGGAAGAACATATAATTTTGAAATTGAGATTAATTCAACTTGAATGGGGTGATGCGAGCATAGGGGTAGCTCATTGTAGAAATATGAGACAAGTTTGGGGCTGCTCTCCCGGAAGAAAGTACACTAAGAGTACAGAGTCAAGTAGGAGTGTCAGCTTTTGGAAGGTTAGTCAAGTATACACTATCTATCTCAGCAGGGATGAGCGGGGTGGGAGGATGATCATCGCTAATAATGGCACACGTGAAAGGGAGGTGTTTGATGGGATCATCTGTCCTGTTCGGCTTTACACCTATGGAAGATGGGAGATAGTGGAGGATATTACCTAGTATGACAAAATGCTTGACAAGTTATTGTCTTACGACTGATTTACACTGCCTGCCAGTCATAATTGAAGGCTGTGACTTTATAAACGAGTAATAGAATCCCATATAGAAAACACCAGCGGATGCTCTGAGCACCGGATTATGCCAGACATTTTTTTTGTATTTCTTATGTTTATGATTTTCATTTACACGTAAGATACACAGTTGACGCCCTATAGATTGGTTTCAAAATGCCGTGCAACAAAATTTACACTTTGTTATAAAGTGTAATAGTCAAGCCAGAACAAAAGAAAACAAAGACATTACAAGGTAACAGTACTAAATAAACTAAATAGTGTTTCACTGTATCCTGCGTCAGTAAGCTGCTGTGCATATTATTAAGACTCCTGCGTTCCTCCAGCAAAGTTTTCTAAACAAACATGTATTTTAACACGCAGCGTTTGCGTTAATGTAGTGAAAATAAACTTAACGCACTGGTGATTGGTCAAAGCCAGTCAAATATATAGTATATCTAGTTATAAAGCGATACATTCTGTTACCGAATTTATTTAACATTTGTTTAGAATGCTCTAGTATGTGAAATTACTTAGTGACTGGCGGAGAAGTAACGTTACATGTTTCTTCACATTTATGTCTACACTGTATGTTGACATAAATCATGTTTTAAAATCAAAACCGTATCCGACCTCGAAACTTTAAAAACTGTTTTTTTTTTGTTTGATTGTGTTTGGGAGATGATACAGAAACGTTAGAAAACAATGGAATTTGATTCAGATTTGAATAGCAGCACGTGAAAATGCGTTCTGTCTGGTAAATTTCAGCCGTTTCCATCTACGACGTGAAAATTTCACGGCCAATTGAGGACGTAGGACGTTTGCACTGTAAACTTCTCCAACTATGTTCGCTGCAGTAGAAATGATCTTCTTAGTATATTATTATCTGTCTCTGACTATATTGTTTTGCTAATTTTATTCCAATTATATTGAAATTGATTTTCAAACGCGAGCGCATCTTTTTCGATCTCGTTGTCCTAGCCGTCGCCATCGTCCTTGCTTTTAAGCTTTTAGGTCCCTAATATAAAGATTTAGGCATTGCCTAAAAGCGGAGCTCCGAATGGAAGCACGGGTGGCCGAGTGTGTTAGCGCGTCGGCCTCTCACCGCTGTGGCCAAGGTTCGAATCCTGGCTCAAACTGGGGATTTTTCCGGGTTCCTGCCTTGGTTCGAATTTGTGTCACAAGTGAGTTGAAGTTATTCTCCCGTGTTTCCAGTCTTCTCGGATAAGGACACTAAACCGGAGGTCCCGTCTCTTCAAGCTGCACTACATTAACCTGAACCGAAGGGACGTAAAAGAACCACTGGGGACGCAATAAACCCTCTGGCAGTGACCACCCCCAGTGACAGTGCTTACAATGCTTACTAACAATACACTCAAGGGGGTACTTGAATTGGAGCCTAGCTCTGTTGTGCCTTCCGCACCAGTATAACTGGTGGAAATAGAATAAAGAATAAAGAATAAAGAACGACCAAATATTTGCTTATTTTCGCTTAATACTTTAAAGAATATTTTAATATTTTAATTTTATATTTAAAAATATTATTATTTTAGTCGTGTTGTCACACGATGTTTCTTTAATGAAATATAAATATTTCCAAGTTTGGTTGTCATGATTTTTCATTTAGGAGATATAAATGATATGACATTGGGATAGTTTTTCTTAAAGTGACATTATCGATGACATCACGTGACCATATCTTGGCACCGCCCTTGATACATACATGACACCTACCAAGTTTGGTTGTTACAATGTTTCTTCCACGAGATATGAATGTTTTTTTTTATTTTGACGACGTCAGTATATTTTGCTTATGACGTCATTGATGACGTCACAATCACCTGTCCAATTTGGAGCACCCCCCTTGACACTAACATGACACCTACCGAGTTTGGTTGTGAAATAATGTTTCTTTCAATAGATATGAATGTTTTTGCCTTTAATCACGTTTTTTGCTTTAGCTGACGTCATCGATGACGTCACACAACACGTGACCATAATGTTGCATCCCCCTTGACACCTACATGACACTTACCGAGTTTGGTTGCCATATAATGTCTCCATCGTGAAAATAAATATTTTAGATGACGTCAGCATATTTTTGCTAGTGACGTCATCGATGACGTCATCATTACGTGACCACAGTTTTGCACTTTCCTTGACACAAACATGACACCTGTTTGGCTGTCGTACGATGCTTCTAAGGGACGGACGGACATCGCGTCACGAAAACACGAGTCGATGGGTTACCAATATTTTTTACCATATTTGTCTTACACTTTTTCTTATAGTCGGGTCGCTTAACGCACAAAAAGAGCTCAATCTATACACAGCGGACAAAAGCACCAAACTTGGTATAAATATAGCCTAGAGGATGGTAATTAATATTGAGACCGGTGCCCACCGGTACCATTAGCGGATCCATAGATAAAGAGCAATTCTTTTTTTTATAAATCTGGTGTCGCGGGTACCCTGTGGTGATATTTTCATACCTTTTCATGAGTCAAAAAAAGATAAAAATGCACATATTTGAAAACGATTTCTATCATTTAAGCTGTACTCTATCGAATTCCGAACAAAGAAAACGTATAAATGGCTATAAAAAGCTACATTTGAAGAAGGAAATATACTGGAACCCAGGCTCCGCGCGGCCTTATTTTACATCCCTCTTGCTAACATACAAATATAATAATAATATGACTGATTTCCGTCCATCAAATAAGCACAATAGGTGGTGCACATGAATTTCACCAGAAATTGTCTTTCAATGAGCTGTCTAAGCATTGTATTAAGGGTTACAGAGCTTTGATTCAACCAGTGCGACTGTAATTAATAGGCCCGTCACCAGGAAAAAATCAGCTACCGATGAGGGAGATTTTTCATAGCCTGTTGTGCGTTGATAAAATATACCATGACAACTCGGATCATTTGTTTATCTTTCCATTACGGCCCTATGTTATTTTTTAAATCAAATTATCACAATTGTTTCCGAGGCGAGAGCCTCGCTCTACCTCATGCTAGTTACGGGCCAAAGTGGCCAGTATATAGATCGGCAGTGGTGGCTGGCGTTTACGGATATGGCGATCAAAACCATCTGATCGTTTATTAGGATAATTCTGGCTTACGTCAGGTTTGGGCCTAAACGTGTCCTCCTAAGGTTGACGCTAGTACCGTTGACACTAGAGTTTTTGCACACTTGTTTATAGCACCGTCGAAGGAAAAATCTTCTGTTTGGAAAAGAAATCCCAGCGGACCCTGCACACAAGCTAGCGTACGCGCATCGTTCTGAAAAGTCTCTTTCAGTTTATTTCAGAATGAATTTTTTCCCTTTATTACAATAACGGTCCGCCGATCCTGATCGTGCGCCTTAGAAGAAGCCTCTAAAACCCTGTCCTTTAGCAAAAATCGGTTAAAGGATTTCTCATTCCCGAAATCTCCCAAGCGTGTCTAATGCGCATCGTGGAACTTGGACATCACAAAAAAGGTACGTACCATTTTCAACAGCTTCCACTTATATATTCTGATAATATATTATATCCAATAAGCCTGACAAAAGCTCTACACTTTTTTATCATCCTCTCTCCCTTCCTGGAGACCTTTCCTTTACTTATGCTCCACGGCTTTTTCCATCCCTGAGGTCATCATTAAGACATCTTTAAATTAATAACATAGTCCTTTATTGCAGCGGCGATTCGTTGGAGGTTGGTTGCTATCTTGTTAAAAGCATGCGATACGTTCAACCTCGTCACTATAATGCACACGTAGGGAGAAATAAGCACTGTTTTTTTTTTTGCAGTTCCTCTTCTGGTCACCTTTTTTCGTTCTTTTAAGCTTTTAAGTTCTTTAAGCTTTTAAAAAGGCTTTCGAGCATTAATACCGCAAATTTGTAATAATTCTTGTGCCATTTTGCGCTATTTGCGACAAAAGAGTTTCTACAGATGTTTCTTCTGCAGAACATCTAAATCCTTTAATATTGTCAAGAAAAGATTCACAAACTAATTACTTTGATTGAGGAGGCATATTTAAAGCATCTCGTTGTTCTGTGGTGTCTAGTTGACATACATTTACAAAGTCCCCTATTAAATCCAGGTCTACCTCTTTTTAGCCAACGTCAAAATACCCGATAATTGCGATAATCGCAGATTTAAAAGAAATACATTTAAATTCAGACAAGAGTTCATATTTAGTAGGTTATTGACATTGTAAGTCCTTGATACATAAAGTATGAGCCTTTTTTACCTAAAATACGCGATTTTATGAGGTACTTACAGCGTATACTATGCCAATATAGGCCGCCATCTTGGATAACCGTGAGGGGGATTGGGTCTAGCCTTGAAAACTTTTTCTCTTACATAAAGCGTTTTAATGCAGCCGACGACAATTTTATCTTGAAATATCAACAAATAGCGTTATATTTCCCCTACTAGAATAAAACAATCAGATTTTTCGCCTTAGTTTTGGAAATACAAGGTCTTTAAAATTTCACCACAGGAAGCCCGTGTTGTACGCTTTTTTCTAATTTTTATTCCGTTATTACACGAAATCCTCAAGTGGTACCGGTGGGCACCGGTCTCAATATTAATTAGCATCCTTTTGGCTATCTTTATGCCAAGTTTGGTGCTTCTGTCCGCTATGTATAGATTGGAACACTAAGCGACCGGACTATTAGGTATGGGGCTCCGCTCACGCGGCGCTTCGCGGGAGCTCTGCTATTCGGGCGCAGCCACGCACCTACAAGTCATTTCAAAGTATGAAAGAACTGGGGGACACTACGGCACTACAGTTTTGTACATAATATGCTCTCTAAAAGCGATTTCGGGACTGGAAGGGGACACTATTCCGGAGGAGGCGAGGGGGGGCACTGATATGACACAATTTAGGAAAAAATTGCTGGCTCTCCAAGCGCGTGTCTAGAGGAAGGGGTGGGGGGGGGGGGGGTGTCCGGACCCTATCCTGTTTATGTGACGAGATGGGTTCGAATTCCTTCGTTTGATTGTGTGTGTATTTTGATAGAGAAAGAGATGGATGTATTCGTGGTCAGTGACTTATACTTTGGACCCTACTCTGATTCAATACCTGATTTATCAATTGAATATTATAGTCTTTCGTTTATCTAGGCTGTATTTTTTTAACTATACTAGTATGAATAGCCTGTGTTACCTCCATTAGAAGCGAGTCACCATGTTTAGCCTATTTTGCATGCCTGCACTGCATCATGGGAGTCTTGGAAACACCTTGACAGACAGGCGGGCAATCTCCTCCCCCAGAATCATAATAGTTTTTTTTATAAGTCTCTTTGCCCCGAAGCCAAACAAAACATTTCCAGGTCCAAGCTACCCAGAATAAGCCTGAAAACAATTTTTGAATAAGGTTGGGTAGCAAAGATGGCCCACATTGGAGAATATGAGGCCATTCACTAGAAAATTCTTTTCTCACTTGGTGAAACCCAGACAAGGAATTATCCCATTGAATCAACCTCAGCGTGCAAACATCCATAAGCACAGCATTTATTATGCCCCAATAGACTTTATGTTGTCCTAAGGCACTCTCCAGATGTGAAAAAGCTGTAATTTTTAAGTAAATTACAAGCAAAACTGTTGTAAGCAACAGGCTGTAGCAGTGCTGTCGCTAGAAAGAAAAGGCACCGCAGTGCATTGTTGGAAACTTCAAGGCATACCGTCTTGGGTCAGTTTTCCCAAACTCCGTACAGTCCATAGCCAAGTGAGCTAGAGTATCTAGGCGTTGAGTTAGGATGCTTGTTTGCTTGTTTATTGCCAAATTTTGTCGAAATCTCCATCGACTGCCAGTAATGTAGCAGCCCGCTCGTAAGGCCTAACAGGATTGGCTGGATTACCTCACTGTTCTATTGTATTTCCGTTCTATTGTTTTGTCTGTGGTGTATCAATACAATCAGGTGAAATCTTCTGAGAGCTGCTACAATGCGGGAGACGCGACCATAACACGTGTGCTGGGGGTCGTTTCTCAAAACTCCCGGTAATTACCGGGCCCGTTAGTGTACCGGGAGAGTTTTCGGGATACTTTTCCGGGCGAGGAAGAGCGTTTCTCAAAGCTTGCGGTAGCGTCCCGGTTTTTAACCGGTTCCCGATAAGCAAATTATAATTTTCAGAGTTAATGAATAGATTGGCTAAATAATTATTGAATATCAATAAAAATCTTAGATTTGTCGATTTCTGTAGACAACTGGTACCCCAAACACTGCTGTGGTACCGGCACTTTTCGAAAAAAAGACAAAGAACAAGTAGATAAAGTCTCATTTTGTAGCAAACTTCCAATACCTTCGCAAAGTTGTTTACATTTTTTTAGGGCAGTGATATGGTTTCCTCAAGTGATGAAAGTTCACTACAACTCGACACAACTTGAAAATCGGGAAAAAAAAGCACCAAATTGGATAGTTGAACTTGGCCAATTATAGATGAATAGTTGATCTATAAATTCAGCTGACAATATAGGAAAAACATCGTTTTTCCTATCGCATTCAAAGTAATTCCCGGTAAGTTAACGGGAGCTCTTGAGCTCCCGTAAGTTACCAGGCGAGTTACCGGGATTTTTTCCGGGCCCGACAATAACGGGTGTTTTGAGAAACACCCATAAAGTTTATCGGGGGCTTACTGGGTGACTTTCCGGGTTTATCGGGACTTTTGAGAAACGACCCCCTGGTACAGGTGGTACGCTTCCGACCCGGCTCATAAGTCGGCAAAATCGGTCTGAAACTGTTATTAAATGCCCGTTCAACACTCTTTGAAAGCTGTGGTAACTCGTCCCAAGTAACTGACGAGTGAAATTTTTTTCAAACGTACCGAAATTTGCTCCAGAAATCTTGCTTGTGCACTCCTTTTGTTTATTTGTTGACCACGAGAACCGAACGAGAGATCACGAGTCCCATGTCAAAACATTGCACAATGTTCGATTGCTCGTCTGTCAAAATTTTAGTTCTAGTCTCCGCGGCCTCATTTTTCAAAGTGAGGCTGCGGAACATGACCCCAAACCAAAATCGAACCAAATACCCGGAAACATTGGAACACCCTTCGCATCTGAATTAAAAATAATGGAAAGATTTGTAGATCTTAACTCTCATAAAATTCTTCCAAGTCTAAGTCTTAAGCGGGAGGGGGATAGTGGATTTGGTCCACCATTGTTAGTATCGTAATCAATGTTTGATAATAGCAGAGTAGCTTCATAATAGAGTAGGTGCTACATATGGGGCTCTTTTGGCTCTCGAGAGCCATACAATTTTGAAGTACATCTATCCAGCTATTTCAAAAATTAGGTGCTACAGCATTGCCGTATTAGTATTAATAAACAATGAATAACGGAAATTATTGCATAGTCATTGTATGATGAAACCCTAAGATTTGACATTGATGATGATGAATAAACTTTATTTCACTTTTTTCATTCTTTTACTTGGCCTAAACGATTGCTACATATCAAGAATGCATACATATCAAACAATTGCTGCATATCAGGAACATAAAAACAAGTTTTCTGCGCTCGGAAGACGCAAAGCCGAAAAGAAAATACCTAAAACTGAAAATAATATAAAATAAAAGAGATGTAATACATAAACAAAGCACTTTTGATGATAAGGATAATCATCAAATTGCCTATGATGTTTTATGATGATTATAATGATGATGATTAATTGGGTGGTGATGATAAGTTTATGAAGAGCGATAGTGACGGTGACTATGATGACGATAAAGTGAAATCATCCCGTCTTTAGAATTGTCAACGGATGTCAGTTCCATTTTTTTGTCAGTATCATAAACAGATATTCGCTTAATAGTGCTCTACACAAGACGCCATTTTCCATACGTGTAGAACTGAACAGGACAGTCAAGACCATCTCTCTCTAGCGTGCGCTCATTACAGATGATCATCCCGGCTGCCTGTGTATCCCTGCTGAGGAACACATTGAACACGTCACCACCCTTCCAAGATCTGATAGAGCTCGTATGTTCCTCATTGGCAACATATTTCTTTCCAGGTGACCACCCCCAGACCCTCTGCCCCCCATCTAGGTGATGCGTTACCCCGATATTCGCCAACTACTCATCTGCAAGTAATTCCAGTTTCCAAGAAACGTGCTCTGCTAAAGCCAGTAAATCGTTTTTCGTAGGCTGTTCCCGCAAGATGACCAGATCTTCATACGGCTTCACAGCCCATTTAAATTTGCTACCTTTGATATGATCACCATTCACTGTTACAGACAAACTGTAATCACCATCTTCTGTTGGCGTGAACGTAAAACTATACAACCCACTCCCATTAGTTGACACCGATAAGGGAATCACTTCAGTTGGCTTTGGTGTTGACTTCTGGATAGTGACTTCAACATCTACTCGACTCTTATAGCTTTGTTTTTTTTATTGTCATTAACGGCAACATTGAATTCAGTAGTCTTGGATATGAATGTGGAATACACCACACTAGGTTCAGCGCCCATCCCCATGATGAGTTCACATTGTTGAGTAACAACCTGACTGTTGTAAACTAGAATACTGTTTGTCATAGATAACCAGAAGCTCTTGTCTACATAAAGCTTAGCAGGCGTCACACCACCAAGTTCACTCGGGCCACTATTCAATGGGTTCTCTGATATGGCATTAAGGGCCAGTATGACTTCCTTCTTTGTGGATAAAACATCAAAATCTGTACCCTTCCTGCACATCTCATCAGCAGACTTTATACGACTTTGTATGTTTGCTAGAACGGAAGACAACTGATCCTCTTGTTCAGTTAGTTGCTTGTGCTTGCTTTCATAATCAGACATGACGTCAACTTTTAGAACTCTGCGTATCTCCTCCAGCTTATCATCAACGAATTCATCAATTTCTTTTCTCAACGACTTTCTTTACGCTTCTAATCGAGCCTTCTCGTTCAAAACATTTGCCTGTGCTTGGGATAAACCCGCCTCCTTGTCTTTTACCTCCTTTATCTTTGCTTAGGTGACTTCTTTCTCTCGATCGATGATGTTGCTAGTGAAGTTATACTTATGATCTTGATGGGAATTGATCACACAGTCTCGGCAGATGAGCTCGTCACATAACAGAGTGAGCCTCTCATCTTTATGGAAAGGACAGTGTCCAAGCAGGCGACCAGAAGAACTTGTTGCTTCTTTAAGCGCTATTACCTTGTGCTGTTTTGTACGAAGTCATCGTTTGTGGGAATTGATGCAGAACTTACACATGAATTCACAGCAATAGGTGCATCTCCCAGCAGAGTGATCTCCTTGACAGGTTCCACAAGTGATGGATATCGCGGATTTACTACCTTGATCAAGTGAATTCTTCTCTTTTAAGCTGTTATTTCTTAACTTCCCTGCTTCATCAACAGTAATCTATAAAAAAATAGAAGACAGAAATTTAGAAAGTTAATCACTCTCCTTGCAGCTTGAATGCTGAATTGTGAGAACCCCGCAAATATGGCCAAATAAAAGGTATAATATAGGATGGTACCTCAGCAAGCTTTTTTTCTGACTACAGAACGCAGCTTGCATTAAATGTAAAACATAGAAATATTGATCTTTGTGGAGGGAGGGGTACGTAATGGAATGGGTTTACTGAATTTTATAATGCCAAACTACATAATGCCCCAGACAAAACCAGTCATACACTTTCAAGCATTGTATTACACTAAACTTTTTCTGTACCCCTAATTGTTTGCAGCCTTGGGAGCTGTGGTCCACCAGACTTTCCAGACAGTGCCGACAAAAGCTGTCCAAACAAGGCAGCACTTGTATGTCCTTATACTGCTCCAGGCAAAGAGAGCAAGTGACATCACTCATGTCTGTGGCCCTATTCACAGAGGCTGCCATGCTAAAAATAAAAATAAATTTGTCAAGCTGGTCACCCTTGTAAGATACAATAAGAGTGCAGATAAAGCATGGTCAAGGCATAGGGAGCAGCAAGAAAAGGGATCACAGCTTAGCATTGAATTCAGTGGTTTTGTGGATGGAGGAAAACCAAAGAATCTAGAGAGAACAAACTCGACTCAACCCAATTTGGAACCAGGAACACCTGGAACACAGTGGAGAGAAGCTTAGGTAATACAAAGCAATGCTCTGCCAACTGTTTACCCAAGCTACTGCATTATGACTGAAAAATAATGCAATAAACTATCTCAGTGAAATAAATAAGAAAACTTTTCTGGTGGAATCAATACTGGATGAGAAATAACATGTAATGTTGTTTAGTATGTCAGTTCTACCCACTTTATGATCTCAGATTGAACTTAGCAAGAAAACCAGTTAACTGGGTCTTAAATATAGGTCAACATTCAGTGTTACTCAAAGCGGTTTCTAAGGCACCTTTCTGCCAGTTGCTAGGCTAAGAGATTGGAACAGTTAAATATGGCACAGCAAAAAAAGGCAAGAATGTCAAGTAAAAAGTGTTCATAAGGCCACAAAATTCACTTCCATCTTGCGTTTAGGGACATCCCTGGTTACTATGGCAACTTGTTCATGATAGACATATTCAATCAAGCACAATGAGTAAAAAATACATTTAGTCGCTGTCTTACAAAGTCATCCTCATCCCTCGACTTTTATTTTGTTTATTTACGCAGGACTACATAACACATGACGTGTCAGACACCGACGTGCATATACGAAGAACAAAACTTCTAATGTGCATCATGAAAAAAACATAAATACACATCACGTTACCTTAAAATATCTTGCTCACTGTCTATATGTTGACAAATTTTAGCTTGGGTAAAAGCAAATGTAGGCAAGAGACAAAAGGTTAAAGCGCACGTGGTGGAATTAACATTCACATATAAGCTTATTCCCCGAGTTTCTTCTCAAGGCCTTCTCCTTTGGTTAACAGAATATAGAAATAGGTGTTACAAGTTATATAGCAGGGGTAACATAAGCTGTAAGAAATACCTCATTTCATTCCATGTAATAAGAACGATGCTTGTTTGCTAGTTTGTTGAGAGCAATTTTGCTTAAATGAAAAATTCGACAGGCGTTCCTCGTACGCCACACGGGTCGCAGGCAATTAAACTAAATTTAAATCTCAAGATTCTAAGGCGTGGCAGGGCTCCAATTACTGGGGGTGTGAAAATTTTTGAAGAAAGATATTGGGGGGCACATCCACGCAACCACTGGTCATTTCCTTTTAATTTTAAAGATATTGGTGTGGGGGGGGGGGGGAGAGCCACGCCCCTACTGGTCATTTCCTTTTAATTTCAAAGATATTGTTGGGGGCACAGCCACGCCCCTACTGGTCATTTCCTTTCAATTTTAAAGATATTGGTGTGGGGGGGAGAGCCACGCCCCTACTGGTCATTTTCTTTTAATTTTAAAGATATTGGTGTGGGGGCACATCCACGCCCCTACTGGTCATTTCCTTTTAATTTTAAAGATATAGGTGTGGGGGGGGGGGGGCAGCCACGCCCCTACTGGTCATTTCCTTTTAATTTCAAAGATATTGTTGGGGGCACAGCCACGCCCCTACTGGTCATTTCCTTTCAATTTTAAAGATATTGGTGTGGGGGGGAGAGCCACGCCCCTACTGGTCATTTTCTTTTAATTTTAAAGATATTGGTGTGGGGGCACAGCCACGCCCCTACTGGTCATTTCCTTTTAATTTTAAAGATATAGGTGTGGGGGGGGGGCAGCCACGCCCCTACTGGTCATTTTCTTTTCATTTTTAAGATATTGGTGGGGGGGCACAGCCACGCCCCTAATGGTCATTTCCTTTTAATTTTAAAGATATTGGTGGGGGGCACAGCCACGCCCCTACTGGTCATTTCCTTATACTTTAAAGATATTGTAGGGGTGGGGTGGGGTCACGTGCCTCCTGTGCTGCGACCCTCAGATTTTGCACTGTAGAATAAAATTTTGATAGACACAGGTAAACCATGATATTGGTCTCTCGTGATCGGAAAATAAAATATAATTTGAAGGTGTGTCTTAACAGTTTCCTTAAAATACTGCATTACTATATCAGTCTTTTGTGTGGTTTTTAAGGGGAATTTTGGTGCAGAAAGGTTTAGTCCCTCGAGAGGACCCCTCCCCCCTCCCCAAAGAAAGCATCAGACATGCCATACTTCGAGAAGTTTTCAGTTGCAAGTATTTAAAATCAATATTGCCATCTGGCGTTTTAGAGAATGGAGTCATATTCAATGACGTTAACATTGAGAAGAAAATTAATTTATTAATCTAAACAGAATAACTTTAATTTAACATTTATTTCAATTCATAGTACATTGAATGAAAAATGATAGTGTGAAACTAAGACCGTAACATCGATGATAGCAGCACTAGTTCATTTTTTATACATACATACTCTGTGCTTTTGCCATATTTTTATACATACATACTCTGTGCTTTTGCCATATTTTTATACATACATACTCTGTGCTTTTGCCATATTTTTATACATACATACTCTGTGCTTTTGCCATATTTTTATACATACATACTCTGTGCTTTTGCCATATTTTTATACATACATACTCTGTGCTTTTGCCATATTTTTATACATACATACTCTGTGCTTTTGCCATATTTTTATACATACATACTCTGTGCTTTTGCCATATTTTTATACATACATACTCTGTGCTTTTGCCATATTTTTATACATACATACTCTGTGCTTGCCATATTTTTATACATATACATACTCTGTGCATTTCCCCTAATTTTTATACATACATACTCTGTGCTTTTGCCATATTTTTATACATACATACTCTGTGCTTTTGCCATATTTTTATACATACATACTCTGTGCTTTTGCCATATTTTTATACATACATACTCTGTGCTTTTGCCATATTTTTTGTGCATATGACATACTCTGTATTTTGCCCTATTTGTTTTTCTCTTAGATCGTTACCATGGCAGTGCTGTCAATCTTGATAACTACACCAATCAGCGCCGTCGCCATAGCCATGTCCGACCAACGACTTATGTGACAAGCGCAGCTTGGGCACGACAGTCAGGAACTACAGGTAGACCAACAGCTGCGTCCGAGTTCTGCCTCAGCGGGAGGCAACGAAAGGCAGGCGTGACGCTGATCTCGGAGATGCCAATTGTCGATTGCTTGTTCTTCCTAGGGCACCGTGACGCTGATCTCCGTGATGTCAGTTGTCGAGTGTTCCTGTCGGATCCATGGCCGATTCCCTCCTTTGTATCCCACAATGCACCACGCTTCCCTATACCCTGGAGTTACCGGATCTCGGGCCCCTATGCTCCTCAAGGCGGATTCGGCTAAACCGGCCAGGTCGGCAGTTACTTCAACAGTAGCGATGACCAGCGTGTTGTTTGGGAGATTAGTTAGGTATTCGGCCATTGCTTTTGCGTGAGAAGATGAACCTCTAGTGTCGAATGGGCCACTTTTTGAATGAAATGTCCCATTCATGTGGAAGACAACAATAGTCCATCCTCGTCCAGCCTGCAAGAATGGAACAAAAGTCTCAGTGAGCTGTAACAGTACTTTTTTCGCGTGGAGAAAACCTGCTTGCCTTCTGTCATATCATACGTTGTTATTAGGTGTTGTTGTTTTCGAATATGCCCCCAACCTCTTTCAGAACCCTAAAATTTTCAGAAAACCCTCCCCCCCCCCGTTACGACCTCAATAATAAAAAAAGTCTTTAAATCTGGGAAATGGATACCTCGGTTTCCGAATTCCGACTTCCCCTCCCTTCTGTTCGCTTATAATGAGTCATTCATCAAACACGAATATAATTAAAATACAGTGACATTTTGGTAGCTAGAATTCAACCAATATTAATCATGTTGCTTAAAACCGTTTGACATCTCTTCTTCACAACTTTGGGTTTCAGCCTTCATAACTTCATAATTGTTTGCATGTAAAATGGCGCAGAGTTGGGTTGCACGGATTTTTGTTCCTCAAACAGTTGCTTGCAGGATTTTTTTTTCAAAATCACCCCCCGCCCCCCACCGCCCTCAAAAGTCAAATGGTCCGCCCCTAAAACGACAACGTTTTCTTAAACACGAACGCGCACTATAAAAGGGACCTGCCTAAGGCAAGCTGTCATTCGTCAATTGACTTCACTGTGTGAAGATCTCCGTAGAGAGAAACCAAAATGCTGCAATAAAGTTCTAGAGTGGCCGATAACGCACTATTGAAGAAAACATAGCCTTATCAACAGCTGTTTCTTGAAACAGAACGAAAAATAGCGATGATTAAATAGGTATTGGAGCGATTTAAATTCGTTGTTTGTACGCACGCGCACTGTAATTACGTGAACTTTTGCAAACGTGAATTTCTGGCAGTTTCTTGGTGTTACGGAGCATCAGCACCAAAAACACAATGGAACAAAAGCCAAAAACAAAGACTTTAGAACGAGACAATGAAATAGAGTACAAAGGCCTTGAGCACCAAAAACAAAGCTCCCCGTAACACCAAGGAATACCCGAATTTCTAAAGCACCTATTACGAGGCGTCTAGGAATAAAGTAGATTACTGAAGATAGGTATCTGTTGCACGCTATCCATTTTTTTACGTACATTATTGAAGTATTCTTGTCCATCAACGGTAATTCTGCTTTCACTTTCACTTTCCAACCTGCTTGGGTCATCAAACGTTTCAGACCGCACGTATATGTTAACTGTAAATAGATAAGCAAAATTATATATGTATTAAGGCCTGGCTAAACTGGCGACATGTCGGGCGCGACATGTAGCGCACGACATGTCTCCTAAATGTTTCCTAGTTCAGCCACCACCAAAAACATGTAGTGCGCGACAAACTTTGTAAGGCGCGACACTTCTCAGCTATCGAAGAAACATTTCTTTGTCGCTGCTACAAGATTTGGCGGCGCTACCATGTCTCTTTGGGTGGCTAAACTAGGAGACATGTCGCGCTCGACATGCCGCCTAGTTTAGCCTGGCCTTTAGATTCTATATGTAGTAGAATTGTTAACTGGTCAACCCACTTAACGCCTGATTTATGCTGCAACAGTCAAAAGGAGCACTTCAACGAGCATTTCTCTTTTCGTTGTTAACTGGTCAACCCACTTATCGCCTGATTTATGCTGCAACGGTCAAAAGGAGCACTTCAACGAGGATTTCTCTTTTCGTTGTTAACCGGTCAACCCACTTATCGCCTGATTTATGCTGCAACGGTCAAAAGGAGCACTTCAACGAACATTTCTCTTTTCGTCCACCTTCATGACCTGTTGTTATTAGGATGTGATGATCCGCTAGCGTGAGACCCCCAAAGGTATAGCACTTAGTAGAGGTTTATACCCTAAAAGATCAACCCATCTACTTTTATGGAGAGTCCCCCGCCCCTGGTTATTGAAGGTTTTAGATTCCGATCTTCTGGAACACTTGTTTATTAATATCTATTTCTTTTTTTTGTTTGATGTGAAAATCAGCATAAACATATCCCCTCAAACTCACAGCGCTTCACTCGACACGTATACGTCATCCCATCAGGCTTGACCTCGCACATCTCGTCTTCTTGACAAAGCGAGTAGCTACATCTGTAGGGGCGTAGATTGTAGATCATGTAACTCCCGTCTGGGTCGCTCACCACGTCCCATGGATGGGATAAGTGCGTGGCTCTGTTTAATTCGCAAAGACCAGCTCCGGGGTACTGGTTGTAGCTGTAGCAATCTGGCGTCCCCATGCATGCTTGAATGCACTGGATAAAGGAGTTTGATTGGAAAGATGCGATCACGTGGTTGATTAGCTTGCTGCCTGGCCGTGACGTCACAGGGCTGCCTCCCCGTACTGTTCGGTACATTATGAAGAGGAGCATTGCCAGCAGTGCGCTGAAGTCAGTCAAGTACATCTTGAAGGATTCCTGTTGTTTGACAAGAAGGCATCAAGGCAACACTCGCGTCCATTATCTAATCCTTACTAATAGCTACAAACCGCAATTGGTCTTATAACTACCATTTGCCATTCACCATTTGCACAAAACAATGTTTATTTTGAATACGTGTATTCAAATACGTGTATGTCCTCGCACAAAAAAAATAGAAATAGCGATGGTCTAGATAGAGGGGTAGCAATGGGTACCTCGAAATTTGGAAAGTCTCGAAAAAAATTTGCGAAGTCTCGGAATCTCGGCATTTTACGCAAGTCTCGAAGTCTCGTTTTTTCCAAAAAATAAGGGGTCTCGGAGCCTCGTTTTTTTAACCACGGTCTCGGAGTCTCGGGTTTTTAGACGCGATTTCAGTGTTCGAAGTAATCTGTTTTATTATTTTATCAATTGAAGAATCGGGACCTTAATGAATAAAACAAGCAAGAAAGGAAGTGGAAAATGCTAGTGAAAGATAACAGAATTTTCATAAGTAACAAAGAAGAAAGTTCTACTATATAGATTTACGAATATCTCCTGAAATAATGCATTCCGATGAAAAGCCACCAAACTTTTCAACTTTCGTAGATTTAATTCATCAAATATTTAAAATATGGCTGACAGGAACAAGTGGCTCAGAAGAATAGCGAATGTTGTTAAAAGTTTATCGAGTTCTCAAAAGAGAACCCGAGACTTGCCAAGGCGCCGAGATCCGCTTTTAAGAATGTCAAATTTTTGGAGTCAGAGCCCTGAGCTTATCCGGTCGCCGAGCTTGTTTTTGGATAACTTGCTCGAGGTATGTCATAAACATCAGCTGCAAAAAGAATAAGTATAAATACAATACAATCTTGCTACGGTAGCTACAGTTCCTGTTCATAGCGGAAGGCTCAAGACTCAAGACTCGAAAACAAAACATAATATATAGATTTAGGCACTGCCTAAAAGCAAAGCCCGCATTGAACACTTTTTTGTGTTGACTGATTGAGGTAGTTTTAGGAGAGCTGGGGGTCTAGGATCCTGCTCTCCTCATCTTTAGAATGGATTTTTAATAAGATTAAAAATACCAAAGTTTATTACAGCCTATAGTAACAAAATGGATCCAGCCATCATTTAATAATATAAATTATGCAGTACATTAAAATACACAATTCCTGTGTGACTATGGCTGTCAAAGTTGTCAAGAGTCTAATGGTCAATTATTATGTTCCTTCATAGTAGAATATTTTTTTAATACAAACAATATTCTTAAAAGCGTTGCCCTTAACAGCATTCCAAAGATCCCCAAAAATGTAGTCAGTTTAGATGCCATTTACTGTACTTTTTATGTATCGAATTAGTGGCGATTCATTGGACTGATTATTCAGAAATAAGTGTGGAAATTAAAATCCACAAATAAATCTCTTTTCATGCATTACATATTTGGTGCACACACTTTTTACCATATAGTGGCCTGTTGTTGGTTGCCTACTCCAAAATGAATGCAATGTAGAAAAACAT